>NW_026893619.1:0-600000 GCF_032452875.1 Bos javanicus
ATCAAGCAGCTGAGCAGGCATGAATCCTGCAGCCCAGCACAAAGTGATTATCAGGCAGCTGAGCAGGCATGAATCCTGCGGCCCAGCAGGCTTATCAGGCAGCTGAGCAGGCATGAATCCTGCGGCCCAGCTGGCGGTTATCAGGCAGCTGAGCAGGCATGAATCCTGCGGCCCAGCTGGCGGTTATCAGGCAGCTGAGCAGGCATGAATCCTGCGGCCCAGCTGGCGGTTATCAGGCAGCTGAGCAGGCATGAATCCTGCGGCCCAGCTGGCGGTTATCAGGCAGCTGAGCAGGCATGAATCCTGCGGCCCAGCTGGCGGTTATCAGCTGAGCAGGCATGAATCCTGCGGCCCAGCTGGCGGTTATCAGGCAGCTGAGCAGGCATGAATCCTGCGGCCCAGCTGGCGGTTATCAGGCAGCTGAGCAGGCATGAATCCTGCGGCCCAGCTGGCGATTATCAGGCAGCTGAGGAGGCATGAATCCTGCGGCCCAGCTGGCGGTTATCAGGCAGCTGAGCAGGCATGAATCCTGCGGCCCAGCTGGCGGTTATCAGGCAGCTGAGCAGGCATGAATCCTGCGGCCCAGCTGGCGGTTATCAGGCAGCTGAGCAGGCATGATCCCAAGCCTCAGCAGTTATCAGGCAGCTGAGCAGGCATGAATCCTGCGGCCCAGCTGGCAGTTATCAGGCAGCTGAGCAGGCATGAATCCTGCGGCCCAGCTGGCGGTTATCAGGCAGCTGAGCAGGCATGAATCCTGCGGCCCAGCTTAGGATTATCAGGCAGCTGAGCAGGCATGAATCCTGCGGCCCAGCTGGCGGTTATCAGGCAGCTGAGCAGGCATGAATCCTGCGGCCCAGCTGGCGGTTATCAGGCAGCTGAGCAGGCATGAATCCTGCGGCCCAGCTGGCGGTTATCAGGCAGCTGAGCAGGCATGAATCCTGCGGCCCAGCTGGCGGTTATCAGGCAGCTGAGCAGGCATGAATCCTGCGGCCCAGCTGGCGGTTATCAGGCAGCTGAGCAGGCATGAATCCTGCGGCTGCCCCAGCGGTTATCAGGCAGCTGAGCAGGCATGAATCCTGCGGCCCAGCTGGCGGTTATCAGGCAGCTGAGCAGGCATGAATCCTGCGGCCCAGCTGGCGATTATCAGGCAGCTGAGCAGGCATGAATCCTGCGGCCCAGCTGGCGGTTATCAGGCAGCTGAGCAGGCATGAATCCTGCGGCCCAGCTGGCGGTTATCAGGCAGCTGAGCAGGCATGAATCCTGCGGCCCAGCTGGCGGTTATCAGGCAGCTGAGCAGGCATGAATCCTGCGGCCCAGCTGGCGGTTATCAGGCAGCTGAGCAGGCATGAATCCTGCGGCCCAGCTGGCGGTTATCAGGCAGCTGAGCAGGCATGAATCCTGCGGCCCAGCTGGCGGTTATCAGGCAGCTGAGCAGGCATGAATCCTGCGGCCCAGCTGGCGGTTATCAGGCAGCTGAGCAGGCATGGCGGCCCAGCTGGCGGTTATCAGGCAGCTGAGCAGGCATGAATCCTGCGGCCCAGCTGGCGGTTATCAGGCAGCTGAGCAGGCATGAATCCTGCGGCCCAGCTGGCGGTTATCAGGCAGCTGAGCAGGCATGAATCCTGCGGCCCAGCTGGCGGTTATCAGGCAGCTGAGCAGGCATGAATCCTGCGGCCCAGCTGGCGGTTATCAGGCAGCTGAGCAGGCATGAATCCTGCGGCCCAGCTGGCGGTTATCAGGCAGCTGAGCAGGCATGAATCCTGCGGCCCAGCTGGCGGTTATCAGGCAGCTGAGCAGGCATGAATCCTGCGGCCCAGCTGGCGGTTATCAGGCAGCTGAGCAGGCATGAATCCTGCGGCCCAGCTGGCGGTTATCAGGCAGCTGAGCAGGCATGAATCCTGCGGCCCAGCTGGCGGTTATCAGGCAGCTGAGCAGGCATGAATCCTGCGGCCCAGCTGGCGGTTATCAGGCAGCTGAGCAGGCATGAATCCTGCGGCCCAGCTGGCGGTTATCAGGCAGCTGAGCAGGCATGAATCCTGCGGCCCAGCTGGCGGTTATCAGGCAGCTGAGCAGGCATGAATCCTGCGGCCCAGCTGGCGGTTATCAGGCAGCCAGCTGAGCAGGCATGAATCCTGCGGCCCAGCTGGCGGTTATCAGGCAGCTGAGCAGGCATGAATCCTGCGGCCCAGCTGGCGGTTATCAGGCAGCTGAGCAGGCATGAATCCTGCGGCCCAGCTGGCGATTATCAGGCAGCTGAGCAGGCGCTGATCCCGCACCTCAGCAGGCACTGATCACGTGCCTGTCATGCAGTGATCAGGTGACTGAGAGGCGCTGATCATGTGACTGCTCATGTGCTGATCAGGTAGCTCTCCTGCACGGATCATGTGCCTCAGCAGGCAAGAATCAAGCAGCTGAGCAGGCATGAATCCTGCGGCCCAGCTGGCGATTATCAGGCAGCTGAGCAGGCATGAATCCTGCGGCCCAGCTGGCGATTATCAGGCAGCTGAGCAGGCATGAATCCTGCGGCCCAGCTGGCGGTTATCAGGCAGCTGAGCAGGCATGAATCCTGCGGCCCAGCTGGCGGTTATCAGGCAGCTGAGCAGGCATGAATCCTGCGGCCCAGCTGGCGGTTATCAGGCAGCTGAGCAGGCATGAATCCTGCGGCCCAGCTGGCGGTTATCAGGCAGCTGAGCAGGCATGAATCCTGCGGCCCAGCTGGCGGTTATCAGGCAGCTGAGCAGGCATGAATCCTGCGGCCCAGCTGGCGGTTATCAGGCAGCTGAGCAGGCATGAATCCTGCGGCCCAGCTGGCGTTATCAGGCAGCTGAGCAGGCATGAATCCTGCGGCCCAGCTGGCGGTTATCAGGCAGCTGAGCAGGCATGAATCCTGCGGCCCAGCTGGCGGTTATCAGGCAGCTGAGCAGGCATGAATCCTGCGGCCCAGCTGGCGGTTATCAGGCAGCTGAGCAGGCATGAATCCTGCGGCCCAGCTGGCGGTTATCAGGCAGCTGAGCAGGCATGAATCCTGCGGCCCAGCTGGCGGTTATCAGGCAGCTGAGCAGGCATGAATCCTGCGGCCCAGCTGGCGGTTATCAGGCAGCTGAGCAGGCATGAATCCTGCGGCCCAGCTGGCGGTTATCAGGCAGCTGAGCAGGCATGAATCCTGCGGCCCAGCTGGCGGTTATCAGGCAGCTGAGCAGGCATGAATCCTGCGGCCCAGCTGGCGGTTATCAGGCAGCTGAGCAGGCATGAATCCTGCGGCCCAGCTGGCGGTTATCAGGCAGCTGAGCAGGCATGAATCCTGCGGCCCAGCTGGCGGTTATCAGGCAGCTGAGCAGGCATGAATCCTGCGGCCCAGCTGGCGGTTATCAGGCAGCTGAGCAGGCATGAATCCTGCGGCCCAGCTGGCGGTTATCAGGCAGCTGAGCAGGCATGAATCCTGCGGCCCAGCTGGCGGTTATCAGGCAGCTGAGCAGGCATGAATCCTGCGGCCCAGCTGGCGGTTATCAGGCAGCTGAGCAGGCATGAATCCTGCGGCCCAGCTGGCGGTTATCAGGCAGCTGAGCAGGCATGAATCCTGCGGCCCAGCTGGCGGTTATCAGGCAGCTGAGCAGGCATGAATCCTGCGGCCCAGCTGGCGATTATCAGGCAGCTGAGCAGGCGCTGATCCCGCACCCTCAGCAGGCACTGATCACGTGCCTGTCATGCAGTGATCAGGTGACTGAGAGGCGCTGATCATGTGACTGCTCATGTGCTGATCAGGTAGCTCTCCTGCACGGATCATGTGCCTCAGCAGGCAAGAATCAAGCAGCTGAGCAGGCATGAATCCTGCGGCCCAGCTGGCGATTATCAGGCAGCTGAGCAGGCATGAATCCTGCGGCCCAGCTGGCGATTATCAGGCAGCTGAGCAGGCATGAATCCTGCGGCCCAGCTGGCGGTTATCAGGCAGCTGAGCAGGCATGAATCCTGCGGCCCAGCTGGCGGTTATCAGGCAGCTGAGCAGGCATGAATCCTGCGGCCCAGCTGGCGGTTATCAGGCAGCTGAGCAGGCATGAATCCTGCGGCCCAGCTGGCGGTTATCAGGCAGCTGAGCAGGCATGAATCCTGCGGCCCAGCTGGCGGTTATCAGGCAGCTGAGCAGGCATGAATCCTGCGGCCCAGCTGGCGGTTATCAGGCAGCTGAGCAGGCATGAATCCTGCGGCCCAGCTGGCGGTTATCAGGCAGCTGAGCAGGCATGAATCCTGCGGCCCAGCTGGTTATCAGGCAGCTGAGCAGGCATGAATCCTGCGGCCCAGCTGGCGATTATCAGGCAGCTGAGCAGGCGCTGATCCCGCACCTCAGCAGGCACTGATCACGTGTCTGTCATGCAGTGATCAGGTGACTGAGAGGCGCTGATCATGTGACTGCTCATGTGCTGATCAGGTAGCTCCCCTGCACGGATCATGTGCCTCAGCAGGCAAGAATCAAGCAGCTGAGCAGGCATGAATCCTGCGGCCCAGCTGGCGATTATCAGGCAGCTGAGCAGGCATGAATCCTGCGGCCCAGCTGGCGATTATCAGGCAGCTGAGCAGGCATGAATCCTGCGGCCCAGCTGGCGGTTATCAGGCAGCTGAGCAGGCATGAATCCTGTGGCCCAGCTGGCGGTTATCAGGCAGCTGAGCAGGCATGAATCCTGCGGCCCAGCTGGCGGTTATCAGGCAGCTGAGCAGGCATGAATCCTGCGGCCCAGCTGGCGGTTATCAGGCAGCTGAGCAGGCATGAATCCTGCGGCCCAGCTGGCGGTTATCAGGCAGCTGAGCAGGCATGAATCCTGCGGCCCAGCTGGCGGTTATCAGGCAGCTGAGCAGGCATGAATCCTGCGGCCCAGCTGGCGGTTATCAGGCAGCTGAGCAGGCATGAATCCTGCGGCCCAGCTGGCGGTTATCAGGCAGCTGAGCAGGCATGAATCCTGCGGCCCAGCTGGCGGTTATCAGGCAGCTGAGCAGGCATGAATCCTGCGGCCCAGCTGGCGATTATCAGGCAGCTGAGCAGGCATGATCCCGCACCTCAGCAGGCACTGATCACGTGCCTGTCATGCAGTGATCAGGTGACTGAGAGCGCAGATCATGTGACTGCTCATGTGCTGATCAGGCAGCTGAGCAGGCATGGATCATGTGCCTCAGCTGGCGAGAATCAGGCAGCTGAGCAGGCATGAATCCTGCGGCCCAGCTGGCGATTATCAGGCAGCTGAGCAGGCATGAATCCTGCGGCCCAGCTGGCGATTATCAGGCAGCTGAGCAGGCATGAATCCTGCGGCCCAGCTGGCGGTTATCAGGCAGCTGAGCAGGCATGAATCCTGCGGCCCAGCTGGCGGTTATCAGGCAGCTGAGCAGGCATGAATCCTGCGGCCCAGCTGGCGGTTATCAGGCAGCTGAGCAGGCATGAATCCTGCGGCCCAGCTGGCGGTTATCAGGCAGCTGAGCAGGCATGAATCCTGCGGCCCAGCTGGCGGTTATCAGGCAGCTGAGCAGGCATGAATCCTGCGGCCCAGCTGGCGGTTATCAGGCAGCTGAGCAGGCATGAATCCTGCGGCCCAGCTGGCGGTTATCAGGCAGCTGAGCAGGCATGAATCCTGCGGCCCAGCTGGCGGTTATCAGGCAGCTGAGCAGGCATGAATCCTGCGGCCCAGCTGGCGGTTATCAGGCAGCTGAGCAGGCATGAATCCTGCGGCCCAGCTGGCGGTTATCAGGCAGCTGAGCAGGCATGAATCCTGCGGCCCAGCTGGCGATTATCAGGCAGCTGAGCAGGCATGAATCCTGCGGCCCAGCTGGCGGTTATCAGGCAGCTGAGCAGGCATGAATCCTGCGGCCCAGCTGGCGTTATCAGGCAGCTGAGCAGGCATGAATCCTGCGGCCCAGCTGGCGGTTATCAGGCAGCTGAGCAGGCATGAATCCTGCGGCCCAGCTGGCGGTTATCAGGCAGCTGAGCAGGCATGAATCCTGCGGCCCAGCTGGCGGTTATCAGGCAGCTGAGCAGGCATGAATCCTGCGGCCCAGCTGGCGTTATCAGGCAGCTGAGCAGGCATGAATCCTGCGGCCCAGCTGGCGGTTATCAGGCAGCTGAGCAGGCATGAATCCTGCGGCCCAGCTGGCGGTTATCAGGCAGCTGAGCAGGCATGAATCCTGCGGCCCAGCTGGCGGTTATCAGGCAGCTGAGCAGGCATGAATCCTGCGGCCCAGCTGGCGGTTATCAGGCAGCTGAGCAGGCATGAATCCTGCGGCCCAGCTGGCGATTATCAGGCAGCTGAGCAGGCTGATCCCACCTCAGCAGGCACTGATCACGTGCCTGTCATGCAGTGATCAGGTGACTGAGAGGCGCTGATCATGTGACTGCTCATGTGCTGATCAGGTAGCTCTCCTGCACGGATCATGTGCCTCAGCAGGCAAGAATCAAGCAGCTGAGCAGGCATGAATCCTGCGGCCCAGCTGGCGATTATCAGGCAGCTGAGCAGGCATGAATCCTGCGGCCCAGCTGGCGATTATCAGGCAGCTGAGCAGGCATGAATCCTGCGGCCCAGCTGGCGGTTATCAGGCAGCTGAGCAGGCATGAATCCTGCGGCCCAGCTGGCGGTTATCAGGCAGCTGAGCAGGCATGAATCCTGCGGCCCAGCTGGCGGTTATCAGGCAGCTGAGCAGGCATGAATCCTGCGGCCCAGCTGGCGGTTATCAGGCAGCTGAGCAGGCATGAATCCTGCGGCCCAGCTGGCGGTTATCAGGCAGCTGAGCAGGCATGAATCCTGCGGCCCAGCTGGCGGTTATCAGGCAGCTGAGCAGGCATGAATCCTGCGGCCCAGCTGGCGGTTATCAGGCAGCTGAGCAGGCATGAATCCTGCGGCCCAGCTGGCGGTTATCAGGCAGCTGAGCAGGCATGAATCCTGCGGCCCAGCTGGCGGTTCAGGCAGCTGAGCAGGCATGAATCCTGCGCCCAGCTGGCGGTTATCAGGCAGCTGAGCAGGCATGAATCCTGCGGCCCAGCTGGCGGTTATCAGGCAGCTGAGCAGGCATGAATCCTGCGGCCCAGCTGGCGGTTATCAGGCAGCTGAGCAGGCATGAATCCTGCGGCCCAGCTGGCGGTTATCAGGCAGCTGAGCAGGCATGAATCCTGCGGCCCAGCTGGCGGTTATCAGGCAGCTGAGCAGGCATGAATCCTGCGGCCCAGCTGGCGGTTATCAGGCAGCTGAGCAGGCATGAATCCTGCGGCCCAGCTGGCGGTTATCAGGCAGCTGAGCAGGCATGAATCCTGCGGCCCAGCTGGCGGTTATCAGGCAGCTGAGCAGGCATGAATCCTGCGGCCCAGCTGGCGGTTATCAGGCAGCTGAGCAGGCATGAATCCTGCGGCCCAGCTGGCGGTTATCAGGCAGCTGAGCAGGCATGAATCCTGCGGCCCAGCTGGCGGTTATCAGGCAGCTGAGCAGGCATGAATCCTGCGGCTGGCGGTTATCAGGCAGCTGAGCAGGCATGAATCCTGCGGCCCAGCTGGCGGTTATCAGGCAGCTGAGCAGGCATGAATCCTGCGGCCCAGCTGGCGGTTATCAGGCAGCTGAGCAGGCATGAATCCTGCGGCCCAGCTGGCGGTTATCAGGCAGCTGAGCAGGCATGAATCCTGCGGCCCAGCTGGCGGTTATCAGGCAGCTGAGCAGGCATGAATCCTGCGGCCCAGCTGGCGGTTATCAGGCAGCTGAGCAGGCATGAATCCTGCGGCCCAGCTGGCGGTTATCAGGCAGCTGAGCAGGCATGAATCCTGCGGCCCAGCTGGCGGTTATCAGGCAGCTGAGCAGGCATGAATCCTGCGGCCCAGCTGGCGGTTATCAGGCAGCTGAGCAGGCATGAATCCTGCGGCCCAGCTGGCGGTTATCAGGCAGCTGAGCAGGCATGAATCCTGCGGCCCAGCTGGCGGTTATCAGGCAGCTGAGCAGGCATGAATCCTGCGGCCCAGCTGGCGGTTATCAGGCAGCTGAGCAGGCATGAATCCTGCGGCCCAGCTGGCGGTTATCAGGCAGCTGAGCAGGCATGAATCCTGCGGCCCAGCTGGCGGTTATCAGGCAGCTGAGCAGGCATGAATCCTGCGGCCCAGCTGGCGGTTATCAGGCAGCTGAGCAGGCATGAATCCTGCGGCCCAGCTGGCGGTTATCAGGCAGCTGAGCAGGCATGAATCCTGCGGCCCAGCTGGCGGTTATCAGGCAGCTGAGCAGGCATGAATCCTGCGGCCCAGCTGGCGGTTATCAGGCAGCTGAGCAGGCATGAATCCTGCGGCCCAGCTGGCGGTTATCAGGCAGCTGAGCAGGCATGAATCCTGCGGCCCAGCTGGCGGTTATCAGGCAGCTGAGCAGGCATGAATCCTGCGGCCCAGCTGGCGGTTATCAGGCAGCTGAGCAGGCATGAATCCTGCGGCCCAGCTGGCGATTATCAGGCAGCTGAGCAGGCGCTGATCCCGCACCTCAGCAGGCACTGATCACGTGCCTGTCATGCAGTGATCAGGTGACTGAGAGGCGCTGATCATGTGACTGCTCATGTGCTGATCAGGTAGCTCTCCTGCACGGATCATGTGCCTCAGCAGGCAAGAATCAAGCAGCTGAGCAGGCATGAATCCTGCGGCCCAGCTGGCGATTATCAGGCAGCTGAGCAGGCATGAATCCTGCGGCCCAGCTGGCGATTATCAGGCAGCTGAGCAGGCATGAATCCTGCGGCCCAGCTGGCGGTTATCAGGCAGCTGAGCAGGCATGAATCCTGCGGCCCAGCTGGCGGTTATCAGGCAGCTGAGCAGGCATGAATCCTGCGGCCCAGCTGGCGGTTATCAGGCAGCTGAGCAGGCATGAATCCTGCGGCCCAGCTGGCGGTTATCAGGCAGCTGAGCAGGCATGAATCCTGCGGCCCAGCTGGCGGTTATCAGGCAGCTGAGCAGGCATGAATCCTGCGGCCCAGCTGGCGTTATCAGGCAGCTGAGCAGGCATGAATCCTGCGGCCCAGCTGGCGGTTATCAGGCAGCTGAGCAGGCATGAATCCTGCGGCCCAGCTGGCGGTTATCAGGCAGCTGAGCAGGCATGAATCCTGCGGCCCAGCTGGCGGTTATCAGGCAGCTGAGCAGGCATGAATCCTGCGGCCCAGCTGGCGGTTATCAGGCAGCTGAGCAGGCATGAATCCTGCGGCCCAGCTGGCGGTTATCAGGCAGCTGAGCAGGCATGAATCCTGCGGCCCAGCTGGCGGTTATCAGGCAGCTGAGCAGGCATGAATCCTGCGGCCCAGCTGGCGGTTATCAGGCAGCTGAGCAGGCATGAATCCTGCGGCCCAGCTGGCGGTTATCAGGCAGCTGAGCAGGCATGAATCCTGCGGCCCAGCTGGCGGTTATCAGGCAGCTGAGCAGGCATGAATCCTGCGGCCCAGCTGGCGGTTATCAGGCAGCTGAGCAGGCATGAATCCTGCGGCCCAGCTGGCGGTTATCAGGCAGCTGAGCAGGCATGAATCCTGCGGCCCAGCTGGCGGTTATCAGGCAGCTGAGCAGGCATGAATCCTGCGGCCCAGCTGGCGGTTATCAGGCAGCTGAGCAGGCATGAATCCTGCGGCCCAGCTGGCGGTTATCAGGCAGCTGAGCAGGCATGAATCCTGCGGCCCAGCTGGCGGTTATCAGGCAGCTGAGCAGGCATGAATCCTGCGGCCCAGCTGGCGGTTATCAGGCAGCTGAGCAGGCATGAATCCTGCGGCCCAGCTGGCGGTTATCAGGCAGCTGAGCAGGCATGAATCCTGCGGCCCAGCTGGTTATCAGGCAGCTGAGCAGGCATGAATCCTGCGGCCCAGCTGGCGGTTATCAGGCAGCTGAGCAGGCATGAATCCTGCGGCCCAGCTGGCGATTATCAGGCAGCTGAGCAGGCGCTAATCCCGCACCTCAGCAGGCACTGATCACGTGCCTGTCATGCAGTGATCAGGTGACTGAGAGGCGCTGATCATGTGACTGCTCATGTGCTGATCAGGTAGCTCTCCTGCACGGATCATGTGCCTCAGCAGGCAAGAATCAAGCAGCTGAGCAGGCATGAATCCTGCGGCCCAGCTGGCGATTATCAGGCAGCTGAGCAGGCATGAATCCTGCGGCCCAGCTGGCGATTATCAGGCAGCTGAGCAGGCATGAATCCTGCGGCCCAGCTGGCGGTTATCAGGCAGCTGAGCAGGCATGAATCCTGCGGCCCAGCTGGCGGTTATCAGGCAGCTGAGCAGGCATGAATCCTGCGGCCCAGCTGGCGGTTATCAGGCAGCTGAGCAGGCATGAATCCTGCGGCCCAGCTGGCGGTTATCAGGCAGCTGAGCAGGCATGAATCCTGCGGCCCAGCTGGCGGTTATCAGGCAGCTGAGCAGGCATGAATCCTGCGGCCCAGCTGGCGGTTATCAGGCAGCTGAGCAGGCATGAATCCTGCGGCCCAGCTGGCGGTTATCAGGCAGCTGAGCAGGCATGAATCCTGCGGCCCAGCTGGCGATTATCAGGCAGCTGAGCAGGCATGAATCCTGCGGCCCAGCTGGCGATTATCAGGCAGCTGAGCAGGCGCTGATCCCGCACCTCAGCAGGCACTGATCACGTGCCTGTCATGCAGTGATCAGGTGACTGAGAGGCGCTGATCATGTGACTGCTCATGTGCTGATCAGGTAGCTCTCCTGCACGGATCATGTGCCTCAGCAGGCAAGAATCAAGCAGCTGAGCAGGCATGAATCCTGCGGCCCAGCTGGCGATTATCAGGCAGCTGAGCAGGCATGAATCCTGCGGCCCAGCTGGCGATTATCAGGCAGCTGAGCAGGCATGAATCCTGCGGCCCAGCTGGCGGTTATCAGGCAGCTGAGCAGGCATGAATCCTGCGGCCCAGCTGGCGGTTATCAGGCAGCTGAGCAGGCATGAATCCTGCGGCCCAGCTGGCGGTTATCAGGCAGCTGAGCAGGCATGAATCCTGCGGCCCAGCTGGCGGTTATCAGGCAGCTGAGCAGGCATGAATCCTGCGGCCCAGCTGGCGGTTATCAGGCAGCTGAGCAGGCATGAATCCTGCGGCCCAGCTGGCGGTTATCAGGCAGCTGAGCAGGCATGAATCCTGCGGCCCAGCTGGCGGTTATCAGGCAGCTGAGCAGGCATGAATCCTGCGGCCCAGCTGGCGGTTATCAGGCAGCTGAGCAGGCATGAATCCTGCGGCCCAGCTGGCGGTTATCAGGCAGCTGAGCAGGCATGAATCCTGCGGCCCAGCTGGCGGTTATCAGGCAGGCATGAAATCCTGCGGCCCAGCTGGCGGTTATCAGGCAGCTGAGCAGGCATGAATCCTGCGGCCCAGCTGGCGTTATCAGGCAGCTGAGCAGGCATGAATCCTGCGGCCCAGCTGGCGGTTATCAGGCAGCTGAGCAGGCATGAATCCTGCGGCCCAGCTGGCGGTTATCAGGCAGCTGAGCAGGCATGAATCCTGCGGCCCAGCTGGCGGTTATCAGGCAGCTGAGCAGGCATGAATCCTGCGGCCCAGCTGGCGGTTATCAGGCAGCTGAGCAGGCATGAATCCTGCGGCCCAGCTGGCGGTTATCAGGCAGCTGAGCAGGCATGAATCCTGCGGCCCAGCTGGCGGTTATCAGGCAGCTGAGCAGGCATGAATCCTGCGGCCCAGCTGGCGGTTATCAGGCAGCTGAGCAGGCATGAATCCTGCGGCCCAGCTGGCGGTTATCAGGCAGCTGAGCAGGCATGAATCCTGCGGCCCAGCTGGCGATTATCAGGCAGCTGAGCAGGCGCTGATCCCGCACCTCAGCAGGCACTGATCACGTGCCTGTCATGCAGTGATCAGGTGACTGAGAGGCGCTGATCATGTGACTGCTCATGTGCTGATCAGGTAGCTCTCCTGCACGGATCATGTGCCTCAGCAGGCAGAATCAAGCAGCTGAGCAGGCATGAATCCTGCGGCCCAGCTGGCGATTATCAGGCAGCTGAGCAGGCATGAATCCTGCGGCCCAGCTGGCGATTATCAGGCAGCTGAGCAGGCATGAATCCTGCGGCCCAGCTGGCGGTTATCAGGCAGCTGAGCAGGCATGAATCCTGCGGCCCAGCTGGCGGTTATCAGGCAGCTGAGCAGGCATGAATCCTGCGGCCCAGCTGGCGGTTATCAGGCAGCTGAGCAGGCATGAATCCTGCGGCCCAGCTGGCGGTTATCAGGCAGCTGAGCAGGCATGAATCCTGCGGCCCAGCTGGCGGTTATCAGGCAGCTGAGCAGGCATGAATCCTGCGGCCCAGCTGGCGGTTATCAGGCAGCTGAGCAGGCATGAATCCTGCGGCCCAGCTGGCGGTTATCAGGCAGCTGAGCAGGCATGAATCCTGCGGCCCAGCTGGCGGTTATCAGGCAGCTGAGCAGGCATGAATCCTGCGGCCCAGCTGGCGGTTATCAGGCAGCTGAGCAGGCATGAATCCTGCGGCCCAGCTGGCGGTTATCAGGCAGCTGAGCAGGCATGAATCCTGCGGCCCAGCTGGCGGTTATCAGGCAGCTGAGCAGGCATGAATCCTGCGGCCCAGCTGGCGGTTATCAGGCAGCTGAGCAGGCATGAATGCTGCCCAGCTGGCGGTTATCAGGCAGCTGAGCAGGCATGAATCCTGCGGCCCAGCTGGCGGTTATCAGGCAGCTGAGCAGGCATGAATCCTGCGGCCCAGCTGGCGGTTATCAGGCAGCTGAGCAGGCATGAATCCTGCGGCCCAGCTGGCGGTTATCAGGCAGCTGAGCAGGCATGAATCCTGCGGCCCAGCTGGCGGTTATCAGGCAGCTGAGCAGGCATGAATCCTGAGGCCCAGCTGGCGGTTATCAGGCAGCTGAGCAGGCATGAATCCTGCGGCCCAGCTGGCGGTTATCAGGCAGCTGAGCAGGCATGAATCCTGCGGCCCAGCTGGCGATAATCAGGCAGCTGAGCAGGCGCTGATCCCGCACCTCAGCAGGCACTGATCACGTGCCTGTCATGCAGTGATCAGGTGACTGAGAGGCGCTGATCATGTGACTGCTCATGTGCTGATCAGGTAGCTCTCCTGCACGGATCATGTGCCTCAGCAGGCAAGAATCAAGCAGCTGAGCAGGCATGAATCCTGCGGCCCAGCTGGCGATTATCAGGCAGCTGAGCAGGCATGAATCCTGCGGCCCAGCTGGCGATTATCAGGCAGCTGAGCAGGCATGAATCCTGCGGCCCAGCTGGCGGTATCAGGCAGCTGAGCAGGCATGAATCCTGCGGCCCAGCTGGCGGTTATCAGGCAGCTGAGCAGGCATGAATCCTGTGGCCCAGCTGGCGGTTATCAGGCAGCTGAGCAGGCATGAATCCTGCGGCCCAGCTGGCGGTTATCAGGCAGCTGAGCAGGCATGAATCCTGCGGCCCAGCTGGCGGTTATCAGGCAGCTGAGCAGGCATGAATCCTGCGGCCCAGCTGGCGGTTATCAGGCAGCTGAGCAGGCATGAATCCTGCGGCCCAGCTGGCGGTTATCAGGCAGCTGAGCAGGCATGAATCCTGCGGCCCAGCTGGCGGTTATCAGGCAGCTGAGCAGGCATGAATCCTGCGGCCCAGCTGGCGATTATCAGGCAGCTGAGGAGGCATGAATCCTGCGGCCCAGCTGGCGGTTATCAGGCAGCTGAGCAGGCATGAATCCTGCGGCCCAGGTGGCGATTATCAGGCAGCTGAGCAGGCATGAATCCTGCGGCCCAGCTGGCGGTTATCAGGCAGCTGAGCAGGCATGAATCCTGCGGCCCAGCTGGCGGTTATCAGGCAGCTGAGCAGGCATGAATCCTGCGGCCCAGCTGGCGGTTATCAGGCAGCTGAGCAGGCATGAATCCTGCGGCCCAGCTGGCGGTTATCAGGCAGCTGAGCAGGCATGAATCCTGCGGCCCAGCTGGCGATTATCAGGCAGCTGAGCAGGCATGAATCCTGCGGCCCAGCTGGCGATTATCAGGCAGCTGAGCAGGCGCTGATCCCGCACCTCAGCAGGCACTGATCACGTGCCTGTCATGCAGTGATCAGGTGACTGAGAGGCGCTGATCATGTGACTGCTCATGTGCTGATCAGGTAGCTCTCCTGCACGGATCATGTGCCTCAGCAGGCAAGAATCAAGCAGCTGAGCAGGCATGAATCCTGCGGCCCAGCTGGCGATTATCAGGCAGCTGAGCAGGCATGAATCCTGCGGCCCAGCTGGCGATTATCAGGCAGCTGAGCAGGCATGAATCCTGCGGCCCAGCTGGCGGTTATCAGGCAGCTGAGCAGGCATGAATCCTGCGGCCCAGCTGGCGGTTATCAGGCAGCTGAGCAGGCATGAATCCTGCGGCCCAGCTGGCGGTTATCAGGCAGCTGAGCAGGCATGAATCCTGCGGCCCAGCTGGCGGTTATCAGGCAGCTGAGCAGGCATGAATCCTGCGGCCCAGCTGGCGGTTATCAGGCAGCTGAGCAGGCATGAATCCTGCGGCCCAGCTGGCGGTTATCAGGCAGCTGAGCAGGCATGAATCCTGCGGCCCAGCTGGCGGTTATCAGGCAGCTGAGCAGGCATGAATCCTGCGGCCCAGCTGGCGGTTATCAGGCAGCTGAGCAGGCATGAATCCTGCGGCCCAGCTGGCGGTTATCAGGCAGCTGAGCAGGCATGAATCCTGCGGCCCAGCTGGCGGTTATCAGGCAGCTGAGCAGGCATGAATCCTGCGGCCCAGCTGGCGGTTATCAGGCAGCTGAGCAGGCATGAATCCTGCGGCCCAGCTGGCGGTTATCAGGCAGCTGAGCAGGCATGAATCCTGCGGCCCAGCTGGCGGTTATCAGGCAGCTGAGCAGGCATGAATCCTGCGGCCCAGCTGGCGGTTATCAGGCAGCTGAGCAGGCATGAATCCTGCGGCCCAGCTGGCGGTTATCAGGCAGCTGAGCAGGCATGAATCCTGTGGCCCAGCTGGCGGTTATCAGGCAGCTGAGCAGGCATGAATCCTGCGGCCCAGCTGGTGGTATCAGGCAGCTGAGCAGGCATGAATCCTGCGGCCCAGCTGGCGGTTATCAGGCCGCTGAGCAGGCATGAATCCTGCGGCCCAGCTGGCGGTTATCAGGCAGCTGAGCAGGCATGAATCCTGCGGCCCAGCTGGCGGTTATCAGGCAGCTGAGCAGGCATGAATCCTGCGGCCCAGCTGGCGGTTATCAGGCAGCTGAGCAGGCATGAATCCTGCGGCCCAGCTGGCGTTATCAGGCAGCTGAGCAGGCATGAATCCTGCGGCCATGCTGGCGATTATCAGGCAGCTGAGCAGGCGCTGATCCCGCACCTCAGCAGGCACTGATCACGTGCCTGTCATGCAGTGATCAGGTGATTGAGAGGCGCTGATCATGTGACTGCTCATATGCTGATCAGGTAGCTCTCCTGCACGGATCATGTGCCTCAGCAGGCAAGAATCAAGCAGCTGAGCAGGCATGAATCCTGCGGCCCAGCTGGCGATTATCAGGCAGCTGAGCAGGCATGAATCCTGCGGCCCAGCTGGCGATTATCAGGCAGCTGAGCAGGCATGAATCCTGCGGCCCAGCTGGCGGTTATCAGGCAGCTGAGCAGGCATGAATCCTGCGGCCCAGCTGGCGGTTATCAGGCAGCTGAGCAGGCATGAATCCTGCGGCCCAGCTGGCGGTTATCAGGCAGCTGAGCAGGCATGAATCCTGCGGCCCAGCTGGCGGTTATCAGGCAGCTGAGCAGGCATGAATCCTGCGGCCCAGCTGGCGGTTATCAGGCAGCTGAGCAGGCATGAATCCTGCGGCCCAGCTGGCGGTTATCAGGCAGCTGAGCAGGCATGAATCCTGCGGCCCAGCTGGCGGTTATCAGGCAGCTGAGCAGGCATGAATCCTGCGGCCCAGCTGGCGGTTATCAGGCAGCTGAGCAGGCATGAATCCTGCGGCCCAGCTGGCGGTTATCAGGCAGCTGAGCAGGCATGAATCCTGCGGCCCAGCTGGCGGTTATCAGGCAGCTGAGCAGGCATGAATCCTGCGGCCCAGCTGGCGGTTATCAGGCAGCTGAGCAGGCATGAATCCTGCGGCCCAGCTGGCGGTTATCAGGCAGCTGAGCAGGCATGAATCCTGCGGCCCAGCTGGCGGTTATCAGGCAGCTGAGCAGGCATGAATCCTGCGGCCCAGCTGGCGGTTATCAGGCAGCTGAGCAGGCATGAATCCTGCGGCCCAGCTGGCGGTTATCAGGCAGCTGAGCAGGCATGAATCCTGCGGCCCAGCTGGCGGTTATCAGGCAGCTGAGCAGGCATGAATCCTGCGGCCCAGCTGGCGGTTATCAGGCAGCTGAGCAGGCATGAATCCTGCGGCCCAGCTGGCGGTTATCAGGCAGCTGAGCAGGCATGAATCCTGCGGCCCAGCTGGCGGTTATCAGGCAGCTGAGCAGGCATGAATCCTGCGGCCCAGCTGGCGGTTATCAGGCAGCTGAGCAGGCATGAATCCTGCGGCCCAGCTGGCGGTTATCAGGCAGCTGAGCAGGCATGAATCCTGCGGCCCAGCTGGCGGTTATCAGGCAGCTGAGCAGGCATGAATCCTGCGGCCCAGCTGGCGGTTATCAGGCAGCTGAGCAGGCATGAATCCTGCAGCTGGCGGTTATCAGGCAGCTGAGCAGGCATGAATCCTGCGGCCCAGCTGGCGGTTATCAGGCAGCTGAGCAGGCATGAATCCTGCGGCCCAGCTGGCGGTTATCAGGCAGCTGAGCAGGCATGAATCCTGCGGCCCAGCTGGCGGTTATCAGGCAGCTGAGCAGGCATGAATCCTGCGGCCCAGCTGGCGGTTATCAGGCAGCTGAGCAGGCATGAATCCTGCGGCCCAGCTGGCGGTTATCAGGCAGCTGAGCAGGCATGAATCCTGCGGCCCAGCTGGCGGTTATCAGGCAGCTGAGCAGGCATGAATCCTGCGGCCCAGCTGGCGGTTATCAGGCAGCTGAGCAGGCATGAATCCTGCGGCCCAGCTGGCGTTATCAGGCAGCTGAGCAGGCATGAATCCTGCGGCCCAGCTGGCGGTTATCAGGCAGCTGAGCAGGCATGAATCCTGCGGCCCAGCTGGCGGTTATCAGGCAGCTGAGCAGGCATGAATCCTGCGGCCCAGCTGGCGGTTATCAGGCAGCTGAGCAGGCATGAATCCTGCGGCCCAGCTGGCGGTTATCAGGCAGCTGAGCAGGCATGAATCCTGCGGCCCAGCTGGCGGTTATCAGGCAGCTGAGCAGGCATGAATCCTGCGGCCCAGCTGGCGGTTATCAGGCAGCTGAGCAGGCATGAATCCTGCGGCCCAGCTGGCGATTATCAGGCAGCTGAGCAGGCATGATCCCGCACCTCAGCAGGCACTGATCACGTGCCTGTCATGCAGTGATCAGGTGACTGAGAGGCGCTGATCATGTGACTGCTCATGTGCTGATCAGGTAGCTCTCCTGCACGGATCATGTGCCTCAGCAGGCAAGAATCAAGCAGCTGAGCAGGCATGAATCCTGCGGCCCAGCTGGCGATTATCAGGCAGCTGAGCAGGCATGAATCCTGCGGCCCAGCTGGCGATTATCAGGCAGCTGAGCAGGCATGAATCCTGCGGCCCAGCTGGCGGTTATCAGGCAGCTGAGCAGGCATGAATCCTGCGGCCCAGCTGGCGGTTATCAGGCAGCTGAGCAGGCATGAATCCTGCGGCCCAGCTGGCGGTTATCAGGCAGCTGAGCAGGCATGAATCCTGCGGCCCAGCTGGCGATTATCAGGCAGCTGAGCAGGCATGAATCCTGCGGCCCAGCTGGCGATTATCAGGCAGCTGAGCAGGCGCTGATCCCGCACCTCAGCAGGCACTGATCACGTGCCTGTCATGCAGTGATCAGGTGACTGAGAGGCGCTGATCATGTGACTGCTCATGTGCTGATCAGGTAGCTCTCCTGGGATCATGTGCCTCAGCAGGCAAGAATCAAGCAGCTGAGCAGGCATGAATCCTGCGGCCCAGCTGGCGATTATCAGGCAGCTGAGCAGGCATGAATCCTGCGGCCCAGCTGGCGATTATCAGGCAGCTGAGCAGGCATGAATCCTGCGGCCCAGCTGGCGGTTATCAGGCAGCTGAGCAGGCATGAATCCTGCGGCCCAGCTGGCGGTTATCAGGCAGCTGAGCAGGCATGAATCCTGCGGCCCAGCTGGCGGTTATCAGGCAGCTGAGCAGGCATGAATCCTGCGGCCCAGCTGGTTATCAGGCAGCTGAGCAGGCATGAATCCTGCGGCCCAGCTGGCGGTTATCAGGCAGCTGAGCAGGCATGAATCCTGCGGCCCAGCTGGCGGTTATCAGGCAGCTGAGCAGGCATGAATCCTGCGGCCCAGCTGGCGGTTATCAGGCAGCTGAGCAGGCATGAATCCTGCGGCCCAGCTGGCGGTTATCAGGCAGCTGAGCAGGCATGAATCCTGCGGCCCAGCTGGCGGTTATCAGGCAGCTGAGCAGGCATGAATCCTGCGGCCCAGCTGGCGATTATCAGGCAGCTGAGCAGGCATGAATCCTGCGGCCCAGCTGGCGGTTATCAGGCAGCTGAGCAGGCATGAATCCTGCGGCCCAGCTGGCGGTTATCAGGCAGCTGAGCAGGCATGAATCCTGCGGCCCAGCTGGCGGTTATCAGGCAGCTGAGCAGGCATGAATCCTGCGGCCCAGCTGGCGTTATCAGGCAGCTGAGCAGGCATGAATCCTGCGGCCCAGCTGGCGGTTATCAGGCAGCTGAGCAGGCATGAATCCTGCGGCCCAGCTGGCGGTTATCAGGCAGCTGAGCAGGCATGAATCCTGCGGCCCAGCTGGCGGTTATCAGGCAGCTGAGCAGGCATGAATCCTGCGGCCCAGCTGGCGTTATCAGGCAGCTGAGCAGGCATGAATCCTGCGGCCCAGCTGGCGGTTATCAGGCAGCTGAGCAGGCATGAATCCTGCGGCCCAGCTGGCGGTTATCAGGCAGCTGAGCAGGCATGAATCCTGCGGCCCAGCTGGCGGTTATCAGGCAGCTGAGCAGGCATGAATCCTGCGGCCCAGCTGGCGGTTATCAGGCAGCTGAGCAGGCATGAATCCTGCGGCCCAGCTGGCGGTTATCAGGCAGCTGAGCAGGCATGAATCCTGCGGCCCAGCTGGCGGTTATCAGGCAGCTGAGCAGGCATGAATCCTGCGGCCCAGCTGGCGGTTATCAGGCAGCTGAGCAGGCATGAATCCTGCGGCCCAGCTGGCGGTTATCAGGCAGCTGAGCAGGCATGAATCCTGCGGCCCAGCTGGCGGTTATCAGGCAGCTGAGCAGGCATGAATCCTGCGGCCCAGCTGGCGGTTATCAGGCAGCTGAGCAGGCATGAATCCTGCGGCCCAGCTGGCGATTATCAGGCAGCTGAGCAGGCATGAATCCTGCGGCCCAGCTGGCGATTATCAGGCAGCTGAGCAGGCGCTGATCCCGCACCTCAGCAGGCACTGATCACGTGCCTGTCATGCAGTGATCAGGTGACTGAGAGGCGCTGATCATGTGACTGCTCATGTGCTGATCAGGTAGCTCTCCTGCACGGATCATGTGCCTCAGCAGGCAAGAATCAAGCAGCTGAGCAGGCATGAATCCTGCGGCCCAGCTGGCGATTATCAGGCAGCTGAGCAGGCATGAATCCTGCGGCCCAGCTGGCGATTATCAGGCAGCTGAGCAGGCATGAATCCTGCGGCCCAGCTGGCGGTTATCAGGCAGCTGAGCAGGCATGAATCCTGCGGCCCAGCTGGCGGTTATCAGGCAGCTGAGCAGGCATGAATCCTGCGGCCCAGCTGGCGGTTATCAGGCAGCTGAGCAGGCATGAATCCTGCGGCCCAGCTGGCGGTTATCAGGCAGCTGAGCAGGCATGAATCCTGCGGCCCAGCTGGCGGTTATCAGGCAGCTGAGCAGGCATGAATCCTGCGGCCCAGCTGGCGGTTATCAGGCAGCTGAGCAGGCATGAATCCTGCGGCCCAGCTGGCGTTATCAGGCAGCTGAGCAGGCATGAATCCTGCGGCCCAGCTGGCGGTTATCAGGCAGCTGAGCAGGCATGAATCCTGCGGCCCAGCTGGCGGTTATCAGGCAGCTGAGCAGGCATGAATCCTGCGGCCCAGCTGGCGATTATCAGGCAGCTGAGCAGGCATGAATCCTGCGGCCCAGCTGGCGGTTATCAGGCAGCTGAGCAGGCATGAATCCTGCGGCCCAGCTGGCGGTTATCAGGCAGCTGAGCAGGCATGAATCCTGCGGCCCAGCTGGCGGTTATCAGGCAGCTGAGCAGGCATGAATCCTGCGGCCCAGCTGGCGGTTATCAGGCAGCTGAGCAGGCATGAATCCTGCGGCCCAGCTGGCGGTTATCAGGCAGCTGAGCAGGCATGAATCCTGCGGCCCAGCTGGCGGTTATCAGGCAGCTGAGCAGGCATGAATCCTGCGGCCCAGCTGGCGATTATCAGGCAGCTGAGCAGGCATGAATCCTGCGGCCCAGCTGGCGGTTATCAGGCAGCTGAGCAGGCATGAATCCTGCGGCCCAGCTGGCGGTTATCAGGCAGCTGAGCAGGCATGAATCCTGCGGCCCAGCTGGCGTTATCAGGCAGCTGAGCAGGCATGAATCCTGCGGCCCAGCTGGCGTTATCAGGCAGCTGAGCAGGCATGAATCCTGCGGCCCAGCTGGCGGTTATCAGGCAGCTGAGCAGGCATGAATCCTGCGGCCCAGCTGGCGGTTATCAGGCAGCTGAGCAGGCATGAATCCTGCGGCCCAGCTGGCGGTTATCAGGCAGCTGAGCAGGCATGAATCCTGCGGCCCAGCTGGCGGTTATCAGGCAGCTGAGCAGGCATGAATCCTGCGGCCCAGCTGGCGGTTATCAGGCAGCTGAGCAGGCATGAATCCTGCGGCCCAGCTGGCGGTTATCAGGCAGCTGAGCAGGCATGAATCCTGCGGCCCAGCTGGCGGTTATCAGGCAGCTGAGCAGGCATGAATCCTGCGGCCCAGCTGGCGTTATCAGGCAGCTGAGCAGGCATGAATCCTGCGGCCCAGCTGGCGGTTATCAGGCAGCTGAGCAGGCATGAATCCTGCGGCCCAGCTGGCGGTTATCAGGCAGCTGAGCAGGCATGAATCCTGCGGCCCAGCTGGCGTTATCAGGCAGCTGAGCAGGCATGAATCCTGCGGCCCAGCTGGCGTTATCAGGCAGCTGAGCAGGCATGAATCCTGCGGCCCAGCTGGCGTTATCAGGCAGCTGAGCAGGCATGAATCCTGCGGCCCAGCTGGCGGTTATCAGGCAGCTGAGCAGGCATGAATCCTGCGGCCCAGCTGGCGTTATCAGGCAGCTGAGCAGGCATGAATCCTGCGGCCCAGCTGGCGGTTATCAGGCAGCTGAGCAGGCATGAATCCTGCGGCCCAGCTGGCGGTTATCAGGCAGCTGAGCAGGCATGAATCCTGCGGCCCAGCTGGCGATTATCAGGCAGCTGAGCAGGCATGAATCCTGCGGCCCAGCTGGCGGTTATCAGGCAGCTGAGCAGGCATGAATCCTGCGGCCCAGCTGGCGGTTATCAGGCAGCTGAGCAGGCATGAATCCTGCGGCCCAGCTGGCGTTATCAGGCAGCTGAGCAGGCATGAATCCTGCGGCCCAGCTGGCGATTATCAGGCAGCTGAGCAGGCATGAATCCTGCGGCCCAGCTGGCGGTTATCAGGCAGCTGAGCAGGCATGAATCCTGCGGCCCAGCTGGCGGTTATCAGGCAGCTGAGCAGGCATGAATCCTGCGGCCCAGCTGGCGGTTATCAGGCAGCTGAGCAGGCATGAATCCTGCGGCCCAGCTGGCGATTATCAGGCAGCTGAGCAGGCATGAATCCTGCGGCCCAGCTGGCGATTATCAGGCAGCTGAGCAGGCGCTGATCCCGCACCTCAGCAGGCACTGATCACGTGCCTGTCATGCAGTGATCAGGTGACTGAGAGGCGCTGATCATGTGACTGCTCATGTGCTGATCAGGTAGCTCTCCTGCACGGATCATGTGCCTCAGCAGGCAAGAATCAAGCAGCTGAGCAGGCATGAATCCTGCGGCCCAGCTGGCGATTATCAGGCAGCTGAGCAGGCATGAATCCTGCGGCCCAGCTGGCGATTATCAGGCAGCTGAGCAGGCATGAATCCTGCGGCCCAGCTGGCGGTTATCAGGCAGCTGAGCAGGCATGAATCCTGCGGCCCAGCTGGCGGTTATCAGGCAGCTGAGCAGGCATGAATCCTGCGGCCCAGCTGGCGGTTATCAGGCAGCTGAGCAGGCATGAATCCTGCGGCCCAGCTGGCGGTTATCAGGCAGCTGAGCAGGCATGAATCCTGCGGCCCAGCTGGCGGTTATCAGGCAGCTGAGCAGGCATGAATCCTGCGGCCCAGCTGGCGTTATCAGGCAGCTGAGCAGGCATGAATCCTGCGGCCCAGCTGGCGTTATCAGGCAGCTGAGCAGGCATGAATCCTGCGGCCCAGCTGGCGGTTATCAGGCAGCTGAGCAGGCATGAATCCTGCGGCCCAGCTGGCGGTTATCAGGCAGCTGAGCAGGCATGAATCCTGCGGCCCAGCTGGCGGTTATCAGGCAGCTGAGCAGGCATGAATCCTGCGGCCCAGCTGGCGATTATCAGGCAGCTGAGCAGGCATGAATCCTGCGGCCCAGCTGGCGGTTATCAGGCAGCTGAGCAGGCATGAATCCTGCGGCCCAGCTGGCGATTATCAGGCAGCTGAGCAGGCATGAATCCTGCGGCCCAGCTGGCGGTTATCAGGCAGCTGAGCAGGCATGAATCCTGCGGCCCAGCTGGCGGTTATCAGGCAGCTGAGCAGGCATGAATCCTGCGGCCCAGCTGGCGGTTATCAGGCAGCTGAGCAGGCATGAATCCTGCGGCCCAGCTGGCGTTATCAGGCAGCTGAGCAGGCATGAATCCTGCGGCCCAGCTGGCGGTTATCAGGCAGCTGAGCAGGCATGAATCCTGCGGCCCAGCTGGCGTTATCAGGCAGCTGAGCAGGCATGAATCCTGCGGCCCAGCTGGCGGTTATCAGGCAGCTGAGCAGGCATGAATCCTGCGGCCCAGCTGGCGGTTATCAGGCAGCTGAGCAGGCATGAATCCTGCGGCCCAGCTGGCGGTTATCAGGCAGCTGAGCAGGCATGAATCCTGCGGCCCAGCTGGCGGTTATCAGGCAGCTGAGCAGGCATGAATCCTGCGGCCCAGCTGGCGATTATCAGGCAGCTGAGCAGGCATGAATCCTGCGGCCCAGCGGTTATCAGGCAGCTGAGCAGGCATGAATCCTGCGGCCCAGCTGGCGGTTATCAGGCAGCTGAGCAGGCATGAATCCTGCGGCCCAGCTGGCGGTTATCAGGCAGCTGAGCAGGCATGAATCCTGCGGCCCAGCTGGCGGTTATCAGGCAGCTGAGCAGGCATGAATCCTGCGGCCCAGCTGGCGGTTATCAGGCAGCTGAGCAGGCATGAATCCTGCGGCCCAGCTGGCGGTTATCAGGCAGCTGAGCAGGCATGAATCCTGCGGCCCAGCTGGCGGTTATCAGGCAGCTGAGCAGGCATGAATCCTGCGGCCCAGCTGGCGATTATCAGGCAGCTGAGCAGGCATGAATCCTGCGGCCCAGCTGGCGATTATCAGGCAGCTGAGCAGGCGCTGATCCCGCACCTCAGCAGGCACTGATCACGTGCCTGTCATGCAGTGATCAGGTGACTGAGAGGCGCTGATCATGTGACTGCTCATGTGCTGATCAGGTAGCTCTCCTGCACGGATCATGTGCCTCAGCAGGCAAGAATCAAGCAGCTGAGCAGGCATGAATCCTGCGGCCCAGCTGGCGTTATCAGGCAGCTGAGCAGGCATGAATCCTGCGGCCCAGCTGGCGGTTATCAGGCAGCTGAGCAGGCATGAATCCTGCGGCCCAGCTGGCGGTTATCAGGCAGCTGAGCAGGCATGAATCCTGCGGCCCAGCTGGCGGTTATCAGGCAGCTGAGCAGGCATGAATCCTGCGGCCCAGCTGGCGGTTATCAGGCAGCTGAGCAGGCATGAATCCTGCGGCCCAGCTGGCGATTATCAGGCAGCTGAGCAGGCGCTGATCCCGCACCTCAGGCACTGATCACGTGCCTGTCATGCAGTGATCAGGTGACTGAGAGGCGCTGATCATGTGACTGCTCATGTGCTGATCAGGTAGCTCTCCTGCACGGATCATGTGCCTCAGCAGGCAAGAATCAAGCAGCTGAGCAGGCATGAATCCTGCGGCCCAGCTGGCGATTATCAGGCAGCTGAGCAGGCATGAATCCTGCGGCCCAGCTGGCGGTTATCAGGCAGCTGAGCAGGCATGAATCCTGCGGCCCAGCTGGCGGTTATCAGGCAGCTGAGCAGGCATGAATCCTGCGGCCCAGCTGGCGGTTATCAGGCAGCTGAGCAGGCATGAATCCTGCGGCCCAGCTGGCGGTTATCAGGCAGCTGAGCAGGCATGAATCCTGCGGCCCAGCTGGCGGTTATCAGGCAGCTGAGCAGGCATGAATCCTGCGGCCCAGCTGGCGATTATCAGGCAGCTGAGCAGGCATGAATCCTGCGGCCCAGCTGGCGTTATCAGGCAGCTGAGCAGGCATGAATCCTGCGGCCCAGCTGGCGGTTATCAGGCAGCTGAGCAGGCATGAATCCTGCGGCCCAGCTGGCGATTATCAGGCAGCTGAGCAGGCATGAATCCTGCGGCCCAGCTGGCGGTTATCAGGCAGCTGAGCAGGCATGAATCCTGCGGCCCAGCTGGCGGTTATCAGGCAGCTGAGCAGGCATGAATCCTGCGGCCCAGCTGGCGGTTATCAGGCAGCTGAGCAGGCATGAATCCTGCGGCCCAGCTGGCGGTTATCAGGCAGCTGAGCAGGCATGAATCCTGCGGCCCAGCTGGCGATTATCAGGCAGCTGAGCAGGCATGAATCCTGCGGCCCAGCTGGCGATTATCAGGCAGCTGAGCAGGCATGAATCCTGCGGCCCAGCTGGCGATTATCAGGCAGCTGAGCGCTGATCCCGCACCTCAGCAGGCACTGATCACGTGCCTGTCATGCAGTGATCAGGTGACTGAGAGGCGCTGATCATGTGACTGCTCATGTGCTGATCAGGTAGCTCTCCTGCACGGATCATGTGCCTCAGCAGGCAAGAATCAAGCAGCTGAGCAGGCATGAATCCTGCGGCCCAGCTGGCGATTATCAGGCAGCTGAGCAGGCATGAATCCTGCGGCCCAGCTGGCGATTATCAGGCAGCTGAGCAGGCATGAATCCTGCGGCCCAGCTGGCGGTTATCAGGCAGCTGAGCAGGCATGAATCCTGCGGCCCAGCTGGCGGTTATCAGGCAGCTGAGCAGGCATGAATCCTGCGGCCCAGCTGGCGGTTATCAGGCAGCTGAGCAGGCATGAATCCTGCGGCCCAGCTGGCGATTATCAGGCAGCTGAGCAGGCGCTGATCCCGCACCTCAGCAGGCACTGATCACGTGCCTGTCATGCAGTGATCAGGTGACTGAGAGGCGCTGATCATGTGACTGCTCATGTGCTGATCAGGTAGCTCTCCTGCACGGATCATGTGCCTCAGCAGGCAAGAATCAAGCAGCTGAGCAGGCATGAATCCTGCGGCCCAGCTGGCGATTATCAGGCAGCTGAGCAGGCATGAATCCTGCGGCCCAGCTGGCGATTATCAGGCAGCTGAGCAGGCATGAATCCTGCGGCCCAGCTGGCGATTATCAGGCAGCTGAGCAGGCATGAATCCTGCGGCCCAGCTGGCGGTTATCAGGCAGCTGAGCAGGCATGAATCCTGCGGCCCAGCTGGCGGTTATCAGGCAGCTGAGCAGGCATGAATCCTGCGGCCCAGCTGGCGGTTATCAGGCAGCTGAGCAGGCATGAATCCTGCGGCCCAGCTGGCGGTTATCAGGCAGCTGAGCAGGCATGAATCCTGCGGCCCAGCTGGCGGTTATCAGGCAGCTGAGCAGGCATGAATCCTGCGGCCCAGCTGGCGGTTATCAGGCAGCTGAGCAGGCATGAATCCTGCGGCCCAGCTGGCGTTATCAGGCAGCTGAGCAGGCATGAATCCTGCGGCCCAGCTGGCGGTTATCAGGCAGCTGAGCAGGCATGAATCCTGCGGCCCAGCTGGCGTTATCAGGCAGCTGAGCAGGCATGAATCCTGCGGCCCAGCTGGCGGTTATCAGGCAGCTGAGCAGGCATGAATCCTGCGGCCCAGCTGGCGGTTATCAGGCAGCTGAGCAGGCATGAATCCTGCGGCCCAGCTGGCGATTATCAGGCAGCTGAGCAGGCATGAATCCTGCGGCCCAGCTGGCGGTTATCAGGCAGCTGAGCAGGCATGAATCCTGCGGCCCAGCTGGCGGTTATCAGGCAGCTGAGCAGGCATGAATCCTGCGGCCCAGCTGGCGGTTATCAGGCAGCTGAGCAGGCATGAATCCTGCGGCCCAGCTGGCGGTTATCAGGCAGCTGAGCAGGCATGCCTGCGGCCCAGCTGGCGGTTATCAGGCAGCTGAGCAGGCATGAATCCTGCGGCCCAGCTGGCGGTTATCAGGCAGCTGAGCAGGCATGAATCCTGCGGCCCAGCTGGCGGTTATCAGGCAGCTGAGCAGGCATGAATCCTGCGGCCCAGCTGGCGGTTATCAGGCAGCTGAGCAGGCATGAATCCTGCGGCCCAGCTGGCGGTTATCAGGCAGCTGAGCAGGCATGAATCCTGCGGCCCAGCTGGCGGTTATCAGGCAGCTGAGCAGGCATGAATCCTGCGGCCCAGCTGGCGATATCAGGCAGCTGAGCAGGCATGAATCCTGCGGCCCAGCTGGCGAGTTATCAGGCAGCTGAGCAGGCATGAATCCTGCGGCCCAGCTGGCGGTTATCAGGCAGCTGAGCAGGCATGAATCCTGCGGCCCAGCTGGCGGTTATCAGGCAGCTGAGCAGGCATGAATCCTGCGGCCCAGCTGGCGGTTATCAGGCAGCTGAGCAGGCATGAATCCTGCGGCCCAGCTGGCGGTTATCAGGCAGCTGAGCAGGCATGAATCCTGCGGCCCAGCTGGCGGTTATCAGGCAGCTGAGCAGGCATGAATCCTGCGGCCCAGCTGGCGATTATCAGGCAGCTGAGCAGGCATGAATCCTGCGGCCCAGCTGGCGATTATCAGGCAGCTGAGCAGGCGATGATCCCGCACCTCAGCAGGCACTGATCACGTGCCTGTCATGCAGTGATCAGGTGACTGAGAGGCGCTGATCATGTGACTGCTCATGTGCTGATCAGGTAGCTCTCCTGCACGGATCATGTGCCTCAGCAGGCAAGAATCAAGCAGCTGAGCAGGCATGAATCCTGCGGCCCAGCTGGCGATTATCAGGCAGCTGAGCAGGCATGAATCCTGCGGCCCAGCTGGCGATTATCAGGCAGCTGAGCAGGCATGAATCCTGCGGCCCAGCCTTATCAGGCAGCTGAGGCAGGCATGAATCCTGCGGCCCAGCTGGTTATCAGGCAGCTGAGCAGGCATGAATCCTGCGGCCCAGCTGGCGTTATCAGGCAGCTGAGCAGGCATGAATCCTGCGGCCCAGCTGGCGATTATCAGGCAGCTGAGCAGGCATGAATCCTGCGGCCCAGCTGGCGGTTATCAGGCAGCTGAGCAGGCATGAATCCTGCGGCCCAGCTGGCGGTTATCAGGCAGCTGAGCAGGCATGAATCCTGCGGCCCAGCTGGCGGTTATCAGGCAGCTGAGCAGGCATGAATCCTGCGCCCAGCTGGCGGTTATCAGGCAGCTGAGCAGGCATGAATCCTGCGGCCCAGCTGGCGGTTATCAGGCAGCTGAGCAGGCATGAATCCTGCGGCCCAGCTGGCGATTATCAGGCAGCTGAGCAGGCATGAATCCTGCGGCCCAGCTGGCGATTATCAGGCAGCTGAGCAGGCATGAATCCTGCGGCCCAGCTGGCGATTATCAGGCAGCTGAGCAGGCATGAATCCTGCGGCCCAGCTGGCGGTTATCAGGCAGCTGAGCAGGCATGAATCCTGCGGCCCAGCTGGCGGTTATCAGGCAGCTGAGCAGGCATGAATCCTGCGGCCCAGCTGGCGGTTATCAGGCAGCTGAGCAGGCATGAATCCTGCGGCCCAGCTGGCGATTATCAGGCAGCTGAGCAGGCATGAATCCTGCGGCCCAGCTGGCGATTATCAGGCAGGCAGGCGCTGATCCCGCACCTCAGCAGGCACTGATCACGTGCCTGTCATGCAGTGATCAGGTGACTGAGAGGCGCTGATCATGTGACTGCTCATGTGCTGATCAGGTAGCTCTCCTGCACGGATCATGTGCCTCAGCAGGCAAGAATCAAGCAGCTGAGCAGGCATGAATCCTGCGGCCCAGCTGGCGATTATCAGGCAGCTGAGCAGGCATGAATCCTGCGGCCCAGCTGGCGTTATCAGGCAGCTGAGCAGGCATGAATCCTGCGGCCCAGCTGGCGATTATCAGGCAGCTGAGCAGGCATGAATCCTGCGGCCCAGCTGGCGGTTATCAGGCAGCTGAGCAGGCATGAATCCTGCGGCCCAGCTGGCGGTTATCAGGCAGCTGAGCAGGCATGAATCCTGCGGCCCAGCTGGCGGTTATCAGGCAGCTGAGCAGGCATGAATCCTGCGGCCCAGCTGGCGTTATCAGGCAGCTGAGCAGGCATGAATCCTGCGGCCCAGCTGGCGGTTATCAGGCAGCTGAGCAGGCATGAATCCTGCGGCCCAGCTGGCGATTATCAGGCAGCTGAGCAGGCATGAATCCTGCGGCCCAGCTGGCGATTATCAGGCAGCTGAGCAGGCATGAATCCTGCGGCCCAGCTGGCGATTATCAGGCAGCTGAGCAGGCATGAATCCTGCGGCCCAGCTGGCGATTATCAGGCAGCTGAGCAGGCATGAATCCTGCGGCCCAGCTGGCGGTTATCAGGCAGCTGAGCAGGCATGAATCCTGCGGCCCAGCTGGGTTATCAGGCAGCTGAGCAGGCATGAATCCTGCGGCCCAGCTGGCGGTTATCAGGCAGCTGAGCAGGCATGAATCCTGCGGCCCAGCTGGCGGTTATCAGGCAGCTGAGCAGGCATGAATCCTGCGGCCCAGCTGGCGGTTATCAGGCAGCTGAGCAGGCATGAATCCTGCGGCCCAGCTGGCGATTATCAGGCAGCTGAGCAGGCATGAATGCGGCCCAGCTGGCGGTTATCAGGCAGCTGAGCAGGCATGAATCCTGCGGCCCAGCTGGCGGTTATCAGGCAGCTGAGCAGGCATGAATCCTGCGGCCCAGCTGGCGGTTATCAGGCAGCTGAGCAGGCATGAATCCTGCGGCCCAGCTGGCGATTATCAGGCAGCTGAGCAGGCATGAATCCTGCGGCCCAGCTGGCGTTATCAGGCAGCTGAGCAGGCATGAATCCTGCGGCCCAGCTGGCGGTTATCAGGCAGCTGAGCAGGCATGAATCCTGCGGCCCAGCTGGCGGTTATCAGGCAGCTGAGCAGGCATGAATCCTGCGGCCCAGCTGGCGATTATCAGGCAGCTGAGCAGGCATGAATCCTGCGGCCCAGCTGGCGGTTATCAGGCAGCTGAGCAGGCATGAATCCTGCGGCCCAGCTGGCGATTATCAGGCAGCTGAGCAGGCATGAATCCTGCGGCCCAGCTGGCGGTTATCAGGCAGCTGAGCAGGCATGAATCCTGCGGCCCAGCTGATTATCAGGCAGCTGAGCAGGCATGAATCCTGCGGCCCAGCTGGCGGTTATCAGGCAGCTGAGCAGGCATGAATCCTGCGGCCCAGCTGGCGGTTATCAGGCAGCTGAGCAGGCATGAATCCTGCGGCCCAGCTGGCGATTATCAGGCAGCTGAGCAGGCATGAATCCTGCGGCCCAGCTGGCGGTTATCAGGCAGCTGAGCAGGCATGAATCCTGCGGCCCAGCTGGCGTTATCAGGCAGCTGAGCAGGCATGAATCCTGCGGCCCAGCTGGCGGTTATCAGGCAGCTGAGCAGGCATGAATCCTGCGGCCCAGCTGGCGATTATCAGGCAGCTGAGCAGGCATGAATCCTGCGGCCCAGCTGGCGGTTATCAGGCAGCTGAGCAGGCATGAATCCTGCGGCCCAGCTGGCGGTTATCAGGCAGCTGAGCAGGCATGAATCCTGCGGCCCAGCTGGCGTTATCAGGCAGCTGAGCAGGCATGAATCCTGCGGCCCAGCTGGCGATTATCAGGCAGCTGAGCAGGCATGAATCCTGCGGCCCAGCTGGCGATTATCAGGCAGCTGAGCAGGCATGAATCCTGCGGCCCAGCTGGCGATTATCAGGCAGCTGAGCAGGCGCTGATCCCGCACCTCAGCAGGCACTGATCACGTGCCTGTCATGCAGTGATCAGGTGACTGAGAGGCGCTGATCATGTGACTGCTCATGTGCTGATCAGGTAGCTCTCCTGCACGGATCATGTGCCTCAGCAGGCAAGAATCAAGCAGCTGAGCAGGCATGAATCCTGCGGCCCAGCTGGCGATTATCAGGCAGCTGAGCAGGCATGAATCCTGCGGCCCAGCTGGCGATTATCAGGCAGCTGAGCAGGCATGAATCCTGCGGCCCAGCTGGCGATTATCAGGCAGCTGAGCAGGCATGAATCCTGCGGCCCAGCTGGCGATTATCAGGCAGCTGAGCAGGCATGAATCCTGCGGCCCAGCTGGCGGTTATCAGGCAGCTGAGCAGGCATGAATCCTGCGGCCCAGCTGGCGTTATCAGGCAGCTGAGCAGGCATGAATCCTGCGGCCCAGCTGGCGGTTATCAGGCAGCTGAGCAGGCATGAATCCTGCGGCCCAGCTGGCGGTTATCAGGCAGCTGAGCAGGCATGAATCCTGCGGCCCAGCTGGCGTTATCAGGCAGCTGAGCAGGCATGAATCCTGCGGCCCAGCTGGCGGTTATCAGGCAGCTGAGCAGGCATGAATCCTGCGGCCCAGCTGGCGGTTATCAGGCAGCTGAGCAGGCATGAATCCTGCGGCCCAGCTGGCGGTTATCAGGCAGCTGAGCAGGCATGAATCCTGCGGCCCAGCTGGCGGTTATCAGGCAGCTGAGCAGGCATGAATCCTGCGGCCCAGCTGGCGGTTATCAGGCAGCTGAGCAGGCATGAATCCTGCGGCCCAGCTGGCGGTTATCAGGCAGCTGAGCAGGCATGAATCCTGCGGCCCAGCTGGCGGTTATCAGGCAGCTGAGCAGGCATGAATCCTGCGGCCCAGCTGGCGGTTATCAGGCAGCTGAGCAGGCATGAATCCTGCGGCCCAGCTGGCGATTATCAGGCAGCTGAGCAGGCATGAATCCTGCGGCCCAGCTGGCGGTTATCAGGCAGCTGAGCAGGCATGAATCCTGCGGCCCAGCTGGCGGTTATCAGGCAGCTGAGCAGGCATGAATCCTGCGGCCCAGCTGGCGGTTATCAGGCAGCTGAGCAGGCATGAATCCTGCGGCCCAGCTGGCGTTATCAGGCAGCTGAGCAGGCATGAATCCTGCGGCCCAGCTGGCGGTTATCAGGCAGCTGAGCAGGCATGAATCCTGCGGCCCAGCTGGCGGTTATCAGGCAGCTGAGCAGGCATGAATCCTGCGGCCCAGCTGGCGATTATCAGGCAGCTGAGCAGGCATGAATCCTGCGGCCCAGCTGGCGATTATCAGGCAGCTGAGCAGGCGCTGATCCCGCACCTCAGCAGGCACTGATCACGTGCCTGTCATGCAGTGATCAGGTGACTGAGAGGCGCTGATCATGTGACTGCTCATGTGCTGATCAGGTAGCTCTCCTGCACGGATCATGTGCCTCAGCAGGCAAGAATCAAGCAGCTGAGCAGGCATGAATCCTGCGGCCCAGCTGGCGATTATCAGGCAGCTGAGCAGGCATGAATCCTGCGGCCCAGCTGGCGATTATCAGGCAGCTGAGCAGGCATGAATCCTGCGGCCCAGCTGGCGTTATCAGGCAGCTGAGCAGGCATGAATCCTGCGGCCCAGCTGGCGTTATCAGGCAGCTGAGCAGGCATGAATCCTGCGGCCCAGCTGGCGTTATCAGGCAGCTGAGCAGGCATGAATCCTGCGGCCCAGCTGGCGGTTATCAGGCAGCTGAGCAGGCATGAATCCTGCGGCCCAGCTGGCGGTTATCAGGCAGCTGAGCAGGCATGAATCCTGCGGCCCAGCTGGTTATCAGGCAGCTGAGCAGGCATGAATCCTGCGGCCCAGCTGGCGATTATCAGGCAGCTGAGCAGGCATGAATCCTGCGGCCCAGCTGGCGGTTATCAGGCAGCTGAGCAGGCATGAATCCTGCGGCCCAGCTGGCGTTATCAGGCAGCTGAGCAGGCATGAATCCTGCGGCCCAGCTGGCGGTTATCAGGCAGCTGAGCAGGCATGAATCCTGCGGCCCAGCTGGCGGTTATCAGGCAGCTGAGCAGGCATGAATCCTGCGGCCCAGCTGGCGGTTATCAGGCAGCTGAGCAGGCATGAATCCTGCGGCCCAGCTGGCGGTTATCAGGCAGCTGAGCAGGCATGAATCCTGCGGCCCAGCTGGCGGTTATCAGGCAGCTGAGCAGGCATGAATCCTGCGGCCCAGCTGGCGGTTATCAGGCAGCTGAGCAGGCGAATCCTGCGGCCCAGCTGGCGGTTATCAGGCAGCTGAGCAGGCATGAATCCTGCGGCCCAGCTGGCGGTTATCAGGCAGCTGAGCAGGCATGAATCCTGCGGCCCAGCTGGCGGTTATCAGGCAGCTGAGCAGGCATGAATCCTGCGGCCCAGCTGGCGTTATCAGGCAGCTGAGCAGGCATGAATCCTGCGGCCCAGCTGGCGGTTATCAGGCAGCTGAGCAGGCATGAATCCTGCGGCCCAGCTGGCGGTTATCAGGCAGCTGAGCAGGCATGAATCCTGCGGCCCAGCTGGCGATATCAGGCAGCTGAGCAGGCATGAATCCTGCGGCCCAGCTGGCGGTTATCAGGCAGCTGAGCAGGCATGAATCCTGCGGCCCAGCTGGCGGTTATCAGGCAGCTGAGCAGGCATGAATCCTGCGGCCCAGCTGGCGGTTATCAGGCAGCTGAGCAGGCATGAATCCTGCGGCCCAGCTGGCGATTATCAGGCAGCTGAGCAGGCATGAATCCTGCGGCCCAGCTGGCGGTTATCAGGCAGCTGAGCAGGCATGAATCCTGCGGCCCAGCTGGCGGTTATCAGGCAGCTGAGCAGGCATGAATCCTGCGGCCCAGCTGGCGGTTATCAGGCAGCTGAGCAGGCATGAATCCTGCGGCCCAGCTGGCGGTTATCAGGCAGCTGAGCAGGCATGAATCCTGCGGCCCAGCTGGCGGTTATCAGGCAGCTGAGCAGGCATGAATCCTGCGGCCCAGCTGGCGATCAGGCAGCTGAGCAGGCATGAATCCTGCGGCCCAGCTGGCGGTTATCAGGCAGCTGAGCAGGCATGAATCCTGCGGCCCAGCTGGCGGTTATCAGGCAGCTGAGCAGGCATGAATCCTGCGGCCCAGCTGGCGGTTATCAGGCAGCTGAGCAGGCATGAATCCTGCGGCCCAGCTGGCGTTATCAGGCAGCTGAGCAGGCATGAATCCTGCGGCCCAGCTGGCGGTTATCAGGCAGCTGAGCAGGCATGAATCCTGCGGCCCAGCTGGCGATTATCAGGCAGCTGAGCAGGCATGAATCCTGCGGCCCAGCTGGCGGTTATCAGGCAGCTGAGCAGGCATGAATCCTGCGGCCCAGCTGGCGTTATCAGGCAGCTGAGCAGGCATGAATCCTGCGGCCCAGCTGGCGGTTATCAGGCAGCTGAGCAGGCATGAATCCTGCGGCCCAGCTGGCGGTTATCAGGCAGCTGAGCAGGCATGAATCCTGCGGCCCAGCTGGCGGTTATCAGGCAGCTGAGCAGGCATGAATCCTGCGGCCCAGCTGGCGGTTATCAGGCAGCTGAGCAGGCATGAATCCTGCGGCCCAGCTGGCGGTTATCAGGCAGCTGAGCAGGCATGAATCCTGCGGCCCAGCTGGCGGTTATCAGGCAGCTGAGCAGGCATGAATCCTGCGGCCCAGCTGGCGGTTATCAGGCAGCTGAGCAGGCATGAATCCTGCGGCCCAGCTGGCGGTTATCAGGCAGCTGAGCAGGCATGAATCCTGCGGCCCAGCTGGCGGTTATCAGGCAGCTGAGCAGGCATGAATCCTGCGGCCCAGCTGGCGATTATCAGGCAGCTGAGCAGGCATGAATCCTGCGGCCCAGCTGGCGATTATCAGGCAGCTGAGCAGGCGCTGATCCCGCACCTCAGCAGGCACTGATCACGTGCCTGTCATGCAGTGATCAGGTGACTGAGAGCGCTGATCATGTGACTGCTCATGTGCTGATCAGGTAGCTCTCCTGCACGGATCATGTGCCTCAGCAGGCAAGAATCAAGCAGCTGAGCAGGCATGAATCCTGCGGCCCAGCTGGCGATTATCAGGCAGCTGAGCAGGCATGAATCCTGCGGCCCAGCTGGCGATTATCAGGCAGCTGAGCAGGCATGAATCCTGCGGCCCAGCTGGCGGTTATCAGGCAGCTGAGCAGGCATGAATCCTGCGGCCCAGCTGGCGTTATCAGGCAGCTGAGCAGGCATGAATCCTGCGGCCCAGCTGGCGATTATCAGGCAGCTGAGCAGGCATGAATCCTGCGGCCCAGCTGGCGGTTATCAGGCAGCTGAGCAGGCATGAATCCTGCGGCCCAGCTGGTTATCAGGCAGCTGAGCAGGCATGAATCCTGCGGCCCAGCTGGCGATTATCAGGCAGCTGAGCAGGCATGAATCCTGCGGCCCAGCTGGCGGTTATCAGGCAGCTGAGCAGGCATGAATCCTGCGGCCCAGCTGGCGGTTATCAGGCAGCTGAGCAGGCATGAATCCTGCGGCCCAGCTGGCGGTTATCAGGCAGCTGAGCAGGCATGAATCCTGCGGCCCAGCTGGCGGTTATCAGGCAGCTGAGCAGGCATGAATCCTGCGGCCCAGCTGGCGGTTATCAGGCAGCTGAGCAGGCATGAATCCTGCGGCCCAGCTGGCGATTATCAGGCAGCTGAGCAGGCATGAATCCTGCGGCCCAGCTGGCGGTTATCAGGCAGCTGAGCAGGCATGAATCCTGCGGCCCAGCTGGCGTTATCAGGCAGCTGAGCAGGCATGAATCCTGCGGCCCAGCTGGCGGTTATCAGGCAGCTGAGCAGGCATGAATCCTGCGGCCCAGCTGGCGATTATCAGGCAGCTGAGCAGGCATGAATCCTGCGGCCCAGCTGGCGGTTATCAGGCAGCTGAGCAGGCATGAATCCTGCGGCCCAGCTGGCGATTATCAGGCAGCTGAGCAGGCATGAATCCTGCGGCCCAGCTGGCGATTATCAGGCAGCTGAGCAGGCATGAATCCTGCGGCCCAGCTGGCGATTATCAGGCAGCTGAGCAGGCATGAATCCTGCGGCCCAGCTGGCGGTTATCAGGCAGCTGAGCAGGCATGAATCCTGCGGCCCAGCTGGCGGTTATCAGGCAGCTGAGCAGGCATGAATCCTGCGGCCCAGCTGGCGGTTATCAGGCAGCTGAGCAGGCATGAATCCTGCGGCCCAGCTGGCGATTATCAGGCAGCTGAGCAGGCATGAATCCTGCGGCCCAGCTGGCGATTATCAGGCAGCTGAGCAGGCGCTGATCCCGCACCTCAGCAGGCACTGATCACGTGCCTGTCATGCAGTGATCAGGTGACTGAGAGGCGCTGATCATGTGACTGCTCATGTGCTGATCAGGTAGCTCTCCTGCACGGATCATGTGCCTCAGCAGGCAAGAATCAAGCAGCTGAGCAGGCATGAATCCTGCGGCCCAGCTGGCGATTATCAGGCAGCTGAGCAGGCATGAATCCTGCGGCCCAGCTGGCGATTATCAGGCAGCTGAGCAGGCATGAATCCTGCGGCCCAGCTGGCGGTTATCAGGCAGCTGAGCAGGCATGAATCCTGCGGCCCAGCTGGCGGTTATCAGGCAGCTGAGCAGGCATGAATCCTGCGGCCCAGCTGGCGGTTATCAGGCAGCTGAGCAGGCATGAATCCTGCGGCCCAGCTGGCGGTTATCAGGCAGCTGAGCAGGCATGAATCCTGCGGCCCAGCTGGCGATTATCAGGCAGCTGAGCAGGCATGAATCCTGCGGCCCAGCTGGCGGTTATCAGGCAGCTGAGCAGGCATGAATCCTGCGGCCCAGCTGGCGGTTATCAGGCAGCTGAGCAGGCATGAATCCTGCGGCCCAGCTGGCGTTATCAGGCAGCTGAGCAGGCATGAATCCTGCGGCCCAGCTGGCGATTATCAGGCAGCTGAGCAGGCGCTGATCCCACCTCAGGCACTGATCACGTGCCTGTCATGCAGTGATCAGGTGACTGAGAGGCGCTGATCATGTGACTGCTCATGTGCTGATCAGGTAGCTCTCCTGCACGGATCATGTGCCTCAGCAGGCAAGAATCAAGCAGCTGAGCAGGCATGAATCCTGCGGCCCAGCTGGCGATTATCAGGCAGCTGAGCAGGCATGAATCCTGCGGCCCAGCTGGCGATTATCAGGCAGCTGAGCAGGCATGAATCCTGCGGCCCAGCTGGCGGTTATCAGGCAGCTGAGCAGGCATGAATCCTGCGGCCCAGCTGGCGGTTATCAGGCAGCTGAGCAGGCATGAATCCTGCGGCCCAGCTGGCGGTTATCAGGCAGCTGAGCAGGCATGAATCCTGCGGCCCAGCTGGCGGTTATCAGGCAGCTGAGCAGGCATGAATCCTGCGGCCCAGCTGGCGGTTATCAGGCAGCTGAGCAGGCATGAATCCTGCGGCCCAGCTGGCGGTTATCAGGCAGCTGAGCAGGCATGAATCCTGCGGCCCAGCTGGCGTTATCAGGCAGCTGAGCAGGCATGAATCCTGCGGCCCAGCTGGCGTTATCAGGCAGCTGAGCAGGCATGAATCCTGCGGCCCAGCTGGCGATTATCAGGCAGCTGAGCAGGCATGAATCCTGCGGCCCAGCTGGCGGTTATCAGGCAGCTGAGCAGGCATGAATCCTGCGGCCCAGCTGGCGATTATCAGGCAGCTGAGCAGGCATGAATCCTGCGGCCCAGCTGGCGATTATCAGGCAGCTGAGCAGGCATGAATCCTGCGGCCCAGCTGGCGATTATCAGGCAGCTGAGCAGGCATGAATCCTGCGGCCCAGCTGGCGGTTATCAGGCAGCTGAGCAGGCATGAATCCTGCGGCCCAGCTGGCGTTATCAGGCAGCTGAGCAGGCATGAATCCTGCGGCCCAGCTGGCGATTATCAGGCAGCTGAGCAGGCATGAATCCTGCGGCCCAGCTGGCGGTTATCAGGCAGCTGAGCAGGCATGAATCCTGCGGCCCAGCTGGCGGTTATCAGGCAGCTGAGCAGGCATGAATCCTGCGGCCCAGCTGGCGGTTATCAGGCAGCTGAGCAGGCATGAATCCTGCGGCCCAGCTGGCGTTATCAGGCAGCTGAGCAGGCATGAATCCTGCGGCCCAGCTGGCGGTTATCAGGCAGCTGAGCAGGCATGAATCCTGCGGCCCAGCTGGCGGTTATCAGGCAGCTGAGCAGGCATGAATCCTGCGGCCCAGCTGGCGATTATCAGGCAGCTGAGCAGGCATGAATCCTGCGGCCCAGCTGGCGGTTATCAGGCAGCTGAGCAGGCATGAATCCTGCGGCCCAGCTGGCGATTATCAGGCAGCTGAGCAGGCATGAATCCTGCGGCCCAGCTGGCGGTTATCAGGCAGCTGAGCAGGCATGAATCCTGCGGCCCAGCTGGCGGTTATCAGGCAGCTGAGCAGGCATGAATCCTGCGGCCCAGCTGGCGGTTATCAGGCAGCTGAGCAGGCATGAATCCTGCGGCCCAGCTGGCGTTATCAGGCAGCTGAGCAGGCATGAATCCTGCGGCCCAGCTGGCGGTTATCAGGCAGCTGAGCAGGCATGAATCCTGCGGCCCAGCTGGCGTTATCAGGCAGCTGAGCAGGCATGAATCCTGCGGCCCAGCTGGCGGTTATCAGGCAGCTGAGCAGGCATGAATCCTGCGGCCCAGCTGGCGGTTATCAGGCAGCTGAGCAGGCATGAATCCTGCGGCCCAGCTGGCGTTATCAGGCAGCTGAGCAGGCATGAATCCTGCGGCCCAGCTGGCGGTTATCAGGCAGCTGAGCAGGCATGAATCCTGCGGCCCAGCTGGCGATTATCAGGCAGCTGAGCAGGCATGAATCCTGCGGCCCAGCTGGCGATTATCAGGCAGCTGAGCAGGCATGATCCCGCACCTCAGCAGGCACTGATCACGTGCCTGTCCTGCGGTGATCAGGCACTGAGAGGCGCTGATCATGTGACTGCTCATGTGCTGATCAGGCAGCTCTCCTGGCATGGATCATGTGCCTCAGCAGGCGATTATCAGGCAGCTGAGCAGGCATGAATCCTGCGGCCCAGCTGGCGGTTATCAGGCAGCTGAGCAGGCATGAATCCTGCGGCCCAGCTGGCGATTATCAGGCAGCTGAGCAGGCATGAATCCTGCGGCCCAGCTGGCGATTATCAGGCAGCTGAGCAGGCATGAATCCTGCGGCCCAGCTGGCGATTATCAGGCAGCTGAGCAGGCATGAATCCTGCGGCCCAGCTGGCGTTATCAGGCAGCTGAGCAGGCATGAATCCTGCGGCCCAGCTGGCGATTATCAGGCAGCTGAGCAGGCATGAATCCTGCGGCCCAGCTGGCGATTATCAGGCAGCTGAGCAGGCATGAATCCTGCGGCCCAGCTGGCGATTATCAGGCAGCTGAGCAGGCATGAATCCTGCGGCCCAGCTGGCGGTTATCAGGCAGCTGAGCAGGCATGAATCCTGCGGCCCAGCTGGCGATTATCAGGCAGCTGAGCAGGCATGAATCCTGCGGCCCCTGGCGGTTATCAGGCAGCTGAGCAGGCATGAATCCTGCGGCCCAGCTGGCGATTATCAGGCAGCTGAGCAGGCATGAATCCTGCGGCCCAGCTGGCGGTTATCAGGCAGCTGAGCAGGCATGAATCCTGCGGCCCAGCTGGCGATTATCAGGCAGCTGAGCAGGCATGAATCCTGCGGCCCAGCTGGCGGTTATCAGGCAGCTGAGCAGGCATGAATCCTGCGGCCCAGCTGGCGATTATCAGGCAGCTGAGCAGGCATGAATCCTGCGGCCCAGCTGGCGTTATCAGGCAGCTGAGCAGGCATGAATCCTGCGGCCCAGCTGGCGTTATCAGGCAGCTGAGCAGGCATGAATCCTGCGGCCCAGCTGGCGGTTATCAGGCAGCTGAGCAGGCATGAATCCTGCGGCCCAGCTGGCGATTATCAGGCAGCTGAGCAGGCATGAATCCTGCGGCCCAGCTGGCGGTTATCAGGCAGCTGAGCAGGCATGAATCCTGCGGCCCAGCTGGCGGTATCAGGCAGCTGAGCAGGCATGAATCCTGCGGCCCAGCTGGCGATTATCAGGCAGCTGAGCAGGCATGAATCCTGCGGCCCAGCTGGCGATTATCAGGCAGCTGAGCAGGCATGAATCCTGCGGCCCAGCTGGCGATTATCAGGCAGCTGAGCAGGCGCTGATCCCGCACCTCAGCAGGCACTGATCACGTGCCTGTCATGCAGTGATCAGGTGACTGAGAGGCGCTGATCATGTGACTGCTCATGCTGATCAGGTAGCTCTCTGCACGGATCATGTGCCTCAGCAGGCAAGAATCAAGCAGCTGAGCAGGCATGAATCCTGCGGCCCAGCTGGCGATTATCAGGCAGCTGAGCAGGCATGAATCCTGCGGCCCAGCTGGCTTATCAGGCAGCTGAGCAGGCATGAATCCTGCGGCCCAGCTGGCGATTATCAGGCAGCTGAGCAGGCATGAATCCTGCGGCCCAGCTGGCGATTATCAGGCAGCTGAGCAGGCATGAATCCTGCGGCCCAGCTGGCGATTATCAGGCAGCTGAGCAGGCATGAATCCTGCGGCCCAGCTGGCGTTATCAGGCAGCTGAGCAGGCATGAATCCTGCGGCCCAGCTGGCGGTTATCAGGCAGCTGAGCAGGCATGAATCCTGCGGCCCAGCTGGCGATTATCAGGCAGCTGAGCAGGCATGAATCCTGCGGCCCAGCTGGCGATTATCAGGCAGCTGAGCAGGCATGAATCCTGCGGCCCAGCTGGCGATTATCAGGCAGCTGAGCAGGCATGAATCCTGCGGCCCAGCTGGCGATTATCAGGCAGCTGAGCAGGCATGAATCCTGCGGCCCAGCTGGCGATTATCAGGCAGCTGAGCAGGCATGAATCCTGCGGCCCAGCTGGCGTTATCAGGCAGCTGAGCAGGCATGAATCCTGCGGCCCAGCTGGCGTTATCAGGCAGCTGAGCAGGCATGAATCCTGCGGCCCAGCTGGCGGTTATCAGGCAGCTGAGCAGGCATGAATCCTGCGGCCCAGCTGGCGATTATCAGGCAGCTGAGCAGGCATGAATCCTGCGGCCCAGCTGGCGATTATCAGGCAGCTGAGCAGGCATGAATCCTGCGGCCCAGCTGGCGATTATCAGGCAGCTGAGCAGGCATGAATCCTGCGGCCCAGCTGGCGATTATCAGGCAGCTGAGCAGGCGCTGATCCCGCACCTCAGCAGGCACTGATCACGTGCCTGTCATGCAGTGATCAGGTGACTGAGAGGCGCTGATCATGTGACTGCTCATGTGCTGATCAGGTAGCTCTCCTGCACGGATCATGTGCCTCAGCAGGCAAGAATCAAGCAGCTGAGCAGGCATGAATCCTGCGGCCCAGCTGGCGATTATCAGGCAGCTGAGCAGGCATGAATCCTGCGGCCCAGCTGGCGATTATCAGGCAGCTGAGCAGGCATGAATCCTGCGGCCCAGCTGGCGAGTTATCAGGCAGCTGAGCAGGCATGAATCCTGCGGCCCAGCTGGCGATTATCAGGCAGCTGAGCAGGCATGAATCCTGCGGCCCAGCTGGCGATTATCAGGCAGCTGAGCAGGCATGAATCCTGCGGCCCAGCTGGCGGTTATCAGGCAGCTGAGCAGGCATGAATCCTGCGGCCCAGCTGGCGATTATCAGGCAGCTGAGCAGGCATGAATCCTGCGGCCCAGCTGGCGGTTATCAGGCAGCTGAGCAGGCATGAATCCTGCGGCCCAGCTGGCGATTATCAGGCAGCTGAGCAGGCATGAATCCTGCGGCCCAGCTGGCGATTATCAGGCAGCTGAGCAGGCATGAATCCTGCGGCCCAGCTGGCGATTATCAGGCAGCTGAGCAGGCATGAATCCTGCGGCCCAGCTGGCGATTATCAGGCAGCTGAGCAGGCATGAATCCTGCGGCCCAGCTGGCGATTATCAGGCAGCTGAGCAGGCATGAATCCTGCGGCCCAGCTGGCGGTTATCAGGCAGCTGAGCAGGCATGAATCCTGCGGCCCAGCTGGCGATTATCAGGCAGCTGAGCAGGCATGAATCCTGCGGCCCAGCTGGCGGTTATCAGGCAGCTGAGCAGGCATGAATCCTGCGGCCCAGCTGGCGATTATCAGGCAGCTGAGCAGGCATGAATCCTGCGGCCCAGCTGGCGATTATCAGGCAGCTGAGCAGGCATGAATCCTGCGGCCCAGCTGGCGATTATCAGGCAGCTGAGCAGGCATGAATCCTGCGGCCCAGCTGGCGATTATCAGGCAGCTGAGCAGGCATGAATCCTGCGGCCCAGCTGGCGATTATCAGGCAGCTGAGCAGGCATGAATCCTGCGGCCCAGCTGGCGATTATCAGGCAGCTGAGCAGGCATGAATCCTGCGGCCCAGCTGGCGGTTATCAGGCAGCTGAGCAGGCATGAATCCTGCGGCCCAGCTGGCGTTATCAGGCAGCTGAGCAGGCATGAATCCTGCGGCCCAGCTGGCGATTATCAGGCAGCTGAGCAGGCGCTGATCCCGCACCTCAGCAGGCACTGATCACGTGCCTGTCATGCAGTGATCAGGTGACTGAGAGGCGCTGATCATGTGACTGCTCATGTGCTGATCAGGTAGCTCTCCTGCACGGATCATGTGCCTCAGCAGGCAAGAATCAAGCAGCTGAGCAGGCATGAATCCTGCGGCCCAGCTGGCGATTATCAGGCAGCTGAGCAGGCATGAATCCTGCGGCCCAGCTGGCGATTATCAGGCAGCTGAGCAGGCATGAATCCTGCGGCCCAGCTGGCGATTATCAGGCAGCTGAGCAGGCATGAATCCTGCGGCCCAGCTGGCGATTATCAGGCAGCTGAGCAGGCATGAATCCTGCGGCCCAGCTGGCGATTATCAGGCAGCTGAGCAGGCATGAATCCTGCGGCCCAGCTGGCGATTATCAGGCAGCTGAGCAGGCATGAATCCTGCGGCCCAGCTGGCGGTTATCAGGCAGCTGAGCAGGCATGAATCCTGCGGCCCAGCTGGCGGTATCAGGCAGCTGAGCAGGCATGAATCCTGCGGCCCAGCTGGCGATTATCAGGCAGCTGAGCAGGCATGAATCCTGCGGCCCAGCTGGCGATTATCAGGCAGCTGAGCAGGCATGAATCCTGCGGCCCAGCTGGCGGTTATCAGGCAGCTGAGCAGGCATGAATCCTGCGGCCCAGCTGGCGATTATCAGGCAGCTGAGCAGGCATGAATCCTGCGGCCCAGCTGGCGATTATCAGGCAGCTGAGCAGGCATGAATCCTGCGGCCCAGCTGGCGATTATCAGGCAGCTGAGCAGGCATGAATCCTGCGGCCCAGCTGGCGATTATCAGGCAGCTGAGCAGGCATGAATCCTGCGGCCCAGCTGGCGATTATCAGGCAGCTGAGCAGGCATGAATCCTGCGGCCCAGCTGGCGTTATCAGGCAGCTGAGCAGGCATGAATCCTGCGGCCCAGCTGGCGATTATCAGGCAGCTGAGCAGGCATGAATCCTGCGGCCCAGCTGGCGATTATCAGGCAGCTGAGCAGGCATGAATCCTGCGGCCCAGCTGGCGTTATCAGGCAGCTGAGCAGGCATGAATCCTGCGGCCCAGCTGGCGTTATCAGGCAGCTGAGCAGGCATGAATCCTGCGGCCCAGCTGGCGGTTATCAGGCAGCTGAGCAGGCATGAATCCTGCGGCCCAGCTGGCGATTATCAGGCAGCTGAGCAGGCATGAATCCTGCGGCCCAGCTGGCGATTATCAGGCAGCTGAGCAGGCATGAATCCTGCGGCCCAGCTGGCGGTTATCAGGCAGCTGAGCAGGCATGAATCCTGCGGCCCAGCTGGCGATTATCAGGCAGCTGAGCAGGCATGAATCCTGCGGCCCAGCTGGCGATTATCAGGCAGCTGAGCAGGCATGAATCCTGCGGCCCAGCTGGCGATTATCAGGCAGCTGAGCAGGCATGAATCCTGCGGCCCAGCTGGCGTTATCAGGCAGCTGAGCAGGCATGAATCCTGCGGCCCAGCTGGCGATTATCAGGCAGCTGAGCAGGCATGAATCCTGCGGCCCAGCTGGCGTTATCAGGCAGCTGAGCAGGCATGAATCCTGCGGCCCAGCTGGCGATTATCAGGCAGCTGAGCAGGCATGAATCCTGCGGCCCAGCTGGCGGTTATCAGGCAGCTGAGCAGGCATGAATCCTGCGGCCCAGCTGGCGATTATCAGGCAGCTGAGCAGGCATGAATCCTGCGGCCCAGCTGGCGTTATCAGGCAGCTGAGCAGGCATGAATCCTGCGGCCCAGCTGGCGATTATCAGGCAGCTGAGCAGGCATGAATCCTGCGGCCCAGCTGGCGATTATCAGGCAGCTGAGCAGGCATGAATCCTGCGGCCCAGCTGGCGATTATCAGGCAGCTGAGCAGGCGCTGATCCCGCACCTCAGCAGGCACTGATCACGTGCCTGTCATGCAGTGATCAGGTGACTGAGAGGCGCTGATCATGTGACTGCTCATGTGCTGATCAGGTAGCTCTCCTGCACGGATCATGTGCCTCAGCAGGCAAGAATCAAGCAGCTGAGCAGGCATGAATCCTGCGGCCCAGCTGGCGATTATCAGGCAGCTGAGCAGGCATGAATCCTGCGGCCCAGCTGGCGATTATCAGGCAGCTGAGCAGGCATGAATCCTGCGGCCCAGCTGGCGATTATCAGGCAGCTGAGCAGGCATGAATCCTGCGGCCCAGCTGGCGGTTATCAGGCAGCTGAGCAGGCATGAATCCTGCGGCCCAGCTGGCGGTTATCAGGCAGCTGAGCAGGCATGAATCCTGCGGCCCAGCTGGCGATTATCAGGCAGCTGAGCAGGCATGAATCCTGCGGCCCAGCTGGCGATTATCAGGCAGCTGAGCAGGCATGAATCCTGCGGCCCAGCTGGCGATTATCAGGCAGCTGCAGGCATGAATCCTGCGGCCCAGCAGGCGATTGATCAGGCAGCTGAGCAGGCATGAATCCTGCGGCCCAGCTGGCGATTATCAGGCAGCTGAGCAGGCATGAATCCTGCGGCCCAGCTGGCGATTATCAGGCAGCTGAGCAGGCATGAATCCTGCGGCCCAGCTGGCGGTTATCAGGCAGCTGAGCAGGCATGAATCCTGCGGCCCAGCTGGCGATTATCAGGCAGCTGAGCAGGCATGAATCCTGCGGCCCAGCTGGCGATTATCAGGCAGCTGAGCAGGCATGAATCCTGCGGCCCAGCTGGCGATTATCAGGCAGCTGAGCAGGCATGAATCCTGCGGCCCAGCTGGCGATTATCAGGCAGCTGAGCAGGCATGAATCCTGCGGCCCAGCTGGCGATTATCAGGCAGCTGAGCAGGCATGAATCCTGCGGCCCAGCTGGCGATTATCAGGCAGCTGAGCAGGCATGAATCCTGCGGCCCAGCTGGCGGTTATCAGGCAGCTGAGCAGGCATGAATCCTGCGGCCCAGCTGGCGATTATCAGGCAGCTGAGCAGGCATGAATCCTGCGGCCCAGCTGGCGATTATCAGGCAGCTGAGCAGGCATGAATCCTGCGGCCCAGCTGGCGGTTATCAGGCAGCTGAGCAGGCATGAATCCTGCGGCCCAGCTGGCGATTATCAGGCAGCTGAGCAGGCATGAATCCTGCGGCCCAGCTGGCGGTTATCAGGCAGCTGAGCAGGCATGAATCCTGCGGCCCAGCTGGCGGTTATCAGGCAGCTGAGCAGGCATGAATCCTGCGGCCCAGCTGGCGATTATCAGGCAGCTGAGCAGGCATGAATCCTGCGGCCCAGCTGGCGATTATCAGGCAGCTGAGCAGGCATGAATCCTGCGGCCCAGCTGGCGATTATCAGGCAGCTGAGCAGGCATGAATCCTGCGGCCCAGCTGGCGGTTATCAGGCAGCTGAGCAGGCATGAATCCTGCGGCCCAGCTGGCGGTTATCAGGCAGCTGAGCAGGCATGAATCCTGCGGCCCAGCTGGCGATTATCAGGCAGCTGAGCAGGCATGAATCCTGCGGCCCAGCTGGCGATTATCAGGCAGCTGAGCAGGCATGAATCCTGCGGCCCAGCTGGCGATTATCAGGCAGCTGAGCAGGCATGAATCCTGCGGCCCAGCTGGCAGTTATCAGGCAGCTGAGCAGGCATGAATCCTGCGGCCCAGCTGGCGATTATCAGGCAGCTGAGCAGGCATGAATCCTGCGGCCCAGCTGGCGGTTATCAGGCAGCTGAGCAGGCATGAATCCTGCGGCCCAGCTGGCGATTATCAGGCAGCTGAGCAGGCATGAATCCTGCGGCCCAGCTGGCGATTATCAGGCAGCTGAGCAGGCATGAATCCTGCGGCCCAGCTGGCGATTATCAGGCAGCTGAGCAGGCATGAATCCCGCACCTCAGCAGGCACTGATCACTGCCTGCCATGGCAGTGATCAGGCACTGAGAGGCGCTGATCATGCTGCCAGTGGCTATCAGGCAGCTGAGCAGGCATGAATCCTGCGGCCCAGCTGGCGATTATCAGGCAGCTGAGCAGGCATGAATCCTGCGGCCCAGCTGGCGATTATCAGGCAGCTGAGCAGGCATGAATCCTGCGGCCCAGCTGGCGATTATCAGGCAGCTGAGCAGGCGCTGATCCCGCACCTCAGCAGGCACTGATCACGTGCCTGTCATGCAGTGATCAGGTGACTGAGAGGCGCTGATCATGTGACTGCTCATGTGCTGATCAGGTAGCTCTCCTGCACGGATCATGTGCCTCAGCAGGCAAGAATCAAGCAGCTGAGCAGGCATGAATCCTGCGGCCCAGCTGGCGATTATCAGGCAGCTGAGCAGGCATGAATCCTGCGGCCCAGCTGGCGATTATCAGGCAGCTGAGCAGGCATGAATCCTGCGGCCCAGCTGGCGATTATCAGGCAGCTGAGCAGGCATGAATCCTGCGGCCCAGCTGGCGATTATCAGGCAGCTGAGCAGGCATGAATCCTGCGGCCCAGCTGGCGGTTATCAGGCAGCTGAGCAGGCATGAATCCTGCGGCCCAGCTGGCGATTATCAGGCAGCTGAGCAGGCATGAATCCTGCGGCCCAGCTGGCGATTATCAGGCAGCTGAGCAGGCGCTGATCCCGCACCTCAGCGGCACTGATCACGTGCCTGTCATGCAGTGATCAGGTGACTGAGAGGCGCTGATCATGTGACTGCTCATGTGCTGATCAGGTAGCTCTCCTGCACGGATCATGTGCCTCAGCAGGCAAGAATCAAGCAGCTGAGCAGGCATGAATCCTGCGGCCCAGCTGGCGATTATCAGGCAGCTGAGCAGGCATGAATCCTGCGGCCCAGCTGGCGATTATCAGGCAGCTGAGCAGGCATGAATCCTGCGGCCCAGCTGGCGATTATCAGGCAGCTGAGCAGGCATGAATCCTGCGGCCCAGCTGGCGATTATCAGGCAGCTGAGCAGGCATGAATCCTGCGGCCCAGCTGGCGATTATCAGGCAGCTGAGCAGGCATGAATCCTGCGGCCCAGCTGGCGGTTATCAGGCAGCTGAGCAGGCATGAATCCTGCGGCCCAGCTGGCGATTATCAGGCAGCTGAGCAGGCATGAATCCTGCGGCCCAGCTGGCGATTATCAGGCAGCTGAGCAGGCATGAATCCTGCGGCCCAGCTGGCGGTTATCAGGCAGCTGAGCAGGCATGAATCCTGCGGCCCAGCTGGCGATTATCAGGCAGCTGAGCAGGCATGAATCCTGCGGCCCAGCTGGCGATTATCAGGCAGCTGAGCAGGCATGAATCCTGCGGCCCAGCTGGCGATTATCAGGCAGCTGAGCAGGCATGAATCCTGCGGCCCAGCTGGCGGTTATCAGGCAGCTGAGCAGGCATGAATCCTGCGGCCCAGCTGGCGGTTATCAGGCAGCTGAGCAGGCATGAATCCTGCGGCCCAGCTGGCGATTATCAGGCAGCTGAGCAGGCATGAATCCTGCGGCCCAGCTGGCGATTATCAGGCAGCTGAGCAGGCATGAATCCTGCGGCCCAGCTGGCGATTATCAGGCAGCTGAGCAGGCATGAATCCTGCGGCCCAGCTGGCGTTATCAGGCAGCTGAGCAGGCATGAATCCTGCGGCCCAGCTGGCGGTTATCAGGCAGCTGAGCAGGCATGAATCCTGCGGCCCAGCTGGCGATTATCAGGCAGCTGAGCAGGCATGAATCCTGCGGCCCAGCTGGCGATTATCAGGCAGCTGAGCAGGCATGAATCCTGCGGCCCAGCTGGCGGTTATCAGGCAGCTGAGCAGGCATGAATCCTGCGGCCCAGCTGGCGGTTATCAGGCAGCTGAGCAGGCATGAATCCTGCGGCCCAGCTGGCGGTTATCAGGCAGCTGAGCAGGCATGAATCCTGCGGCCCAGCTGGCGATTATCAGGCAGCTGAGCAGGCATGAATCCTGCGGCCCAGCTGGCGATTATCAGGCAGCTGAGCAGGCATGAATCCTGCGGCCCAGCTGGCGATTATCAGGCAGCTGAGCAGGCATGAATCCTGCGGCCCAGCTGGCGATTATCAGGCAGCTGAGCAGGCATGAATCCTGCGGCCCAGCTGGCGTTATCAGGCAGCTGAGCAGGCATGAATCCTGCGGCCCAGCTGGCGATTATCAGGCAGCTGAGCAGGCATGAATCCTGCGGCCCAGCTGGCGATTATCAGGCAGCTGAGCAGGCATGAATCCTGCGGCCCAGCTGGCGATTATCAGGCAGCTGAGCAGGCATGATCCCGCACCTCAGCAGGCACTGATCACGTGCCTGTCATGCAGTGATCAGGTGACTGAGAGGCGCTGATCATGTGACTGCTCATGTGCTGATCAGGTAGCTCTCCTGCACGGATCATGTGCCTCAGCAGGCAAGAATCAAGCAGCTGCGCAGGCATGAATCCTTCGACCCAGCTGGCGGTTATCAGGCAGCTGAGCAGGCATGAATCCTGCGGCCCAGCTGGCGATTATCAGGCAGCTGAGCAGGCATGAATCCTGCGGCCCAGCTGTCGATTATCAGGCAGCTGAGCAGGCATGAATCCTGCGGCCCAGCTGGCGGTTATCAGGCAGCTGAGCAGGCATGAATCCTGCGGCCCAGCTGGCGGTTATCAGGCAGCTGAGCAGGCATGAATCCTGCGGCCCAGCTGGCGGTTATCAGGCAGCTGAGCAGGCATGAATCCTGCGGCCCAGCTGTCGATTATCAGGCAGCTGAGCAGGCATGAATCCTGCGGCCCAGCTGGCGATTATCAGGCAGCTGAGCAGGCATGAATCCTGCGGCCCAGCTGTCGATTATCAGGCAGCTGAGCAGGCATGAATCCTGCGGCCCAGCTGGCGATTATCAGGCAGCTGAGCAGGCATGAATCCTGCGGCCCAGCTGGCGGTTATCAGGCAGCTGAGCAGGCATGAATCCTGCGGCCCAGCTGGCGATTATCAGGCAGCTGAGCAGGCATGAATCCTGCGGCCCAGCTGGCGATTATCAGGCAGCTGAGCAGGCATGAATCCTGCGGCCCAGCTGGCGGTTATCAGGCAGCTGAGCAGGCATGAATCCTGCGGCCCAGCTGGCGATTATCAGGCAGCTGAGCAGGCATGAATCCTGCGGCCCAGCTGGCGATTATCAGGCAGCTGAGCAGGCATGAATCCTGCGGCCCAGCTGGCGGTTATCAGGCAGCTGAGCAGGCATGAATCCTGCGGCCCAGCTGGCGATTATCAGGCAGCTGAGCAGGCATGAATCCTGCGGCCCAGCTGGCGGTTATCAGGCAGCTGAGCAGGCATGAATCCTGCGGCCCAGCTGGCGGTTATCAGGCAGCTGAGCAGGCATGAATCCTGCGGCCCAGCTGGCGATTATCAGGCAGCTGAGCAGGCGCTGATCCCGCACCTCAGCAGGCACTGATCACGTGCCTGTCATGCAGTGATCAGGTGACTGAGAGGCGCTGATCATGTGACTGCTCATGTGCTGATCAGGTAGCTCTCCTGCACGGATCATGTGCCTCAGCAGGCAAGAATCAAGCAGCTGAGCAGGCATGAATCCTGCGGCCCAGCTGGCGATTATCAGGCAGCTGAGCAGGCATGAATCCTGCGGCCCAGCTGGCGATTATCAGGCAGCTGAGCAGGCATGAATCCTGCGGCCCAGCTGGCGATCAGGCAGCTGAGCAGGCATGAATCCTGCGGCCCAGCTGGCGGTTATCAGGCAGCTGAGCAGGCATGAATCCTGCGGCCCAGCTGGCGATTATCAGGCAGCTGAGCAGGCATGAATCCTGCGGCCCAGCTGGCGGTTATCAGGCAGCTGAGCAGGCATGAATCCTGCGGCCCAGCTGGCGATTATCAGGCAGCTGAGCAGGCATGAATCCTGCGGCCCAGCTGGCGATTATCAGGCAGCTGAGCAGGCATGAATCCTGCGGCCCAGCTGGCGGTTATCAGGCAGCTGAGCAGGCATGAATCCTGCGGCCCAGCTGGCGGTTATCAGGCAGCTGAGCAGGCATGAATCCTGCGGCCCAGCTGGCGATTATCAGGCAGCTGAGCAGGCATGAATCCTGCGGCCCAGCTGGCGATTATCAGGCAGCTGAGCAGGCATGAATCCTGCGGCCCAGCTGGCGATTATCAGGCAGCTGAGCAGGCATGAATCCTGCGGCCCAGCTGGCGGTTATCAGGCAGCTGAGCAGGCATGAATCCTGCGGCCCAGCTGGCGGTTATCAGGCAGCTGAGCAGGCATGAATCCTGCGGCCCAGCTGGCGTTATCAGGCAGCTGAGCAGGCATGAATCCTGCGGCCCAGCTGGCGTTATCAGGCAGCTGAGCAGGCATGAATCCTGCGGCCCAGCTGGCGATTATCAGGCAGCTGAGCAGGCATGAATCCTGCGGCCCAGCTGGCGATTATCAGGCAGCTGAGCAGGCATGAATCCTGCGGCCCAGCTGGCGGTTATCAGGCAGCTGAGCAGGCATGAATCCTGCGGCCCAGCTGGCGGTTATCAGGCAGCTGAGCAGGCATGAATCCTGCGGCCCAGCTGGCGATTATCAGGCAGCTGAGCAGGCATGAATCCTGCGGCCCAGCTGGCGATTATCAGGCAGCTGAGCAGGCATGAATCCTGCGGCCCAGCTGGCGATTATCAGGCAGCTGAGCAGGCGCTGATCCCGCACCTCAGCAGGCACTGATCACGTGCCTGTCATGCAGTGATCAGGTGACTGAGAGGCGCTGATCATGTGACTGCTCATGTGCTGATCAGGTAGCTCTCCTGCACGGATCATGTGCCTCAGCAGGCAAGAATCAAGCAGCTGAGCAGGCATGAATCCTGCGGCCCAGCTGGCGATTATCAGGCAGCTGAGCAGGCATGAATCCTGCGGCCCAGCTGGCGATTATCAGGCAGCTGAGCAGGCATGAATCCTGCGGCCCAGCTGGCGATTATCAGGCAGCTGAGCAGGCATGAATCCTGCGGCCCAGCTGGCGGTTATCAGGCAGCTGAGCAGGCATGAATCCTGCGGCCCAGCTGGCGGTTATCAGGCAGCTGAGCAGGCATGAATCCTGCGGCCCAGCTGGCGATTATCAGGCAGCTGAGCAGGCATGAATCCTGCGGCCCAGCTGGCGATTATCAGGCAGCTGAGCAGGCATGAATCCTGCGGCCCAGCTGGCGGTTATCAGGCAGCTGAGCAGGCATGAATCCTGCGGCCCAGCTGGCGGTTATCAGGCAGCTGAGCAGGCATGAATCCTGCGGCCCAGCTGGCGATTATCAGGCAGCTGAGCAGGCATGAATCCTGCGGCCCAGCTGGCGATTATCAGGCAGCTGAGCAGGCATGAATCCTGCGGCCCAGCTGGCGATTATCAGGCAGCTGAGCAGGCATGAATCCTGCGGCCCAGCTGGCGATTATCAGGCAGCTGAGCAGGCATGAATCCTGCGGCCCAGCTGGCGGTTATCAGGCAGCTGAGCAGGCATGAATCCTGCGGCCCAGCTGGCGGTTATCAGGCAGCTGAGCAGGCATGAATCCTGCGGCCCAGCTGGCGATTATCAGGCAGCTGAGCAGGCATGAATCCTGCGGCCCAGCTGGCGGTTATCAGGCAGCTGAGCAGGCATGAATCCTGCGGCCCAGCTGGCGATTATCAGGCAGCTGAGCAGGCATGAATCCTGCGGCCCAGCTGGCGGTTATCAGGCAGCTGAGCAGGCATGAATCCTGCGGCCCAGCTGGCGGTTATCAGGCAGCTGAGCAGGCATGAATCCTGCGGCCCAGCTGGCGGTTATCAGGCAGCTGAGCAGGCATGAATCCTGCGGCCCAGCTGGCAAGAATCAGGCAGCTGAGCAGGCATGAATCCTGCGGCCCAGCGGGCGATTATCAGGCAGCTGAGCAGGCATGAATCCTGCGGCCCAGCTGGCGATTATCAGGCAGCTGAGCAGGCATGAATCCTGCGGCCCAGCTGGCGGTTATCAGGCAGCTGAGCAGGCATGAATCCTGCGGCCCAGCTGGCGGTTATCAGGCAGCTGAGCAGGCATGAATCCTGCGGCCCAGCTGGCGTTATCAGGCAGCTGAGCAGGCATGAATCCTGCGGCCCAGCTGGCGGTTATCAGGCAGCTGAGCAGGCATGAATCCTGCGGCCCAGCTGGCGGTTATCAGGCAGCTGAGCAGGCATGAATCCTGCGGCCCAGCTGGCGGTTATCAGGCAGCTGAGCAGGCATGAATCCTGCGGCCCAGCTGGCGATTATCATGCAGCTGAGCAGGCATGAATCCTGCGGCCCAGCTGGCGATTATCAGGCAGCTGAGCAGGCATGAATCCTGCGGCCCAGCTGGCGATTATCAGGCAGCTGAGCAGGCATGAATCCTGCGGCCCAGCTGGCGATTATCAGGCAGCTGAGCAGGCATGAATCCTGCGGCCCAGCTGGCGTTATCAGGCAGCTGAGCAGGCATGAATCCTGCGGCCCAGCTGGCGGTTATCAGGCAGCTGAGCAGGCATGAATCCTGCGGCCCAGCTGGCGATTATCAGGCAGCTGAGCAGGCATGAATCCTGCGGCCCAGCTGGCGGTTATCAGGCAGCTGAGCAGGCATGAATCCTGCGGCCCAGCTGGCGGTTATCAGGCAGCTGAGCAGGCATGAATCCTGCGGCCCAGCTGGCGGTTATCAGGCAGCTGAGCAGGCATGAATCCTGCGGCCCAGCTGGCGGTTATCAGGCAGCTGAGCAGGCATGAATCCTGCGGCCCAGCTGGCGGTTATCAGGCAGCTGAGCAGGCATGAATCCTGCGGCCCAGCTGGCGATTATCAGGCAGCTGAGCAGGCATGAATCCTGCGGCCCAGCTGGCGATTATCAGGCAGCTGAGCAGGCATGAATCCTGCGGCCCAGCTGGCGGTTATCAGGCAGCTGAGCAGGCATGAATCCTGCGGCCCAGCTGGCGATTATCAGGCAGCTGAGCAGGCATGAATCCTGCGGCCCAGCTGGCGATTATCAGGCAGCTGAGCAGGCGCTGATCCCGCACCTCAGCAGGCACTGATCACGTGCCTGTCATGCAGTGATCAGGTGACTGAGAGGCGCTGATCATGTGACTGCTCATGTGCTGATCAGGTAGCTCTCCTGCACGGATCATGTGCCTCAGCAGGCAAGAATCAAGCAGCTGAGCAGGCATGAATCCTGCGGCCCAGCTGGCGATTATCAGGCAGCTGAGCAGGCATGAATCCTGCGGCCCAGCTGGCGATTATCAGGCAGCTGAGCAGGCATGAATCCTGCGGCCCAGCTGGCGATTATCAGGCAGCTGAGCAGGCATGAATCCTGCGGCCCAGCTGGCGATTATCAGGCAGCTGAGCAGGCATGAATCCTGCGGCCCAGCTGGCGGTTATCAGGCAGCTGAGCAGGCATGAATCCTGCGGCCCAGCTGGCGATTATCAGGCAGCTGAGCAGGCATGAATCCTGCGGCCCAGCTGGCGATTATCAGGCAGCTGAGCAGGCATGAATCCTGCGGCCCAGCTGGCGATTATCAGGCAGCTGAGCAGGCATGAATCCTGCGGCCCAGCTGGCGATTATCAGGCAGCTGAGCAGGCATGAATCCTGCGGCCCAGCTGGCGATTATCAGGCAGCTGAGCAGGCATGAATCCTGCGGCCCAGCTGGCGGTTATCAGGCAGCTGAGCAGGCATGAATCCTGCGGCCCAGCTGGCGATTATCAGGCAGCTGAGCAGGCATGAATCCTGCGGCCCAGCTGGCGATTATCAGGCAGCTGAGCAGGCATGAATCCTGCGGCCCAGCTGGCGGTTATCAGGCAGCTGAGCAGGCATGAATCCTGCGGCCCAGCTGGCGATTATCAGGCAGCTGAGCAGGCATGAATCCTGCGGCCCAGCTGGCGATTATCAGGCAGCTGAGCAGGCATGAATCCTGCGGCCCAGCTGGCGGTTATCAGGCAGCTGAGCAGGCATGAATCCTGCGGCCCAGCTGGCGATTATCAGGCAGCTGAGCAGGCATGAATCCTGCGGCCCAGCTGGCGGTTATCAGGCAGCTGAGCAGGCATGAATCCTGCGGCCCAGCTGGCGGTTATCAGGCAGCTGAGCAGGCATGAATCCTGCGGCCCAGCTGGCGATTATCAGGCAGCTGAGCAGGCATGAATCCTGCGGCCCAGCTGGCGATTATCAGGCAGCTGAGCAGGCATGAATCCTGCGGCCCAGCTGGCGATTATCAGGCAGCTGAGCAGGCATGAATCCTGCGGCCCAGCTGGCGATTATCAGGCAGCTGAGCAGGCATGAATCCTGCGGCCCAGCTGGCGGTTATCAGGCAGCTGAGCAGGCATGAATCCTGCGGCCCAGCTGGCGGTTATCAGGCAGCTGAGCAGGCATGAATCCTGCGGCCCAGCTGGCGGTTATCAGGCAGCTGAGCAGGCATGAATCCTGCGGCCCAGCTGGCGGTTATCAGGCAGCTGAGCAGGCATGAATCCTGCGGCCCAGCTGGCGGTTATCAGGCAGCTGAGCAGGCATGAATCCTGCGGCCCAGCTGGCGATTATCAGGCAGCTGAGCAGGCATGAATCCTGCGGCCCAGCTGGCGGTTATCAGGCAGCTGAGCAGGCATGAATCCTGCGGCCCAGCTGGCGGTTATCAGGCAGCTGAGCAGGCATGAATCCTGCGGCCCAGCTGGCGGTTATCAGGCAGCTGAGCAGGCATGAATCCTGCGGCCCAGCTGGCGATTATCAGGCAGCTGAGCAGGCATGAATCCTGCGGCCCAGCTGGCGGTTATCAGGCAGCTGAGCAGGCATGAATCCTGCGGCCCAGCTGGCGATTATCAGGCAGCTGAGCAGGCATGAATCCTGCGGCCCAGCTGGCGATTATCAGGCAGCTGAGCAGGCATGAATCCTGCGGCCCAGCTGGCGGTTATCAGGCAGCTGAGCAGGCATGAATCCTGCGGCCCAGCTGGCGATTATCAGGCAGCTGAGCAGGCATGAATCCTGCGGCCCAGCTGGCGGTTATCAGGCAGCTGAGCAGGCATGAATCCTGCGGCCCAGCTGGCGATTATCAGGCAGCTGAGCAGGCATGAATCCTGCGGCCCAGCTGGCGATTATCAGGCAGCTGAGCAGGCATGAATCCTGCGGCCCAGCTGGCGATTATCAGGCAGCTGAGCAGGCGCTGATCCCGCACCTCAGCAGGCACTGATCACGTGCCTGTCATGCAGTGATCAGGTGACTGAGAGGCGCTGATCATGTGACTGCTCATGTGCTGATCAGGTAGCTCTCCTGCACGGATCATGTGCCTCAGCAGGCAAGAATCAAGCAGCTGAGCAGGCATGAATCCTGCGGCCCAGCTGGCGATTATCAGGCAGCTGAGCAGGCATGAATCCTGCGGCCCAGCTGGCGATTATCAGGCAGCTGAGCAGGCATGAATCCTGCGGCCCAGCTGGCGATTATCAGGCAGCTGAGCAGGCATGAATCCTGCGGCCCAGCTGGCGGTTATCAGGCAGCTGAGCAGGCATGAATCCTGCGGCCCAGCTGGCGTTATCAGGCAGCTGAGCAGGCATGAATCCTGCGGCCCAGCTGGCGGTTATCAGGCAGCTGAGCAGGCATGAATCCTGCGGCCCAGCTGGCGATTATCAGGCAGCTGAGCAGGCATGAATCCTGCGGCCCAGCTGGCGATTATCAGGCAGCTGAGCAGGCATGAATCCTGCGGCCCAGCTGGCGGTTATCAGGCAGCTGAGCAGGCATGAATCCTGCGGCCCAGCTGGCGATTATCAGGCAGCTGAGCAGGCATGAATCCTGCGGCCCAGCTGGCGGTTATCAGGCAGCTGAGCAGGCATGAATCCTGCGGCCCAGCTGGCGATTATCAGGCAGCTGAGCAGGCATGAATCCTGCGGCCCAGCTGGCGATTATCAGGCAGCTGAGCAGGCATGAATCCTGCGGCCCAGCTGGCGGTTATCAGGCAGCTGAGCAGGCATGAATCCTGCGGCCCAGCTGGCGGTTATCAGGCAGCTGAGCAGGCATGAATCCTGCGGCCCAGCTGGCGATTATCAGGCAGCTGAGCAGGCATGAATCCTGCGGCCCAGCTGGCGATTATCAGGCAGCTGAGCAGGCATGAATCCTGCGGCCCAGCTGGCGGTTATCAGGCAGCTGAGCAGGCATGAATCCTGCGGCCCAGCTGGCGATTATCAGGCAGCTGAGCAGGCATGAATCCTGCGGCCCAGCTGGCGATTATCAGGCAGCTGAGCAGGCATGAATCCTGCGGCCCAGCTGGCGATTATCAGGCAGCTGAGCAGGCATGAATCCTGCGGCCCAGCTGGCGGTTATCAGGCAGCTGAGCAGGCATGAATCCTGCGGCCCAGCTGGCGATTATCAGGCAGCTGAGCAGGCATGAATCCTGCGGCCCAGCTGGCGGTTATCAGGCAGCTGAGCAGGCATGAATCCTGCGGCCCAGCTGGCGATTATCAGGCAGCTGAGCAGGCATGAATCCTGCGGCCCAGCTGGCGATTATCAGGCAGCTGAGCAGGCATGAATCCTGCGGCCCAGCTGGCGGTTATCAGGCAGCTGAGCAGGCATGAATCCTGCGGCCCAGCTGGCGGTTATCAGGCAGCTGAGCAGGCATGAATCCTGCGGCCCAGCTGGCGATTATCAGGCAGCTGAGCAGGCATGAATCCTGCGGCCCAGCTGGCGATTATCAGGCAGCTGAGCAGGCATGAATCCTGCGGCCCAGCTGGCGATTATCAGGCAGCTGAGCAGGCATGAATCCTGCGGCCCAGCTGGCGTTATCAGGCAGCTGAGCAGGCATGAATCCTGCGGCCCAGCTGGCGGTTATCAGGCAGCTGAGCAGGCATGAATCCTGCGGCCCAGCTGGCGATTATCAGGCAGCTGAGCAGGCATGAATCCTGCGGCCCAGCTGGCGGTTATCAGGCAGCTGAGCAGGCATGAATCCTGCGGCCCAGCTGGCGGTTATCAGGCAGCTGAGCAGGCATGAATCCTGCGGCCCAGCTGGCGGTTATCAGGCAGCTGAGCAGGCATGAATCCTGCGGCCCAGCTGGCGTTATCAGGCAGCTGAGCAGGCATGAATCCTGCGGCCCAGCTGGCGTTATCAGGCAGCTGAGCAGGCATGAATCCTGCGGCCCAGCTGGCGATTATCAGGCAGCTGAGCAGGCATGAATCCTGCGGCCCAGCTGGCGATTATCAGGCAGCTGAGCAGGCATGAATCCTGCGGCCCAGCTGGCGATTATCAGGCAGCTGAGCAGGCATGAATCCTGCGGCCCAGCTGGCGATTATCAGGCAGCTGAGCAGGCATGAATCCTGCGGCCCAGCTGGCGATTATCAGGCAGCTGAGCAGGCATGAATCCTGCGGCCCAGCTGGCGATTATCAGGCAGCTGAGCAGGCATGAATCCTGCGGCCCAGCTGGCGATTATCAGGCAGCTGAGCAGGCATGAATCCTGCGGCCCAGCTGGCGGTTATCAGGCAGCTGAGCAGGCATGAATCCTGCGGCCCAGCTGGCGGTTATCAGGCAGCTGAGCAGGCATGAATCCTGCGGCCCAGCTGGCGGTTATCAGGCAGCTGAGCAGGCATGAATCCTGCGGCCCAGCTGGCGTTATCAGGCAGCTGAGCAGGCATGAATCCTGCGGCCCAGCTGGCGATTATCAGGCAGCTGAGCAGGCGCTGATCCCGCACCTCAGCAGGCACTGATCACGTGCCTGTCATGCAGTGATCAGGTGACTGAGAGGCGCTGATCATGTGACTGCTCATGTGCTGATCAGGTAGCTCTCCTGCACGGATCATGTGCCTCAGCAGGCAAGAATCAAGCAGCTGAGCAGGCATGAATCCTGCGGCCCAGCTGGCGATTATCAGGCAGCTGAGCAGGCATGAATCCTGCGGCCCAGCTGGCGATTATCAGGCAGCTGAGCAGGCATGAATCCTGCGGCCCAGCTGGCGGTTATCAGGCAGCTGAGCAGGCATGAATCCTGCGGCCCAGCTGGCGGTTATCAGGCAGCTGAGCAGGCATGAATCCTGCGGCCCAGCTGGCGGTTATCAGGCAGCTGAGCAGGCATGAATCCTGCGGCCCAGCTGGCGGTTATCAGGCAGCTGAGCAGGCATGAATCCTGCGGCCCAGCTGGCGATTATCAGGCAGCTGAGCAGGCATGAATCCTGCGGCCCAGCTGGCGGTTATCAGGCAGCTGAGCAGGCATGAATCCTGCGGCCCAGCTGGCGGTTATCAGGCAGCTGAGCAGGCATGATCCTGCGGCCCAGCTGGCGTTATCAGGCAGCTGAGCAGGCATGAATCCTGCGGCCCAGCTGGCGATTATCAGGCAGCTGAGCAGGCATGAATCCTGCGGCCCAGCTGGCGATTATCAGGCAGCTGAGCAGGCATGAATCCTGCGGCCCAGCTGGCGATTATCAGGCAGCTGAGCAGGCATGAATCCTGCGGCCCAGCTGGCGATTATCAGGCAGCTGAGCAGGCATGAATCCTGCGGCCCAGCTGGCGATTATCAGGCAGCTGAGCAGGCATGAATCCTGCGGCCCAGCTGGCGGTTATCAGGCAGCTGAGCAGGCATGAATCCTGCGGCCCAGCTGGCGATTATCAGGCAGCTGAGCAGGCATGAATCCTGCGGCCCAGCTGGCGATTATCAGGCAGCTGAGCAGGCATGAATCCTGCGGCCCAGCTGGCGGTTATCAGGCAGCTGAGCAGGCATGAATCCTGCGGCCCAGCTGGCGGTTATCAGGCAGCTGAGCAGGCATGAATCCTGCGGCCCAGCTGGCGGTTATCAGGCAGCTGAGCAGGCATGAATCCTGCGGCCCAGCTGGCGATTATCAGGCAGCTGAGCAGGCATGAATCCTGCGGCCCAGCTGGCGGTTATCAGGCAGCTGAGCAGGCATGAATCCTGCGGCCCAGCTGGCGATTATCAGGCAGCTGAGCAGGCATGAATCCTGCGGCCCAGCTGGCGGTTATCAGGCAGCTGAGCAGGCATGAATCCTGCGGCCCAGCTGGCGATTATCAGGCAGCTGAGCAGGCATGAATCCTGCGGCCCAGCTGGCGATTATCAGGCAGCTGAGCAGGCGCTGATCCCGCACCTCAGCAGGCACTGATCACGTGCCTGTCATGCAGTGATCAGGTGACTGAGAGGCGCTGATCATGTGACTGCTCATGTGCTGATCAGGTAGCTCTCCTGCACGGATCATGTGCCTCAGCAGGCAAGAATCAAGCAGCTGAGCAGGCATGAATCCTGCGGCCCAGCTGGCGGTTATCAGGCAGCTGAGCAGGCATGAATCCTGCGGCCCAGCTGGCGATTATCAGGCAGCTGAGCAGGCATGAATCCTGCGGCCCAGCTGGCGATTATCAGGCAGCTGAGCAGGCATGAATCCTGCGGCCCAGCTGGCGATTATCAGGCAGCTGAGCAGGCATGAATCCTGCGGCCCAGCTGGCGATTATCAGGCAGCTGAGCAGGCATGAATCCTGCGGCCCAGCTGGCGGTTATCAGGCAGCTGAGCAGGCATGAATCCTGCGGCCCAGCTGGCGATTATCAGGCAGCTGAGCAGGCATGAATCCTGCGGCCCAGCTGGCGATTATCAGGCAGCTGAGCAGGCATGAATCCTGCGGCCCAGCTGGCGATTATCAGGCAGCTGAGCAGGCATGAATCCTGCGGCCCAGCTGGCGATTATCAGGCAGCTGAGCAGGCATGAATCCTGCGGCCCAGCTGGCGATTATCAGGCAGCTGAGCAGGCATGAATCCTGCGGCCCAGCTGGCGGTTATCAGGCAGCTGAGCAGGCATGAATCCTGCGGCCCAGCTGGCGATTATCAGGCAGCTGAGCAGGCATGAATCCTGCGGCCCAGCTGGCGATTATCAGGCAGCTGAGCAGGCATGAATCCTGCGGCCCAGCTGGCGATTATCAGGCAGCTGAGCAGGCATGAATCCTGCGGCCCAGCTGGCGATTATCAGGCAGCTGAGCAGGCATGAATCCTGCGGCCCAGCTGGCGATTATCAGGCAGCTGAGCAGGCATGAATCCTGCGGCCCAGCTGGCGATTATCAGGCAGCTGAGCAGGCATGAATCCTGCGGCCCAGCTGGCGATTATCAGGCAGCTGAGCAGGCATGAATCCTGCGGCCCAGCTGGCGATTATCAGGCAGCTGAGCAGGCATGAATCCTGCGGCCCAGCTGGCGATTATCAGGCAGCTGAGCAGGCATGAATCCTGCGGCCCAGCTGGCGATTATCAGGCAGCTGAGCAGGCATGAATCCTGCGGCCCAGCTGGCGGTTATCAGGCAGCTGAGCAGGCATGAATCCTGCGGCCCAGCTGGCGTTATCAGGCAGCTGAGCAGGCATGAATCCTGCGGCCCAGCTGGCGATTATCAGGCAGCTGAGCAGGCATGAATCCTGCGGCCCAGCTGGCGATTATCAGGCAGCTGAGCAGGCATGAATCCTGCGGCCCAGCTGGCGGTTATCAGGCAGCTGAGCAGGCATGAATCCTGCGGCCCAGCTGGCGGTTATCAGGCAGCTGAGCAGGCATGAATCCTGCGGCCCAGCTGGCGGTTATCAGGCAGCTGAGCAGGCATGAATCCTGCGGCCCAGCTGGCGATTATCAGGCAGCTGAGCAGGCATGAATCCTGCGGCCCAGCTGGCGATTATCAGGCAGCTGAGCAGGCATGAATCCTGCGGCCCAGCTGGCGATTATCAGGCAGCTGAGCAGGCATGAATCCTGCGGCCCAGCTGGCGATTATCAGGCAGCTGAGCAGGCATGAATCCTGCGGCCCAGCTGGCGATTATCAGGCAGCTGAGCAGGCATGAATCCTGCGGCCCAGCTGGCGGTTATCAGGCAGCTGAGCAGGCATGAATCCTGCGGCCCAGCTGGCGGTTATCAGGCAGCTGAGCAGGCATGAATCCTGCGGCCCAGCTGGCGATTATCAGGCAGCTGAGCAGGCATGAATCCTGCGGCCCAGCTGGCGATTATCAGGCAGCTGAGCAGGCGCTGATCCCGCACCTCAGCAGGCACTGATCACGTGCCTGTCATGCAGTGATCAGGTGACTGAGAGGCGCTGATCATGTGACTGCTCATGTGCTGATCAGGCAGCTCTCCTGCACGGATCATGTGCCTCAGCAGGCAAGAATCAAGCAGCTGAGCAGGCATGAATCCTGCGGCCCAGCTGGCGATTATCAGGCAGCTGAGCAGGCATGAATCCTGCGGCCCAGCTGGCGATTATCAGGCAGCTGAGCAGGCATGAATCCTGCGGCCCAGCTGGCGATTATCAGGCAGCTGAGCAGGCATGAATCCTGCGGCCCAGCTGGCGATTATCAGGCAGCTGAGCAGGCATGAATCCTGCGGCCCAGCTGGCGATTATCAGGCAGCTGAGCAGGCATGAATCCTGCGGCCCAGCTGGCGGTTATCAGGCAGCTGAGCAGGCATGAATCCTGCGGCCCAGCTGGCGATTATCAGGCAGCTGAGCAGGCATGAATCCTGCGGCCCAGCTGGCGATTATCAGGCAGCTGAGCAGGCATGAATCCTGCGGCCCAGCTGGCGGTTATCAGGCAGCTGAGCAGGCATGAATCCTGCGGCCCAGCTGGCGATTATCAGGCAGCTGAGCAGGCATGAATCCTGCGGCCCAGCTGGCGATTATCAGGCAGCTGAGCAGGCATGAATCCTGCGGCCCAGCTGGCGATTATCAGGCAGCTGAGCAGGCATGAATCCTGCGGCCCAGCTGGCGATTATCAGGCAGCTGAGCAGGCATGAATCCTGCGGCCCAGCTGGCGATTATCAGGCAGCTGAGCAGGCATGAATCCTGCGGCCCAGCTGGCGATTATCAGGCAGCTGAGCAGGCATGAATCCTGCGGCCCAGCTGGCGATTATCAGGCAGCTGAGCAGGCATGAATCCTGCGGCCCAGCTGGCGATTATCAGGCAGCTGAGCAGGCATGAATCCTGCGGCCCAGCTGGCGATTATCAGGCAGCTGAGCAGGCATGAATCCTGCGGCCCAGCTGGCGATTATCAGGCAGCTGAGCAGGCATGAATCCTGCGGCCCAGCTGGCGATTATCAGGCAGCTGAGCAGGCATGAATCCTGCGGCCCAGCTGGCGATTATCAGGCAGCTGAGCAGGCATGAATCCTGCGGCCCAGCTGGCGGTTATCAGGCAGCTGAGCAGGCATGAATCCTGCGGCCCAGCTGGCGGTTATCAGGCAGCTGAGCAGGCATGAATCCTGCGGCCCAGCTGGCGATTATCAGGCAGCTGAGCAGGCATGAATCCTGCGGCCCAGCTGGCGATTATCAGGCAGCTGAGCAGGCGCTGATCCCGCACCTCAGCAGGCACTGATCACGTGCCTGTCATGCAGTGATCAGGTGACTGAGAGGCGCTGATCATGTGACTGCTCATGTGCTGATCAGGTAGCTCTCCTGCACGGATCATGTGCCTCAGCAGGCAAGAATCAAGCAGCTGAGCAGGCATGAATCCTGCGGCCCAGCTGGCGATTATCAGGCAGCTGAGCAGGCATGAATCCTGCGGCCCAGCTGGCGATTATCAGGCAGCTGAGCAGGCATGAATCCTGCGGCCCAGCTGGCGATTATCAGGCAGCTGAGCAGGCATGAATCCTGCGGCCCAGCTGGCGATTATCAGGCAGCTGAGCAGGCATGAATCCTGCGGCCCAGCTGGCGATTATCAGGCAGCTGAGCAGGCATGAATCCTGCGGCCCAGCTGGCGGTTATCAGGCAGCTGAGCAGGCATGAATCCTGCGGCCCAGCTGGCGGTTATCAGGCAGCTGAGCAGGCATGAATCCTGCGGCCCAGCTGGCGATTATCAGGCAGCTGAGCAGGCATGAATCCTGCGGCCCAGCTGGCGATTATCAGGCAGCTGAGCAGGCATGAATCCTGCGGCCCAGCTGGCGATTATCAGGCAGCTGAGCAGGCATGAATCCTGCGGCCCAGCTGGCGATTATCAGGCAGCTGAGCAGGCATGAATCCTGCGGCCCAGCTGGCGATTATCAGGCAGCTGAGCAGGCATGAATCCTGCGGCCCAGCTGGCGGTTATCAGGCAGCTGAGCAGGCATGAATCCTGCGGCCCAGCTGGCGATTATCAGGCAGCTGAGCAGGCATGAATCCTGCGGCCCAGCTGGCGGTTATCAGGCAGCTGAGCAGGCATGAATCCTGCGGCCCAGCTGGCGATTATCAGGCAGCTGAGCAGGCATGAATCCTGCGGCCCAGCTGGCGATTATCAGGCAGCTGAGCAGGCATGAATCCTGCGGCCCAGCTGGCGATTATCAGGCAGCTGAGCAGGCATGAATCCTGCGGCCCAGCTGGCGGTTATCAGGCAGCTGAGCAGGCATGAATCCTGCGGCCCAGCTGGCGATTATCAGGCAGCTGAGCAGGCATGAATCCTGCGGCCCAGCTGGCGATTATCAGGCAGCTGAGCAGGCATGATCCCGCACCCAGCAGGCACTGATCAGTGCCTGTCATGCAGTGATCAGGTGACTGAGAGGCGCTGATCATGTGACTGCTCATGTGCTGATCAGGTAGCTCTCCTGCACGGATCATGTGCCTCAGCAGGCAAGAATCAGGCAGCTGAGCAGGCATGAATCCTGCGGCCCAGCTGGCGATTATCAGGCAGCTGAGCAGGCATGAATCCTGCGGCCCAGCTGGCGATTATCAGGCAGCTGAGCAGGCATGAATCCTGCGGCCCAGCTGGCGATTATCAGGCAGCTGAGCAGGCATGAATCCTGCGGCCCAGCTGGCGATTATCAGGCAGCTGAGCAGGCATGAATCCTGCGGCCCAGCTGGCGGTTATCAGGCAGCTGAGCAGGCATGAATCCTGCGGCCCAGCTGGCGATTATCAGGCAGCTGAGCAGGCATGAATCCTGCGGCCCAGCTGGCGATTATCAGGCAGCTGAGCAGGCATGAATCCTGCGGCCCAGCTGGCGGTTATCAGGCAGCTGAGCAGGCATGAATCCTGCGGCCCAGCTGGCGATTATCAGGCAGCTGAGCAGGCATGAATCCTGCGGCCCAGCTGGCGATTATCAGGCAGCTGAGCAGGCATGAATCCTGCGGCCCAGCTGGCGATTATCAGGCAGCTGAGCAGGCATGAATCCTGCGGCCCAGCTGGCGGTTATCAGGCAGCTGAGCAGGCATGAATCCTGCGGCCCAGCTGGCGTTATCAGGCAGCTGAGCAGGCATGAATCCTGCGGCCCAGCTGGCGTTATCAGGCAGCTGAGCAGGCATGAATCCTGCGGCCCAGCTGGCGATTATCAGGCAGCTGAGCAGGCATGAATCCTGCGGCCCAGCTGGCGATTATCAGGCAGCTGAGCAGGCATGAATCCTGCGGCCCAGCTGGCGATTATCAGGCAGCTGAGCAGGCATGAATCCTGCGGCCCAGCTGGCGATTATCAGGCAGCTGAGCAGGCATGAATCCTGCGGCCCAGCTGGCGATTATCAGGCAGCTGAGCAGGCATGAATCCTGCGGCCCAGCTGGCGATTATCAGGCAGCTGAGCAGGCATGAATCCTGCGGCCCAGCTGGCGATTATCAGGCAGCTGAGCAGGCATGAATCCTGCGGCCCAGCTGGCGATTATCAGGCAGCTGAGCAGGCATGAATCCTGCGGCCCAGCTGGCGATTATCAGGCAGCTGAGCAGGCATGAATCCTGCGGCCCAGCTGGCGGTTATCAGGCAGCTGAGCAGGCATGAATCCTGCGGCCCAGCTGGCGATTATCAGGCAGCTGAGCAGGCATGAATCCTGCGGCCCAGCTGGCGATTATCAGGCAGCTGAGCAGGCATGAATCCTGCGGCCCAGCTGGCGGTTATCAGGCAGCTGAGCAGGCATGAATCCTGCGGCCCAGCTGGCGATTATCAGGCAGCTGAGCAGGCATGATCCCGCACCTCAGCAGGCACTGATCACGTGCCTGTCATGCAGTGATCAGGTGACTGAGAGGCGCTGATCATGTGACTGCTCATGTGCTGATCAGGTAGCTGAGCTGCACGGATCATGTGCCTCAGCAGGCAAGAATCAGGCAGCTGAGCAGGCATGAATCCTGCGGCCCAGCTGGCGATTATCAGGCAGCTGAGCAGGCATGAATCCTGCGGCCCAGCTGGCGATTATCAGGCAGCTGAGCAGGCATGAATCCTGCGGCCCAGCTGGCGATTATCAGGCAGCTGAGCAGGCATGAATCCTGCGGCCCAGCTGGCGATTATCAGGCAGCTGAGCAGGCATGAATCCTGCGGCCCAGCTGGCGGTTATCAGGCAGCTGAGCAGGCATGAATCCTGCGGCCCAGCTGGCGATTATCAGGCAGCTGAGCAGGCATGAATCCTGCGGCCCAGCTGGCGATTATCAGGCAGCTGAGCAGGCATGAATCCTGCGGCCCAGCTGGCGATTATCAGGCAGCTGAGCAGGCATGAATCCTGCGGCCCAGCTGGCGGTTATCAGGCAGCTGAGCAGGCATGAATCCTGCGGCCCAGCTGGCGATTATCAGGCAGCTGAGCAGGCATGAATCCTGCGGCCCAGCTGGCGATTATCAGGCAGCTGAGCAGGCATGAATCCTGCGGCCCAGCTGGCGTTATCAGGCAGCTGAGCAGGCATGAATCCTGCGGCCCAGCTGGCGATTATCAGGCAGCTGAGCAGGCATGAATCCTGCGGCCCAGCTGGCGATTATCAGGCAGCTGAGCAGGCATGAATCCTGCGGCCCAGCTGGCGATTATCAGGCAGCTGAGCAGGCATGAATCCTGCGGCCCAGCTGGCGATTATCAGGCAGCTGAGCAGGCATGAATCCTGCGGCCCAGCTGGCGATTATCAGGCAGCTGAGCAGGCATGAATCCTGCGGCCCAGCTGGCGATTATCAGGCAGCTGAGCAGGCATGAATCCTGCGGCCCAGCTGGCGATTATCAGGCAGCTGAGCAGGCATGAATCCTGCGGCCCAGCTGGCGGTTATCAGGCAGCTGAGCAGGCATGAATCCTGCGGCCCAGCTGGCGATTATCAGGCAGCTGAGCAGGCATGAATCCTGCGGCCCAGCTGGCGATTATCAGGCAGCTGAGCAGGCATGAATCCTGCGGCCCAGCTGGCGATTATCAGGCAGCTGAGCAGGCATGAATCCTGCGGCCCAGCTGGCGATTATCAGGCAGCTGAGCAGGCATGAATCCTGCGGCCCAGCTGGCGATTATCAGGCAGCTGAGCAGGCATGAATCCTGCGGCCCAGCTGGCGGTTATCAGGCAGCTGAGCAGGCATGAATCCTGCGGCCCAGCTGGCGTTATCAGGCAGCTGAGCAGGCATGAATCCTGCGGCCCAGCTGGCGATTATCAGGCAGCTGAGCAGGCATGAATCCTGCGGCCCAGCTGGCGATTATCAGGCAGCTGAGCAGGCATGAATCCTGCGGCCCAGCTGGCGATTATCAGGCAGCTGAGCAGGCATGAATCCTGCGGCCCAGCTGGCGATTATCAGGCAGCTGAGCAGGCATGAATCCTGCGGCCCAGCTGGCGATTATCAGGCAGCTGAGCAGGCATGAATCCTGCGGCCCAGCTGGCGATTATCAGGCAGCTGAGCAGGCATGAATCCTGCGGCCCAGCTGGCGATTATCAGGCAGCTGAGCAGGCATGAATCCTGCGGCCCAGCTGGCGATTATCAGGCAGCTGAGCAGGCATGAATCCTGCGGCCCAGCTGGCGGTTATCAGGCAGCTGAGCAGGCATGAATCCTGCGGCCCAGCTGGCGGTTATCAGGCAGCTGAGCAGGCATGAATCCTGCGGCCCAGCTGGCGATTATCAGGCAGCTGAGCAGGCATGAATCCTGCGGCCCAGCTGGCGATTATCAGGCAGCTGAGCAGGCATGAATCCTGCGGCCCAGCTGGCGATTATCAGGCAGCTGAGCAGGCGCTGATCCCGCACCTCAGCAGGCACTGATCACGTGCCTGTCATGCAGTGATCAGGTGACTGAGAGGCGCTGATCATGTGACTGCTCATGTGCTGATCAGGCAGCTCTCCAGGCATGAATCCTGCGGCCCAGCTGGCGAGAATCAGGCAGCTGAGCAGGCATGAATCCTGCGGCCCAGCTGGCGATTATCAGGCAGCTGAGCAGGCATGAATCCTGCGGCCCAGCTGGCGATTATCAGGCAGCTGAGCAGGCATGAATCCTGCGGCCCAGCTGGCGATTATCAGGCAGCTGAGCAGGCATGAATCCTGCGGCCCAGCTGGCGATTATCAGGCAGCTGAGCAGGCATGAATCCTGCGGCCCAGCTGGCGATTATCAGGCAGCTGAGCAGGCATGAATCCTGCGGCCCAGCTGGCGATTATCAGGCAGCTGAGCAGGCATGAATCCTGCGGCCCAGCTGGCGGTTATCAGGCAGCTGAGCAGGCATGAATCCTGCGGCCCAGCTGGCGATTATCAGGCAGCTGAGCAGGCATGAATCCTGCGGCCCAGCTGGCGATTATCAGGCAGCTGAGCAGGCATGAATCCTGCGGCCCAGCTGGCGATTATCAGGCAGCTGAGCAGGCATGAATCCTGCGGCCCAGCTGGCGATTATCAGGCAGCTGAGCAGGCATGAATCCTGCGGCCCAGCTGGCGATTATCAGGCAGCTGAGCAGGCATGAATCCTGCGGCCCAGCTGGCGATTATCAGGCAGCTGAGCAGGCATGAATCCTGCGGCCCAGCTGGCGGTTATCAGGCAGCTGAGCAGGCATGAATCCTGCGGCCCAGCTGGCGATTATCAGGCAGCTGAGCAGGCATGAATCCTGCGGCCCAGCTGGCGATTATCAGGCAGCTGAGCAGGCATGAATCCTGCGGCCCAGCTGGCGATTATCAGGCAGCTGAGCAGGCATGAATCCTGCGGCCCAGCTGGCGATTATCAGGCAGCTGAGCAGGCATGAATCCTGCGGCCCAGCTGGCGATTATCAGGCAGCTGAGCAGGCATGAATCCTGCGGCCCAGCTGGCGATTATCAGGCAGCTGAGCAGGCATGAATCCTGCGGCCCAGCTGGCGATTATCAGGCAGCTGAGCAGGCATGAATCCTGCGGCCCAGCTGGCGATTATCAGGCAGCTGAGCAGGCATGAATCCTGCGGCCCAGCTGGCGATTATCAGGCAGCTGAGCAGGCATGAATCCTGCGGCCCAGCTGGCGGTTATCAGGCAGCTGAGCAGGCATGAATCCTGCGGCCCAGCTGGCGATTATCAGGCAGCTGAGCAGGCATGAATCCTGCACCTCAGCAGGCACTGATCACGTGCCTGTCATGCAGTGATCAGGTGACTGAGAGGCGCTGATCATGTGACTGCTCATGATCAGGCAGCTGAGCAGGCATGAATCCTGCGGCCCAGCTGGCGATTATCAGGCAGCTGAGCAGGCATGAATCCTGCGGCCCAGCTGGCGATTATCAGGCAGCTGAGCAGGCATGAATCCTGCGGCCCAGCTGGCGATTATCAGGCAGCTGAGCAGGCATGAATCCTGCGGCCCAGCTGGCGATTATCAGGCAGCTGAGCAGGCATGAATCCTGCGGCCCAGCTGGCGATTATCAGGCAGCTGAGCAGGCATGAATCCTGCGGCCCAGCTGGCGGTTATCAGGCAGCTGAGCAGGCATGAATCCTGCGGCCCAGCTGGCGATTATCAGGCAGCTGAGCAGGCATGAATCCTGCGGCCCAGCTGGCGATTATCAGGCAGCTGAGCAGGCATGAATCCTGCGGCCCAGCTGGCGATTATCAGGCAGCTGAGCAGGCATGAATCCTGCGGCCCAGCTGGCGATTATCAGGCAGCTGAGCAGGCATGAATCCTGCGGCCCAGCTGGCGATTATCAGGCAGCTGAGCAGGCATGAATCCTGCGGCCCAGCTGGCGGTTATCAGGCAGCTGAGCAGGCATGAATCCTGCGGCCCAGCTGGCGATTATCAGGCAGCTGAGCAGGCATGAATCCTGCGGCCCAGCTGGCGATTATCAGGCAGCTGAGCAGGCATGAATCCTGCGGCCCAGCTGGCGATTATCAGGCAGCTGAGCAGGCATGAATCCTGCGGCCCAGCTGGCGATTATCAGGCAGCTGAGCAGGCATGAATCCTGCGGCCCAGCTGGCGGTTATCAGGCAGCTGAGCAGGCATGAATCCTGCGGCCCAGCTGGCGATTATCAGGCAGCTGAGCAGGCATGAATCCTGCGGCCCAGCTGGCGATTATCAGGCAGCTGAGCAGGCATGAATCCTGCGGCCCAGCTGGCGATTATCAGGCAGCTGAGCAGGCGCTGATCCCGCACCTCAGCAGGCACTGATCACGTGCCTGTCATGCAGTGATCAGGTGACTGAGAGGCGCTGATCATGTGACTGCTCATGTGCTGATCAGGTAGCTCTCCTGCACGGATCATGTGCCTCAGCAGGCAAGAATCAAGCAGCTGAGCAGGCATGAATCCTGCGGCCCAGCTGGCGATTATCAGGCAGCTGAGCAGGCATGAATCCTGCGGCCCAGCTGGCGATTATCAGGCAGCTGAGCAGGCATGAATCCTGCGGCCCAGCTGGCGATTATCAGGCAGCTGAGCAGGCATGAATCCTGCGGCCCAGCTGGCGATTATCAGGCAGCTGAGCAGGCATGAATCCTGCGGCCCAGCTGGCGATTATCAGGCAGCTGAGCAGGCATGAATCCTGCGGCCCAGCTGGCGGTTATCAGGCAGCTGAGCAGGCATGAATCCTGCGGCCCAGCTGGCGATTATCAGGCAGCTGAGCAGGCATGAATCCTGCGGCCCAGCTGGCGATTATCAGGCAGCTGAGCAGGCATGAATCCTGCGGCCCAGCTGGCGATTATCAGGCAGCTGAGCAGGCATGAATCCTGCGGCCCAGCTGGCGATTATCAGGCAGCTGAGCAGGCATGAATCCTGCGGCCCAGCTGGCGATTATCAGGCAGCTGAGCAGGCATGAATCCTGCGGCCCAGCTGGCGTTATCAGGCAGCTGAGCAGGCATGAATCCTGCGGCCCAGCTGGCGATTATCAGGCAGCTGAGCAGGCATGAATCCTGCGGCCCAGCTGGCGATTATCAGGCAGCTGAGCAGGCATGAATCCTGCGGCCCAGCTGGCGATTATCAGGCAGCTGAGCAGGCATGAATCCTGCGGCCCAGCTGGCGATTATCAGGCAGCTGAGCAGGCATGAATCCTGCGGCCCAGCTGGCGATTATCAGGCAGCTGAGCAGGCATGAATCCTGCGGCCCAGCTGGCGATTATCAGGCAGCTGAGCAGGCATGAATCCTGCGGCCCAGCTGGCGATTATCAGGCAGCTGAGCAGGCATGAATCCTGCGGCCCAGCTGGCGATTATCAGGCAGCTGAGCAGGCATGAATCCTGCGGCCCAGCTGGCGATTATCAGGCAGCTGAGCAGGCATGAATCCTGCGGCCCAGCTGGCGATTATCAGGCAGCTGAGCAGGCATGAATCCTGCGGCCCAGCTGGCGATTATCAGGCAGCTGAGCAGGCATGAATCCTGCGGCCCAGCTGGCGATTATCAGGCAGCTGAGCAGGCATGAATCCTGCGGCCCAGCTGGCGATTATCAGGCAGCTGAGCAGGCATGAATCCTGCGGCCCAGCTGGCGATTATCAGGCAGCTGAGCAGGCATGAATCCTGCGGCCCAGCTGGCGATTATCAGGCAGCTGAGCAGGCATGAATCCTGCGGCCCAGCTGGCGGTTATCAGGCAGCTGAGCAGGCATGAATCCTGCGGCCCAGCTGGCGGTTATCAGGCAGCTGAGCAGGCATGAATCCTGCGGCCCAGCTGGCGATTATCAGGCAGCTGAGCAGGCATGAATCCTGCGGCCCAGCTGGCGATTATCAGGCAGCTGAGCAGGCATGAATCCTGCGGCCCAGCTGGCGATTATCAGGCAGCTGAGCAGGCATGAATCCTGCGGCCCAGCTGGCGATTATCAGGCAGCTGAGCAGGCATGAATCCTGCGGCCCAGCTGGCGATTATCAGGCAGCTGAGCAGGCATGAATCCTGCGGCCCAGCTGGCGATTATCAGGCAGCTGAGCAGGCATGAATCCTGCGGCCCAGCTGGCGATTATCAGGCAGCTGAGCAGGCATGAATCCTGCGGCCCAGCTGGCGATTATCAGGCAGCTGAGCAGGCATGAATCCTGCGGCCCAGCTGGCGATTATCAGGCAGCTGAGCAGGCATGAATCCTGCGGCCCAGCTGGCGATTATCAGGCAGCTGAGCAGGCATGAATCCTGCGGCCCAGCTGGCGATTATCAGGCAGCTGAGCAGGCATGAATCCTGCGGCCCAGCTGGCGATTATCAGGCAGCTGAGCAGGCATGAATCCTGCGGCCCAGCTGGCGATTATCAGGCAGCTGAGCAGGCATGAATCCTGCGGCCCAGCTGGCGATTATCAGGCAGCTGAGCAGGCATGAATCCTGCGGCCCAGCTGGCGATTATCAGGCAGCTGAGCAGGCATGAATCCTGCGGCCCAGCTGGCGGTTATCAGGCAGCTGAGCAGGCATGAATCCTGCGGCCCAGCTGGCGATTATCAGGCAGCTGAGCAGGCATGAATCCTGCGGCCCAGCTGGCGATTATCAGGCAGCTGAGCAGGCATGAATCCTGCGGCCCAGCTGGCGATTATCAGGCAGCTGAGCAGGCATGAATCCTGCGGCCCAGCTGGCGATTATCAGGCAGCTGAGCAGGCATGAATCCTGCGGCCCAGCTGGCGATTATCAGGCAGCTGAGCAGGCATGAATCCTGCGGCCCAGCTGGCGATTATCAGGCAGCTGAGCAGGCATGAATCCTGCGGCCCAGCTGGCGATTATCAGGCAGCTGAGCAGGCATGAATCCTGCGGCCCAGCTGGCGATTATCAGGCAGCTGAGCAGGCATGAATCCTGCGGCCCAGCTGGCGATTATCAGGCAGCTGAGCAGGCATGAATCCTGCGGCCCAGCTGGCGATTATCAGGCAGCTGAGCAGGCATGAATCCTGCGGCCCAGCTGGCGATTATCAGGCAGCTGAGCAGGCATGAATCCTGCGGCCCAGCTGGCGATTATCAGGCAGCTGAGCAGGCATGAATCCTGCGGCCCAGCTGGCGATTATCAGGCAGCTGAGCAGGCATGAATCCTGCGGCCCAGCTGGCGATTATCAGGCAGCTGAGCAGGCATGAATCCTGCGGCCCAGCTGGCGATTATCAGGCAGCTGAGCAGGCATGAATCCTGCGGCCCAGCTGGCGATTATCAGGCAGCTGAGCAGGCATGAATCCTGCGGCCCAGCTGGCGATTATCAGGCAGCTGAGCAGGCATGAATCCTGCGGCCCAGCTGGCGATTATCAGGCAGCTGAGCAGGCATGAATCCTGCGGCCCAGCTGGCGATTATCAGGCAGCTGAGCAGGCATGAATCCTGCGGCCCAGCTGGCGATTATCAGGCAGCTGAGCAGGCATGAATCCTGCGGCCCAGCTGGCGATTATCAGGCAGCTGAGCAGGCATGAATCCTGCGGCCCAGCTGGCGGTTATCAGGCAGCTGAGCAGGCATGAATCCTGCGGCCCAGCTGGCGTTATCAGGCAGCTGAGCAGGCATGATCCTGCGGCCCAGCTGGCGTTATCAGGCAGCTGAGCAGGCATGAATCCTGCGGCCCAGCTGGCGATTATCAGGCAGCTGAGCAGGCATGAATCCTGCGGCCCAGCTGGCGATTATCAGGCAGCTGAGCAGGCATGAATCCTGCGGCCCAGCTGGCGATTATCAGGCAGCTGAGCAGGCATGAATCCTGCGGCCCAGCTGGCGATTATCAGGCAGCTGAGCAGGCATGAATCCTGCGGCCCAGCTGGCGATTATCAGGCAGCTGAGCAGGCATGAATCCTGCGGCCCAGCTGGCGATTATCAGGCAGCTGAGCAGGCATGAATCCTGCGGCCCAGCTGGCGATTATCAGGCAGCTGAGCAGGCATGAATCCTGCGGCCCAGCTGGCGGTTATCAGGCAGCTGAGCAGGCATGAATCCTGCGGCCCAGCTGGCGATTATCAGGCAGCTGAGCAGGCATGAATCCTGCGGCCCAGCTGGCGATTATCAGGCAGCTGAGCAGGCGCTGATCCCGCACCTCAGCAGGCACTGATCACGTGCCTGTCATGCAGTGATCAGGTGACTGAGAGGCGCTGATCATGTGACTGCTCATGTGCTGATCAGGTAGCTCTCCTGCACGGATCATGTGCCTCAGCAGGCAAGAATCAAGCAGCTGAGCAGGCATGAATCCTGCGGCCCAGCTGGCGATTATCAGGCAGCTGAGCAGGCATGAATCCTGCGGCCCAGCTGGCGATTATCAGGCAGCTGAGCAGGCATGAATCCTGCGGCCCAGCTGGCGATTATCAGGCAGCTGAGCAGGCATGAATCCTGCGGCCCAGCTGGCGATTATCAGGCAGCTGAGCAGGCATGAATCCTGCGGCCCAGCTGGCGATTATCAGGCAGCTGAGCAGGCATGAATCCTGCGGCCCAGCTGGCGATTATCAGGCAGCTGAGCAGGCATGAATCCTGCGGCCCAGCTGGCGATTATCAGGCAGCTGAGCAGGCATGAATCCTGCGCCCCTCAGCAGGCACTGATCAGGTGCCTGTCATGCAGTGATCAGGCACTGAGAGGCTGATCATGTGACTGCTCAGCTGCTTATCAGGCAGCTGAGCAGGCATGAATCCTGCGGCCCAGCTGGCGATTATCAGGCAGCTGAGCAGGCATGAATCCTGCGGCCCAGCTGGCGATTATCAGGCAGCTGAGCAGGCATGAATCCTGCGGCCCAGCTGGCGATTATCAGGCAGCTGAGCAGGCGCTGATCCCGCACCTCAGCAGGCACTGATCACGTGCCTGTCATGCAGTGATCAGGTGACTGAGAGGCGCTGATCATGTGACTGCTCATGTGCTGATCAGGTAGCTCTCCTGCACGGATCATGTGCCTCAGCAGGCAAGAATCAAGCAGCTGAGCAGGCATGAATCCTGCGGCCCAGCTGGCGATTATCAGGCAGCTGAGCAGGCATGAATCCTGCGGCCCAGCTGGCGATTATCAGGCAGCTGAGCAGGCATGAATCCTGCGGCCCAGCTGGCGATTATCAGGCAGCTGAGCAGGCATGAATCCTGCGGCCCAGCTGGCGATTATCAGGCAGCTGAGCAGGCATGAATCCTGCGGCCCAGCTGGCGATTATCAGGCAGCTGAGCAGGCATGAATCCTGCGGCCCAGCTGGCGATTATCAGGCAGCTGAGCAGGCATGAATCCTGCGGCCCAGCTGGCGATTATCAGGCAGCTGAGCAGGCATGAATCCTGCGGCCCAGCTGGCGATTATCAGGCAGCTGAGCAGGCATGAATCCTGCGGCCCAGCTGGCGATTATCAGGCAGCTGAGCAGGCATGAATCCTGCGGCCCAGCTGGCGATTATCAGGCAGCTGAGCAGGCATGAATCCTGCGGCCCAGCTGGCGATTATCAGGCAGCTGAGCAGGCATGAATCCTGCGGCCCAGCTGGCGATTATCAGGCAGCTGAGCAGGCATGAATCCTGCGGCCCAGCTGGCGATTATCAGGCAGCTGAGCAGGCATGAATCCTGCGGCCCAGCTGGCGATTATCAGGCAGCTGAGCAGGCATGAATCCTGCGGCCCAGCTGGCGATTATCAGGCAGCTGAGCAGGCATGAATCCTGCGGCCCAGCTGGCGATTATCAGGCAGCTGAGCAGGCATGAATCCTGCGGCCCAGCTGGCGATTATCAGGCAGCTGAGCAGGCATGAATCCTGCGGCCCAGCTGGCGATTATCAGGCAGCTGAGCAGGCATGATCCTGCGCCCCTCAGCAGGCAGCTGAGCACGTGCCTGTCCCATGGCAGTGATCAGGCAGCTGAGCAGGCATGATCCTGCGGCCCAGCTGGCGTGCTATCAGGTAGCTGAGCTGCACGGATCATGTGCCTCAGCAGGCAAGAATCAAGCAGCTGAGCAGGCATGAATCCTGCGGCCCAGCTGGCGATTATCAGGCAGCTGAGCAGGCATGAATCCTGCGGCCCAGCTGGCGATTATCAGGCAGCTGAGCAGGCATGAATCCTGCGGCCCAGCTGGCGATTATCAGGCAGCTGAGCAGGCATGAATCCTGCGGCCCAGCTGGCGATTATCAGGCAGCTGAGCAGGCATGAATCCTGCGGCCCAGCTGGCGATTATCAGGCAGCTGAGCAGGCATGAATCCTGCGGCCCAGCTGGCGATTATCAGGCAGCTGAGCAGGCATGAATCCTGCGGCCCAGCTGGCGATTATCAGGCAGCTGAGCAGGCATGAATCCTGCGGCCCAGCTGGCGATTATCAGGCAGCTGAGCAGGCATGAATCCTGCGGCCCAGCTGGCGATTATCAGGCAGCTGAGCAGGCATGAATCCTGCGGCCCAGCTGGCGATTATCAGGCAGCTGAGCAGGCATGAATCCTGCGGCCCAGCTGGCGATTATCAGGCAGCTGAGCAGGCATGAATCCTGCGGCCCAGCTGGCGATTATCAGGCAGCTGAGCAGGCATGAATCCTGCGGCCCAGCTGGCGATTATCAGGCAGCTGAGCAGGCATGAATCCTGCGGCCCAGCTGGCGATTATCAGGCAGCTGAGCAGGCATGAATCCTGCGGCCCAGCTGGCGGTTATCAGGCAGCTGAGCAGGCATGAATCCTGCGGCCCAGCTGGCGATTATCAGGCAGCTGAGCAGGCATGAATCCTGCGGCCCAGCTGGCGATTATCAGGCAGCTGAGCAGGCGCTGATCCCGCACCTCAGCAGGCACTGATCACGTGCCTGTCATGCAGTGATCAGGTGACTGAGAGGCGCTGATCATGTGACTGCTCATGTGCTGATCAGGTAGCTCTCCTGCACGGATCATGTGCCTCAGCAGGCAAGAATCAAGCAGCTGAGCAGGCATGAATCCTGCGGCCCAGCTGGCGATTATCAGGCAGCTGAGCAGGCATGAATCCTGCGGCCCAGCTGGCGTTATCAGGCAGCTGAGCAGGCATGAATCCTGCGGCCCAGCTGGCGGTTATCAGGCAGCTGAGCAGGCATGAATCCTGCGGCCCAGCTGGCGATTATCAGGCAGCTGAGCAGGCATGAATCCTGCGGCCCAGCTGGCGATTATCAGGCAGCTGAGCAGGCATGAATCCTGCGGCCCAGCTGGCGATTATCAGGCAGCTGAGCAGGCGCTGATCCCGCACCTCAGCAGGCACTGATCACGTGCCTGTCATGCAGTGATCAGGTGACTGAGAGGCGCTGATCATGTGACTGCTCATGTGCTGATCAGGTAGCTCTCCTGCACGGATCATGTGCCTCAGCAGGCAAGAATCAAGCAGCTGAGCAGGCATGAATCCTGCGGCCCAGCTGGCGATTATCAGGCAGCTGAGCAGGCATGAATCCTGCGGCCCAGCTGGCGATTATCAGGCAGCTGAGCAGGCATGAATCCTGCGGCCCAGCTGGCGATTATCAGGCAGCTGAGCAGGCATGAATCCTGCGGCCCAGCTGGCGATTATCAGGCAGCTGAGCAGGCATGAATCCTGCGGCCCAGCTGGCGATTATCAGGCAGCTGAGCAGGCATGAATCCTGCGGCCCAGCTGGCGATTATCAGGCAGCTGAGCAGGCATGAATCCTGCGGCCCAGCTGGCGATTATCAGGCAGCTGAGCAGGCATGAATCCTGCGGCCCAGCTGGCGATTATCAGGCAGCTGAGCAGGCATGAATCCTGCGGCCCAGCTGGCGATTATCAGGCAGCTGAGCAGGCATGAATCCTGCGGCCCAGCTGGCGATTATCAGGCAGCTGAGCAGGCGCTGATCCCGCACCTCAGCAGGCACTGATCACGTGCCTGTCATGCAGTGATCAGGTGACTGAGAGGCGCTGATCATGTGACTGCTCATGTGCTGATCAGGTAGCTCTCCTGCACGGATCATGTGCCTCAGCAGGCAAGAATCAAGCAGCTGAGCAGGCATGAATCCTGCGGCCCAGCTGGCGATTATCAGGCAGCTGAGCAGGCATGAATCCTGCGGCCCAGCTGGCGATTATCAGGCAGCTGAGCAGGCATGAATCCTGCGGCCCAGCTGGCGATTATCAGGCAGCTGAGCAGGCATGAATCCTGCGGCCCAGCTGGCGATTATCAGGCAGCTGAGCAGGCATGAATCCTGCGGCCCAGCTGGCGATTATCAGGCAGCTGAGCAGGCATGAATCCTGCGGCCCAGCTGGCGATTATCAGGCAGCTGAGCAGGCATGAATCCTGCGGCCCAGCTGGCGATTATCAGGCAGCTGAGCAGGCATGAATCCTGCGGCCCAGCTGGCGATTATCAGGCAGCTGAGCAGGCATGAATCCTGCGGCCCAGCTGGCGATTATCAGGCAGCTGAGCAGGCATGAATCCTGCGGCCCAGCTGGCGATTATCAGGCAGCTGAGCAGGCATGAATCCTGCGGCCCAGCTGGCGATTATCAGGCAGCTGAGCAGGCATGAATCCTGCGGCCCAGCTGGCGATTATCAGGCAGCTGAGCAGGCATGAATCCTGCGGCCCAGCTGGCGATTATCAGGCAGCTGAGCAGGCATGAATCCTGCGGCCCAGCTGGCGATTATCAGGCAGCTGAGCAGGCGCTGATCCCGCACCTCAGCAGGCACTGATCACGTGCCTGTCATGCAGTGATCAGGTGACTGAGAGGCGCTGATCATGTGACTGCTCATGTGCTGATCAGGTAGCTCTCCTGCACGGATCATGTGCCTCAGCAGGCAAGAATCAAGCAGCTGAGCAGGCATGAATCCTGCGGCCCAGCTGGCGATTATCAGGCAGCTGAGCAGGCATGAATCCTGCGGCCCAGCTGGCGATTATCAGGCAGCTGAGCAGGCATGAATCCTGCGGCCCAGCTGGCGATTATCAGGCAGCTGAGCAGGCATGAATCCTGCGGCCCAGCTGGCGATTATCAGGCAGCTGAGCAGGCATGAATCCTGCGGCCCAGCTGGCGGTTATCAGGCAGCTGAGCAGGCATGAATCCTGCGGCCCAGCTGGCGATTATCAGGCAGCTGAGCAGGCATGAATCCTGCGGCCCAGCTGGCGATTATCAGGCAGCTGAGCAGGCGCTGATCCCGCACCTCAGCAGGCACTGATCACGTGCCTGTCATGCAGTGATCAGGTGACTGAGAGGCGCTGATCATGTGACTGCTCATGTGCTGATCAGGTAGCTCTCCTGCACGGATCATGTGCCTCAGCAGGCAAGAATCAAGCAGCTGAGCAGGCATGAATCCTGCGGCCCAGCTGGCGATTATCAGGCAGCTGAGCAGGCATGAATCCTGCGGCCCAGCTGGCGATTATCAGGCAGCTGAGCAGGCATGAATCCTGCGGCCCAGCTGGCGATTATCAGGCAGCTGAGCAGGCATGAATCCTGCGGCCCAGCTGGCGATTATCAGGCAGCTGAGCAGGCATGAATCCTGCGGCCCAGCTGGCGATTATCAGGCAGCTGAGCAGGCGCTGATCCCGCACCTCAGCAGGCACTGATCACGTGCCTGTCATGCAGTGATCAGGTGACTGAGAGGCGCTGATCATGTGACTGCTCATGTGCTGATCAGGTAGCTCTCCTGCACGGATCATGTGCCTCAGCAGGCAAGAATCAAGCAGCTGAGCAGGCATGAATCCTGCGGCCCAGCTGGCGATTATCAGGCAGCTGAGCAGGCATGAATCCTGCGGCCCAGCTGGCGATTATCAGGCAGCTGAGCAGGCATGAATCCTGCGGCCCAGCTGGCGATTATCAGGCAGCTGAGCAGGCATGAATCCTGCGGCCCAGCTGGCGATTATCAGGCAGCTGAGCAGGCATGAATCCTGCGGCCCAGCTGGCGATTATCAGGCAGCTGAGCAGGCATGAATCCTGCGGCCCAGCTGGCGATTATCAGGCAGCTGAGCAGGCATGAATCCTGCGGCCCAGCTGGCGATTATCAGGCAGCTGAGCAGGCATGAATCCTGCGGCCCAGCTGGCGATTATCAGGCAGCTGAGCAGGCATGAATCCTGCGGCCCAGCTGGCGATTATCAGGCAGCTGAGCAGGCATGAATCCTGCGGCCCAGCTGGCGATTATCAGGCAGCTGAGCAGGCATGAATCCTGCGGCCCAGCTGGCGATTATCAGGCAGCTGAGCAGGCATGAATCCTGCGGCCCAGCTGGCGATTATCAGGCAGCTGAGCAGGCGCTGATCCCGCACCTCAGCAGGCACTGATCACGTGCCTGTCATGCAGTGATCAGGTGACTGAGAGGCGCTGATCATGTGACTGCTCATGTGCTGATCAGGTAGCTCTCCTGCACGGATCATGTGCCTCAGCAGGCAAGAATCAAGCAGCTGAGCAGGCATGAATCCTGCGGCCCAGCTGGCGATTATCAGGCAGCTGAGCAGGCATGAATCCTGCGGCCCAGCTGGCGATTATCAGGCAGCTGAGCAGGCATGAATCCTGCGGCCCAGCTGGCGATTATCAGGCAGCTGAGCAGGCATGAATCCTGCGGCCCAGCTGGCGATTATCAGGCAGCTGAGCAGGCATGAATCCTGCGGCCCAGCTGGCGATTATCAGGCAGCTGAGCAGGCATGAATCCTGCGGCCCAGCTGGCGATTATCAGGCAGCTGAGCAGGCATGAATCCTGCGGCCCAGCTGGCGATTATCAGGCAGCTGAGCAGGCATGAATCCTGCGGCCCAGCTGGCGATTATCAGGCAGCTGAGCAGGCATGAATCCTGCGGCCCAGCTGGCGATTATCAGGCAGCTGAGCAGGCGCTGATCCCGCACCTCAGCAGGCACTGATCACGTGCCTGTCATGCAGTGATCAGGTGACTGAGAGGCGCTGATCATGTGACTGCTCATGTGCTGATCAGGTAGCTCTCCTGCACGGATCATGTGCCTCAGCAGGCAAGAATCAAGCAGCTGAGCAGGCATGAATCCTGCGGCCCAGCTGGCGATTATCAGGCAGCTGAGCAGGCATGAATCCTGCGGCCCAGCTGGCGATTATCAGGCAGCTGAGCAGGCATGAATCCTGCGGCCCAGCTGGCGATTATCAGGCAGCTGAGCAGGCATGAATCCTGCGGCCCAGCTGGCGATTATCAGGCAGCTGAGCAGGCGCTGATCCCGCACCTCAGCAGGCACTGATCACGTGCCTGTCATGCAGTGATCAGGTGACTGAGAGGCGCTGATCATGTGACTGCTCATGTGCTGATCAGGTAGCTCTCCTGCACGGATCATGTGCCTCAGCAGGCAAGAATCAAGCAGCTGAGCAGGCATGAATCCTGCGGCCCAGCTGGCGATTATCAGGCAGCTGAGCAGGCATGAATCCTGCGGCCCAGCTGGCGATTATCAGGCAGCTGAGCAGGCATGAATCCTGCGGCCCAGCTGGCGATTATCAGGCAGCTGAGCAGGCATGAATCCTGCGGCCCAGCTGGCGATTATCAGGCAGCTGAGCAGGCATGAATCCTGCGGCCCAGCTGGCGATTATCAGGCAGCTGAGCAGGCATGAATCCTGCGGCCCAGCTGGCGATTATCAGGCAGCTGAGCAGGCATGAATCCTGCGGCCCAGCTGGCGATTATCAGGCAGCTGAGCAGGCATGAATCCTGCGGCCCAGCTGGCGATTATCAGGCAGCTGAGCAGGCATGAATCCTGCGGCCCAGCTGGCGATTATCAGGCAGCTGAGCAGGCATGAATCCTGCGGCCCAGCTGGCGATTATCAGGCAGCTGAGCAGGCATGAATCCTGCGGCCCAGCTGGCGATTATCAGGCAGCTGAGCAGGCATGAATCCTGCGGCCCAGCTGGCGATTATCAGGCAGCTGAGCAGGCATGAATCCTGCGGCCCAGCTGGCGATTATCAGGCAGCTGAGCAGGCATGAATCCTGCGGCCCAGCTGGCGATTATCAGGCAGCTGAGCAGGCATGAATCCTGCGGCCCAGCTGGCGATTATCAGGCAGCTGAGCAGGCATGAATCCTGCGGCCCAGCTGGCGATTATCAGGCAGCTGAGCAGGCGCTGATCCCGCACCTCAGCAGGCACTGATCACGTGCCTGTCATGCAGTGATCAGGTGACTGAGAGGCGCTGATCATGTGACTGCTCATGTGCTGATCAGGTAGCTCTCCTGCACGGATCATGTGCCTCAGCAGGCAAGAATCAAGCAGCTGAGCAGGCATGAATCCTGCGGCCCAGCTGGCGATTATCAGGCAGCTGAGCAGGCATGAATCCTGCGGCCCAGCTGGCGATTATCAGGCAGCTGAGCAGGCATGAATCCTGCGGCCCAGCTGGCGATTATCAGGCAGCTGAGCAGGCATGAATCCTGCGGCCCAGCTGGCGATTATCAGGCAGCTGAGCAGGCATGAATCCTGCGGCCCAGCTGGCGATTATCAGGCAGCTGAGCAGGCATGAATCCTGCGGCCCAGCTGGCGATTATCAGGCAGCTGAGCAGGCATGAATCCTGCGGCCCAGCTGGCGATTATCAGGCAGCTGAGCAGGCATGAATCCTGCGGCCCAGCTGGCGATTATCAGGCAGCTGAGCAGGCATGAATCCTGCGGCCCAGCTGGCGATTATCAGGCAGCTGAGCAGGCGCTGATCCCGCACCTCAGCAGGCACTGATCACGTGCCTGTCATGCAGTGATCAGGTGACTGAGAGGCGCTGATCATGTGACTGCTCATGTGCTGATCAGGTAGCTCTCCTGCACGGATCATGTGCCTCAGCAGGCAAGAATCAAGCAGCTGAGCAGGCATGAATCCTGCGGCCCAGCTGGCGATTATCAGGCAGCTGAGCAGGCATGAATCCTGCGGCCCAGCTGGCGATTATCAGGCAGCTGAGCAGGCATGAATCCTGCGGCCCAGCTGGCGATTATCAGGCAGCTGAGCAGGCATGAATCCTGCGGCCCAGCTGGCGATTATCAGGCAGCTGAGCAGGCATGAATCCTGCGGCCCAGCTGGCGATTATCAGGCAGCTGAGCAGGCATGAATCCTGCGGCCCAGCTGGCGATTATCAGGCAGCTGAGCAGGCATGAATCCTGCGGCCCAGCTGGCGATTATCAGGCAGCTGAGCAGGCATGAATCCTGCGGCCCAGCTGGCGATTATCAGGCAGCTGAGCAGGCATGAATCCTGCGGCCCAGCTGGCGATTATCAGGCAGCTGAGCAGGCATGAATCCTGCGGCCCAGCTGGCGATTATCAGGCAGCTGAGCAGGCATGAATCCTGCGGCCCAGCTGGCGATTATCAGGCAGCTGAGCAGGCATGAATCCTGCGGCCCAGCTGGCGATTATCAGGCAGCTGAGCAGGCATGAATCCTGCGGCCCAGCTGGCGATTATCAGGCAGCTGAGCAGGCGCTGATCCCGCACCTCAGCAGGCACTGATCACGTGCCTGTCATGCAGTGATCAGGTGACTGAGAGGCGCTGATCATGTGACTGCTCATGTGCTGATCAGGTAGCTCTCCTGCACGGATCATGTGCCTCAGCAGGCAAGAATCAAGCAGCTGAGCAGGCATGAATCCTGCGGCCCAGCTGGCGATTATCAGGCAGCTGAGCAGGCATGAATCCTGCGGCCCAGCTGGCGATTATCAGGCAGCTGAGCAGGCATGAATCCTGCGGCCCAGCTGGCGATTATCAGGCAGCTGAGCAGGCATGAATCCTGCGGCCCAGCTGGCGATTATCAGGCAGCTGAGCAGGCATGAATCCTGCGGCCCAGCTGGCGATTATCAGGCAGCTGAGCAGGCATGAATCCTGCGGCCCAGCTGGCGATTATCAGGCAGCTGAGCAGGCATGAATCCTGCGGCCCAGCTGGCGATTATCAGGCAGCTGAGCAGGCATGAATCCTGCGGCCCAGCTGGCGATTATCAGGCAGCTGAGCAGGCATGAATCCTGCGGCCCAGCTGGCGATTATCAGGCAGCTGAGCAGGCATGAATCCTGCGGCCCAGCTGGCGATTATCAGGCAGCTGAGCAGGCATGAATCCTGCGGCCCAGCTGGCGATTATCAGGCAGCTGAGCAGGCATGAATCCTGCGGCCCAGCTGGCGATTATCAGGCAGCTGAGCAGGCATGAATCCTGCGGCCCAGCTGGCGATTATCAGGCAGCTGAGCAGGCATGAATCCTGCGGCCCAGCTGGCGATTATCAGGCAGCTGAGCAGGCATGAATCCTGCGGCCCAGCTGGCGATTATCAGGCAGCTGAGCAGGCATGAATCCTGCGGCCCAGCTGGCGATTATCAGGCAGCTGAGCAGGCATGAATCCTGCGGCCCAGCTGGCGATTATCAGGCAGCTGAGCAGGCATGAATCCTGCGGCCCAGCTGGCGATTATCAGGCAGCTGAGCAGGCATGAATCCTGCGGCCCAGCTGGCGATTATCAGGCAGCTGAGCAGGCATGAATCCTGCGGCCCAGCTGGCGATTATCAGGCAGCTGAGCAGGCATGAATCCTGCGGCCCAGCTGGCGATTATCAGGCAGCTGAGCAGGCATGAATCCTGCGGCCCAGCTGGCGATTATCAGGCAGCTGAGCAGGCATGAATCCTGCGGCCCAGCTGGCGATTATCAGGCAGCTGAGCAGGCGCTGATCCCGCACCTCAGCAGGCACTGATCACGTGCCTGTCATGCAGTGATCAGGTGACTGAGAGGCGCTGATCATGTGACTGCTCATGTGCTGATCAGGTAGCTCTCCTGCACGGATCATGTGCCTCAGCAGGCAAGAATCAAGCAGCTGAGCAGGCATGAATCCTGCGGCCCAGCTGGCGATTATCAGGCAGCTGAGCAGGCATGAATCCTGCGGCCCAGCTGGCGATTATCAGGCAGCTGAGCAGGCATGAATCCTGCGGCCCAGCTGGCGATTATCAGGCAGCTGAGCAGGCATGAATCCTGCGGCCCAGCTGGCGATTATCAGGCAGCTGAGCAGGCATGAATCCTGCGGCCCAGCTGGCGATTATCAGGCAGCTGAGCAGGCATGAATCCTGCGGCCCAGCTGGCGATTATCAGGCAGCTGAGCAGGCATGAATCCTGCGGCCCAGCTGGCGATTATCAGGCAGCTGAGCAGGCATGAATCCTGCGGCCCAGCTGGCGATTATCAGGCAGCTGAGCAGGCATGAATCCTGCGGCCCAGCTGGCGATTATCAGGCAGCTGAGCAGGCGCTGATCCCGCACCTCAGCAGGCACTGATCACGTGCCTGTCATGCAGTGATCAGGTGACTGAGAGGCGCTGATCATGTGACTGCTCATGTGCTGATCAGGTAGCTCTCCTGCACGGATCATGTGCCTCAGCAGGCAAGAATCAAGCAGCTGAGCAGGCATGAATCCTGCGGCCCAGCTGGCGATTATCAGGCAGCTGAGCAGGCATGAATCCTGCGGCCCAGCTGGCGATTATCAGGCAGCTGAGCAGGCATGAATCCTGCGGCCCAGCTGGCGATTATCAGGCAGCTGAGCAGGCATGAATCCTGCGGCCCAGCTGGCGATTATCAGGCAGCTGAGCAGGCATGAATCCTGCGGCCCAGCTGGCGATTATCAGGCAGCTGAGCAGGCATGAATCCTGCGGCCCAGCTGGCGATTATCAGGCAGCTGAGCAGGCATGAATCCTGCGGCCCAGCTGGCGATTATCAGGCAGCTGAGCAGGCATGAATCCTGCGGCCCAGCTGGCGATTATCAGGCAGCTGAGCAGGCATGAATCCTGCGGCCCAGCTGGCGATTATCAGGCAGCTGAGCAGGCATGAATCCTGCGGCCCAGCTGGCGATTATCAGGCAGCTGAGCAGGCATGAATCCTGCGGCCCAGCTGGCGATTATCAGGCAGCTGAGCAGGCATGAATCCTGCGGCCCAGCTGGCGATTATCAGGCAGCTGAGCAGGCATGAATCCTGCGGCCCAGCTGGCGATTATCAGGCAGCTGAGCAGGCGCTGATCCCGCACCTCAGCAGGCACTGATCACGTGCCTGTCATGCAGTGATCAGGTGACTGAGAGGCGCTGATCATGTGACTGCTCATGTGCTGATCAGGTAGCTCTCCTGCACGGATCATGTGCCTCAGCAGGCAAGAATCAAGCAGCTGAGCAGGCATGAATCCTGCGGCCCAGCTGGCGATTATCAGGCAGCTGAGCAGGCATGAATCCTGCGGCCCAGCTGGCGATTATCAGGCAGCTGAGCAGGCATGAATCCTGCGGCCCAGCTGGCGATTATCAGGCAGCTGAGCAGGCATGAATCCTGCGGCCCAGCTGGCGATTATCAGGCAGCTGAGCAGGCATGAATCCTGCGGCCCAGCTGGCGATTATCAGGCAGCTGAGCAGGCATGAATCCTGCGGCCCAGCTGGCGATTATCAGGCAGCTGAGCAGGCATGAATCCTGCGGCCCAGCTGGCGATTATCAGGCAGCTGAGCAGGCATGAATCCTGCGGCCCAGCTGGCGATTATCAGGCAGCTGAGCAGGCATGAATCCTGCGGCCCAGCTGGCGATTATCAGGCAGCTGAGCAGGCATGAATCCTGCGGCCCAGCTGGCGATTATCAGGCAGCTGAGCAGGCATGAATCCTGCGGCCCAGCTGGCGATTATCAGGCAGCTGAGCAGGCATGAATCCTGCGGCCCAGCTGGCGATTATCAGGCAGCTGAGCAGGCATGAATCCTGCGGCCCAGCTGGCGATTATCAGGCAGCTGAGCAGGCATGAATCCTGCGGCCCAGCTGGCGATTATCAGGCAGCTGAGCAGGCATGAATCCTGCGGCCCAGCTGGCGATTATCAGGCAGCTGAGCAGGCATGAATCCTGCGGCCCAGCTGGCGATTATCAGGCAGCTGAGCAGGCATGAATCCTGCGGCCCAGCTGGCGATTATCAGGCAGCTGAGCAGGCATGAATCCTGCGGCCCAGCTGGCGATTATCAGGCAGCTGAGCAGGCATGAATCCTGCGGCCCAGCTGGCGATTATCAGGCAGCTGAGCAGGCATGAATCCTGCGGCCCAGCTGGCGATTATCAGGCAGCTGAGCAGGCATGAATCCTGCGGCCCAGCTGGCGATTATCAGGCAGCTGAGCAGGCGCTGATCCCGCACCTCAGCAGGCACTGATCACGTGCCTGTCATGCAGTGATCAGGTGACTGAGAGGCGCTGATCATGTGACTGCTCATGTGCTGATCAGGTAGCTCTCCTGCACGGATCATGTGCCTCAGCAGGCAAGAATCAAGCAGCTGAGCAGGCATGAATCCTGCGGCCCAGCTGGCGATTATCAGGCAGCTGAGCAGGCATGAATCCTGCGGCCCAGCTGGCGATTATCAGGCAGCTGAGCAGGCATGAATCCTGCGGCCCAGCTGGCGATTATCAGGCAGCTGAGCAGGCATGAATCCTGCGGCCCAGCTGGCGATTATCAGGCAGCTGAGCAGGCATGAATCCTGCGGCCCAGCTGGCGATTATCAGGCAGCTGAGCAGGCATGAATCCTGCGGCCCAGCTGGCGATTATCAGGCAGCTGAGCAGGCATGAATCCTGCGGCCCAGCTGGCGATTATCAGGCAGCTGAGCAGGCATGAATCCTGCGGCCCAGCTGGCGATTATCAGGCAGCTGAGCAGGCATGAATCCTGCGGCCCAGCTGGCGATTATCAGGCAGCTGAGCAGGCATGAATCCTGCGGCCCAGCTGGCGATTATCAGGCAGCTGAGCAGGCGCTGATCCCGCACCTCAGCAGGCACTGATCACGTGCCTGTCATGCAGTGATCAGGTGACTGAGAGGCGCTGATCATGTGACTGCTCATGTGCTGATCAGGTAGCTCTCCTGCACGGATCATGTGCCTCAGCAGGCAAGAATCAAGCAGCTGAGCAGGCATGAATCCTGCGGCCCAGCTGGCGATTATCAGGCAGCTGAGCAGGCATGAATCCTGCGGCCCAGCTGGCGATTATCAGGCAGCTGAGCAGGCATGAATCCTGCGGCCCAGCTGGCGATTATCAGGCAGCTGAGCAGGCATGAATCCTGCGGCCCAGCTGGCGATTATCAGGCAGCTGAGCAGGCATGAATCCTGCGGCCCAGCTGGCGATTATCAGGCAGCTGAGCAGGCATGAATCCTGCGGCCCAGCTGGCGATTATCAGGCAGCTGAGCAGGCATGAATCCTGCGGCCCAGCTGGCGATTATCAGGCAGCTGAGCAGGCATGAATCCTGCGGCCCAGCTGGCGATTATCAGGCAGCTGAGCAGGCATGAATCCTGCGGCCCAGCTGGCGATTATCAGGCAGCTGAGCAGGCATGAATCCTGCGGCCCAGCTGGCGATTATCAGGCAGCTGAGCAGGCATGAATCCTGCGGCCCAGCTGGCGATTATCAGGCAGCTGAGCAGGCATGAATCCTGCGGCCCAGCTGGCGATTATCAGGCAGCTGAGCAGGCATGAATCCTGCGGCCCAGCTGGCGATTATCAGGCAGCTGAGCAGGCGCTGATCCCGCACCTCAGCAGGCACTGATCACGTGCCTGTCATGCAGTGATCAGGTGACTGAGAGGCGCTGATCATGTGACTGCTCATGTGCTGATCAGGTAGCTCTCCTGCACGGATCATGTGCCTCAGCAGGCAAGAATCAAGCAGCTGAGCAGGCATGAATCCTGCGGCCCAGCTGGCGATTATCAGGCAGCTGAGCAGGCATGAATCCTGCGGCCCAGCTGGCGATTATCAGGCAGCTGAGCAGGCATGAATCCTGCGGCCCAGCTGGCGATTATCAGGCAGCTGAGCAGGCATGAATCCTGCGGCCCAGCTGGCGATTATCAGGCAGCTGAGCAGGCATGAATCCTGCGGCCCAGCTGGCGATTATCAGGCAGCTGAGCAGGCATGAATCCTGCGGCCCAGCTGGCGATTATCAGGCAGCTGAGCAGGCATGAATCCTGCGGCCCAGCTGGCGATTATCAGGCAGCTGAGCAGGCATGAATCCTGCGGCCCAGCTGGCGATTATCAGGCAGCTGAGCAGGCATGAATCCTGCGGCCCAGCTGGCGATTATCAGGCAGCTGAGCAGGCATGAATCCTGCGGCCCAGCTGGCGATTATCAGGCAGCTGAGCAGGCATGAATCCTGCGGCCCAGCTGGCGATTATCAGGCAGCTGAGCAGGCATGAATCCTGCGGCCCAGCTGGCGATTATCAGGCAGCTGAGCAGGCATGAATCCTGCGGCCCAGCTGGCGATTATCAGGCAGCTGAGCAGGCATGAATCCTGCGGCCCAGCTGGCGATTATCAGGCAGCTGAGCAGGCATGAATCCTGCGGCCCAGCTGGCGATTATCAGGCAGCTGAGCAGGCATGAATCCTGCGGCCCAGCTGGCGATTATCAGGCAGCTGAGCAGGCATGAATCCTGCGGCCCAGCTGGCGATTATCAGGCAGCTGAGCAGGCATGAATCCTGCGGCCCAGCTGGCGATTATCAGGCAGCTGAGCAGGCGCTGATCCCGCACCTCAGCAGGCACTGATCACGTGCCTGTCATGCAGTGATCAGGTGACTGAGAGGCGCTGATCATGTGACTGCTCATGTGCTGATCAGGTAGCTCTCCTGCACGGATCATGTGCCTCAGCAGGCAAGAATCAAGCAGCTGAGCAGGCATGAATCCTGCGGCCCAGCTGGCGATTATCAGGCAGCTGAGCAGGCATGAATCCTGCGGCCCAGCTGGCGATTATCAGGCAGCTGAGCAGGCATGAATCCTGCGGCCCAGCTGGCGATTATCAGGCAGCTGAGCAGGCATGAATCCTGCGGCCCAGCTGGCGATTATCAGGCAGCTGAGCAGGCATGAATCCTGCGGCCCAGCTGGCGATTATCAGGCAGCTGAGCAGGCATGAATCCTGCGGCCCAGCTGGCGATTATCAGGCAGCTGAGCAGGCATGAATCCTGCGGCCCAGCTGGCGATTATCAGGCAGCTGAGCAGGCATGAATCCTGCGGCCCAGCTGGCGATTATCAGGCAGCTGAGCAGGCATGAATCCTGCGGCCCAGCTGGCGTTATCAGGCAGCTGAGCAGGCATGAATCCTGCGGCCCAGCTGGCGATTATCAGGCAGCTGAGCAGGCATGAATCCTGCGGCCCAGCTGGCGATTATCAGGCAGCTGAGCAGGCGCTGATCCCGCACCTCAGCAGGCACTGATCACGTGCCTGTCATGCAGTGATCAGGTGACTGAGAGGCGCTGATCATGTGACTGCTCATGTGCTGATCAGGTAGCTCTCCTGCACGGATCATGTGCCTCAGCAGGCAAGAATCAAGCAGCTGAGCAGGCATGAATCCTGCGGCCCAGCTGGCGATTATCAGGCAGCTGAGCAGGCATGAATCCTGCGGCCCAGCTGGCGATTATCAGGCAGCTGAGCAGGCATGAATCCTGCGGCCCAGCTGGCGATTATCAGGCAGCTGAGCAGGCATGAATCCTGCGGCCCAGCTGGCGATTATCAGGCAGCTGAGCAGGCATGAATCCTGCGGCCCAGCTGGCGATTATCAGGCAGCTGAGCAGGCATGAATCCTGCGGCCCAGCTGGCGATTATCAGGCAGCTGAGCAGGCATGAATCCTGCGGCCCAGCTGGCGATTATCAGGCAGCTGAGCAGGCATGAATCCTGCGGCCCAGCTGGCGATTATCAGGCAGCTGAGCAGGCATGAATCCTGCGGCCCAGCTGGCGATTATCAGGCAGCTGAGCAGGCATGAATCCTGCGGCCCAGCTGGCGATTATCAGGCAGCTGAGCAGGCATGAATCCTGCGGCCCAGCTGGCGATTATCAGGCAGCTGAGCAGGCATGAATCCTGCGGCCCAGCTGGCGATTATCAGGCAGCTGAGCAGGCATGAATCCTGCGGCCCAGCTGGCGATTATCAGGCAGCTGAGCAGGCATGAATCCTGCGGCCCAGCTGGCGATTATCAGGCAGCTGAGCAGGCATGAATCCTGCGGCCCAGCTGGCGTTATCAGGCAGCTGAGCAGGCATGAATCCTGCGGCCCAGCTGGCGATTATCAGGCAGCTGAGCAGGCATGAATCCTGCGGCCCAGCTGGCGATTATCAGGCAGCTGAGCAGGCGCTGATCCCGCACCTCAGCAGGCACTGATCACGTGCCTGTCATGCAGTGATCAGGTGACTGAGAGGCGCTGATCATGTGACTGCTCATGTGCTGATCAGGTAGCTCTCCTGCACGGATCATGTGCCTCAGCAGGCAAGAATCAAGCAGCTGAGCAGGCATGAATCCTGCGGCCCAGCTGGCGATTATCAGGCAGCTGAGCAGGCATGAATCCTGCGGCCCAGCTGGCGATTATCAGGCAGCTGAGCAGGCATGAATCCTGCGGCCCAGCTGGCGATTATCAGGCAGCTGAGCAGGCATGAATCCTGCGGCCCAGCTGGCGATTATCAGGCAGCTGAGCAGGCATGAATCCTGCGGCCCAGCTGGCGATTATCAGGCAGCTGAGCAGGCATGAATCCTGCGGCCCAGCTGGCGATTATCAGGCAGCTGAGCAGGCATGAATCCTGCGGCCCAGCTGGCGATTATCAGGCAGCTGAGCAGGCATGAATCCTGCGGCCCAGCTGGCGATTATCAGGCAGCTGAGCAGGCATGAATCCTGCGGCCCAGCTGGCGATTATCAGGCAGCTGAGCAGGCATGAATCCTGCGGCCCAGCTGGCGATTATCAGGCAGCTGAGCAGGCATGAATCCTGCGGCCCAGCTGGCGATTATCAGGCAGCTGAGCAGGCATGAATCCTGCGGCCCAGCTGGCGATTATCAGGCAGCTGAGCAGGCATGAATCCTGCGGCCCAGCTGGCGATTATCAGGCAGCTGAGCAGGCATGAATCCTGCGGCCCAGCTGGCGATTATCAGGCAGCTGAGCAGGCATGAATCCTGCGGCCCAGCTGGCGATTATCAGGCAGCTGAGCAGGCATGAATCCTGCGGCCCAGCTGGCGATTATCAGGCAGCTGAGCAGGCATGAATCCTGCGGCCCAGCTGGCGATTATCAGGCAGCTGAGCAGGCATGAATCCTGCGGCCCAGCTGGCGATTATCAGGCAGCTGAGCAGGCATGAATCCTGCGGCCCAGCTGGCGATTATCAGGCAGCTGAGCAGGCATGAATCCTGCGGCCCAGCTGGCGATTATCAGGCAGCTGAGCAGGCATGAATCCTGCGGCCCAGCTGGCGATTATCAGGCAGCTGAGCAGGCATGAGCGGCAGCTGGCGATTATCAGGCAGCTGAGCAGGCATGAATCCTGCGGCCCAGCTGGCGATTATCAGGCAGCTGAGCAGGCATGAATCCTGCGGCCCAGCTGGCGATTATCAGGCAGCTGAGCAGGCATGAATCCTGCGGCCCAGCTGGCGATTATCAGGCAGCTGAGCAGGCATGAATCCTGAGCTGGCCAGGCGCTGAGCAGGCCAGCAGGCACTGATCACGTGGCTGTCATGCAGTGATCAGGTGACTGAGAGGCGCTGATCATGTGACTGCTCATGTGCTGATCAGGTAGCTCTCCTGCACGGATCATGTGCCTCAGCAGGCAAGAATCAAGCAGCTGAGCAGGCATGAATCCTGCGGCCCAGCTGGCGATTATCAGGCAGCTGAGCAGGCATGAATCCTGCGGCCCAGCTGGCGATTATCAGGCAGCTGAGCAGGCATGAATCCTGCGGCCCAGCTGGCGATTATCAGGCAGCTGAGCAGGCATGAATCCTGCGGCCCAGCTGGCGATTATCAGGCAGCTGAGCAGGCATGAATCCTGCGGCCCAGCTGGCGATTATCAGGCAGCTGAGCAGGCATGAATCCTGCGGCCCAGCTGGCGATTATCAGGCAGCTGAGCAGGCATGAATCCTGCGGCCCAGCTGGCGATTATCAGGCAGCTGAGCAGGCGCTGATCCCGCATCTCAGCAGGCACTGATCACGTGGCTGTCATGCAGTGATCAGGTGACTGAGAGGCGCTGATCATGTGACTGCTCATGTGCTGATCAGGTAGCTCTCCTGCACGGATCATGTGCCTCAGCAGGCAAGAATCAAGCAGCTGAGCAGGCATGAATCCTGCGGCCCAGCTGGCGATTATCAGGCAGCTGAGCAGGCATGAATCCTGCGGCCCAGCTGGCGATTATCAGGCAGCTGAGCAGGCGCTGATCCCCACCTCAGCAGGCACTGATCACGTGGCTGTCATGCAGTGATCAGGTGACTGAGAGGCGCTGATCATGTGACTGCTCATGTGCTGATCAGGTAGCTCTCCTGCACGGATCATGTGCCTCAGCAGGCAAGAATCAAGCAGCTGAGCAGGCATGAATCCTGCGGCCCAGCTGGCGATTATCAGGCAGCTGAGCAGGCATGAATCCTGCGGCCCAGCTGGCGATTATCAGGCAGCTGAGCAGGCATGAATCCTGCGGCCCAGCTGGCGATTATCAGGCAGCTGAGCAGGCATGAATCCTGCGGCCCAGCTGGCGATTATCAGGCAGCTGAGCAGGCATGAATCCTGCGGCCCAGCTGGCGATTATCAGGCAGCTGAGCAGGCATGAATCCTGCGGCCCAGCTGGCGATTATCAGGCAGCTGAGCAGGCATGAATCCTGCGGCCCAGCTGGCGATTATCAGGCAGCTGAGCAGGCATGAATCCTGCGGCCCAGCTGGCGATTATCAGGCAGCTGAGCAGGCATGAATCCTGCGGCCCAGCTGGCGATTATCAGGCAGCTGAGCAGGCATGAATCCTGCGGCCCAGCTGGCGATTATCAGGCAGCTGAGCAGGCATGAATCCTGCGGCCCAGCTGGCGATTATCAGGCAGCTGAGCAGGCATGAATCCTGCGGCCCAGCTGGCGATTATCAGGCAGCTGAGCAGGCATGAATCCTGCGGCCCAGCTGGCGATTATCAGGCAGCTGAGCAGGCATGAATCCTGCGGCCCAGCTGGCGATTATCAGGCAGCTGAGCAGGCATGAATCCTGCGGCCCAGCTGGCGATTATCAGGCAGCTGAGCAGGCATGAATCCTGCGGCCCAGCTGGCGATTATCAGGCAGCTGAGCAGGCATGAATCCTGCGGCCCAGCTGGCGATTATCAGGCAGCTGAGCAGGCATGAATCCTGCGGCCCAGCTGGCGATTATCAGGCAGCTGAGCAGGCATGAATCCTGCGGCCCAGCTGGCGATTATCAGGCAGCTGAGCAGGCATGAATCCTGCGGCCCAGCTGGCGATTATCAGGCAGCTGAGCAGGCATGAATCCTGCGGCCCAGCTGGCGATTATCAGGCAGCTGAGCAGGCATGAATCCTGCGGCCCAGCTGGCGATTATCAGGCAGCTGAGCAGGCGCTGATCCCGCACCTCAGCAGGCACTGATCACGTGCCTGTCATGCAGTGATCAGGTGACTGAGAGGCGCTGATCATGTGACTGCTCATGTGCTGATCAGGTAGCTCTCCTGCACGGATCATGTGCCTCAGCAGGCAAGAATCAAGCAGCTGAGCAGGCATGAATCCTGCGGCCCAGCTGGCGATTATCAGGCAGCTGAGCAGGCATGAATCCTGCGGCCCAGCTGGCGATTATCAGGCAGCTGAGCAGGCATGAATCCTGCGGCCCAGCTGGCGATTATCAGGCAGCTGAGCAGGCATGAATCCTGCGGCCCAGCTGGCGATTATCAGGCAGCTGAGCAGGCATGAATCCTGCGGCCCAGCTGGCGATTATCAGGCAGCTGAGCAGGCATGAATCCTGCGGCCCAGCTGGCGATTATCAGGCAGCTGAGCAGGCATGAATCCTGCGGCCCAGCTGGCGATTATCAGGCAGCTGAGCAGGCATGAATCCTGCGGCCCAGCTGGCGATTATCAGGCAGCTGAGCAGGCATGAATCCTGCGGCCCAGCTGGCGATTATCAGGCAGCTGAGCAGGCATGAATCCTGCGGCCCAGCTGGCGATTATCAGGCAGCTGAGCAGGCATGAATCCTGCGGCCCAGCTGGCGATTATCAGGCAGCTGAGCAGGCATGAATCCTGCGGCCCAGCTGGCGATTATCAGGCAGCTGAGCAGGCATGAATCCTGCGGCCCAGCTGGCGATTATCAGGCAGCTGAGCAGGCATGAATCCTGCGGCCCAGCTGGCGATTATCAGGCAGCTGAGCAGGCGCTGATCCCGCACCTCAGCAGGCACTGATCACGTGCCTGTCATGCAGTGATCAGGTGACTGAGAGGCGCTGATCATGTGACTGCTCATGTGCTGATCAGGTAGCTCTCCTGCACGGATCATGTGCCTCAGCAGGCAAGAATCAAGCAGCTGAGCAGGCATGAATCCTGCGGCCCAGCTGGCGATTATCAGGCAGCTGAGCAGGCATGAATCCTGCGGCCCAGCTGGCGATTATCAGGCAGCTGAGCAGGCATGAATCCTGCGGCCCAGCTGGCGATTATCAGGCAGCTGAGCAGGCATGAATCCTGCGGCCCAGCTGGCGATTATCAGGCAGCTGAGCAGGCATGAATCCTGCGGCCCAGCTGGCGATTATCAGGCAGCTGAGCAGGCATGAATCCTGCGGCCCAGCTGGCGATTATCAGGCAGCTGAGCAGGCGCTGATCCCGCACCTCAGCAGGCACTGATCACGTGGCTGTCATGCAGTGATCAGGTGACTGAGAGGCGCTGATCATGTGACTGCTCATGTGCTGATCAGGTAGCTCTCCTGCACGGATCATGTGCCTCAGCAGGCAAGAATCAAGCAGCTGAGCAGGCATGAATCCTGCGGCCCAGCTGGCGATTATCAGGCAGCTGAGCAGGCATGAATCCTGCGGCCCAGCTGGCGATTATCAGGCAGCTGAGCAGGCATGAATCCTGCGGCCCAGCTGGCGATTATCAGGCAGCTGAGCAGGCATGAATCCTGCGGCCCAGCTGGCGATTATCAGGCAGCTGAGCAGGCATGAATCCTGCGGCCCAGCTGGCGATTATCAGGCAGCTGAGCAGGCATGAATCCTGCGGCCCAGCTGGCGATTATCAGGCAGCTGAGCAGGCATGAATCCTGCGGCCCAGCTGGCGATTATCAGGCAGCTGAGCAGGCATGAATCCTGCGGCCCAGCTGGCGATTATCAGGCAGCTGAGCAGGCGCTGATCCCGCATCTCAGCAGGCACTGATCACGTGGCTGTCATGCAGTGATCAGGTGACTGAGAGGCGCTGATCATGTGACTGCTCATGTGCTGATCAGGTAGCTCTCCTGCACGGATCATGTGCCTCAGCAGGCAAGAATCAAGCAGCTGAGCAGGCATGAATCCTGCGGCCCAGCTGGCGATTATCAGGCAGCTGAGCAGGCATGAATCCTGCGGCCCAGCTGGCGATTATCAGGCAGCTGAGCAGGCGCTGATCCCCACCTCAGCAGGCACTGATCACGTGGCTGTCATGCAGTGATCAGGTGACTGAGAGGCGCTGATCATGTGACTGCTCATGTGCTGATCAGGTAGCTCTCCTGCACGGATCATGTGCCTCAGCAGGCAAGAATCAAGCAGCTGAGCAGGCATGAATCCTGCGGCCCAGCTGGCGATTATCAGGCAGCTGAGCAGGCATGAATCCTGCGGCCCAGCTGGCGATTATCAGGCAGCTGAGCAGGCATGAATCCTGCGGCCCAGCTGGCGATTATCAGGCAGCTGAGCAGGCATGAATCCTGCGGCCCAGCTGGCGATTATCAGGCAGCTGAGCAGGCATGAATCCTGCGGCCCAGCTGGCGATTATCAGGCAGCTGAGCAGGCATGAATCCTGCGGCCCAGCTGGCGATTATCAGGCAGCTGAGCAGGCGCTGATCCCGACCTCAGCAGGCACTGATCACGTGGCTGTCATGCAGTGATCAGGTGACTGAGAGGCGCTGATCATGTGACTGCTCATGTGCTGATCAGGTAGCTCTCCTGCACGGATCATGTGCCTCAGCAGGCAAGAATCAAGCAGCTGAGCAGGCATGAATCCTGCGGCCCAGCTGGCGATTATCAGGCAGCTGAGCAGGCATGAATCCTGCGGCCCAGCTGGCGATTATCAGGCAGCTGAGCAGGCATGAATCCTGCGGCCCAGCTGGCGATTATCAGGCAGCTGAGCAGGCATGAATCCTGCGGCCCAGCTGGCGATTATCAGGCAGCTGAGCAGGCATGAATCCTGCGGCCCAGCTGGCGATTATCAGGCAGCTGAGCAGGCGCTGATCCCGCACCTCAGCAGGCACTGATCACGTGCCTGTCATGCAGTGATCAGGTGACTGAGAGGCGCTGATCATGTGACTGCTCATGTGCTGATCAGGTAGCTCTCCTGCACGGATCATGTGCCTCAGCAGGCAAGAATCAAGCAGCTGAGCAGGCATGAATCCTGCGGCCCAGCTGGCGATTATCAGGCAGCTGAGCAGGCATGAATCCTGCGGCCCAGCTGGCGATTATCAGGCAGCTGAGCAGGCATGAATCCTGCGGCCCAGCTGGCGATTATCAGGCAGCTGAGCAGGCATGAATCCTGCGGCCCAGCTGGCGATTATCAGGCAGCTGAGCAGGCATGAATCCTGCGGCCCAGCTGGCGATTATCAGGCAGCTGAGCAGGCATGAATCCTGCGGCCCAGCTGGCGATTATCAGGCAGCTGAGCAGGCATGAATCCTGCGGCCCAGCTGGCGATTATCAGGCAGCTGAGCAGGCATGAATCCTGCGGCCCAGCTGGCGATTATCAGGCAGCTGAGCAGGCATGAATCCTGCGGCCCAGCTGGCGATTATCAGGCAGCTGAGCAGGCATGAATCCTGCGGCCCAGCTGGCGATTATCAGGCAGCTGAGCAGGCATGAATCCTGCGGCCCAGCTGGCGGTTATCAGGCAGCTGAGCAGGCATGAATCCTGCGGCCCAGCTGGCGATTATCAGGCAGCTGAGCAGGCATGAATCCTGCGGCCCAGCTGGCGATTATCAGGCAGCTGAGCAGGCATGAATCCTGCGGCCCAGCTGGCGATTATCAGGCAGCTGAGCAGGCGCTGATCCCGCACCTCAGCAGGCACTGATCACGTGGCTGTCATGCAGTGATCAGGTGACTGAGAGGCGCTGATCATGTGACTGCTCATGTGCTGATCAGGTAGCTCTCCTGCACGGATCATGTGCCTCAGCAGGCAAGAATCAAGCAGCTGAGCAGGCATGAATCCTGCGGCCCAGCTGGCGATTATCAGGCAGCTGAGCAGGCATGAATCCTGCGGCCCAGCTGGCGATTATCAGGCAGCTGAGCAGGCATGAATCCTGCGGCCCAGCTGGCGATTATCAGGCAGCTGAGCAGGCATGAATCCTGCGGCCCAGCTGGCGATTATCAGGCAGCTGAGCAGGCATGAATCCTGCGGCCCAGCTGGCGATTATCAGGCAGCTGAGCAGGCATGAATCCTGCGGCCCAGCTGGCGATTATCAGGCAGCTGAGCAGGCGCTGATCCCGCACCTCAGCAGGCACTGATCACGTGGCTGTCATGCAGTGATCAGGTGACTGAGAGGCGCTGATCATGTGACTGCTCATGTGCTGATCAGGTAGCTCTCCTGCACGGATCATGTGCCTCAGCAGGCAAGAATCAAGCAGCTGAGCAGGCATGAATCCTGCGGCCCAGCTGGCGATTATCAGGCAGCTGAGCAGGCATGAATCCTGCGGCCCAGCTGGCGATTATCAGGCAGCTGAGCAGGCATGAATCCTGCGGCCCAGCTGGCGATTATCAGGCAGCTGAGCAGGCATGAATCCTGCGGCCCAGCTGGCGATTATCAGGCAGCTGAGCAGGCATGAATCCTGCGGCCCAGCTGGCGATTATCAGGCAGCTGAGCAGGCATGAATCCTGCGGCCCAGCTGGCGATTATCAGGCAGCTGAGCAGGCATGAATCCTGCGGCCCAGCTGGCGATTATCAGGCAGCTGAGCAGGCGCTGATCCCGCATCTCAGCAGGCACTGATCACGTGGCTGTCATGCAGTGATCAGGTGACTGAGAGGCGCTGATCATGTGACTGCTCATGTGCTGATCAGGTAGCTCTCCTGCACGGATCATGTGCCTCAGCAGGCAAGAATCAAGCAGCTGAGCAGGCATGAATCCTGCGGCCCAGCTGGCGATTATCAGGCAGCTGAGCAGGCATGAATCCTGCGGCCCAGCTGGCGATTATCAGGCAGCTGAGCAGGCGCTGATCCCCACCTCAGCAGGCACTGATCACGTGGCTGTCATGCAGTGATCAGGTGACTGAGAGGCGCTGATCATGTGACTGCTCATGTGCTGATCAGGTAGCTCTCCTGCACGGATCATGTGCCTCAGCAGGCAAGAATCAAGCAGCTGAGCAGGCATGAATCCTGCGGCCCAGCTGGCGATTATCAGGCAGCTGAGCAGGCATGAATCCTGCGGCCCAGCTGGCGATTATCAGGCAGCTGAGCAGGCATGAATCCTGCGGCCCAGCTGGCGATTATCAGGCAGCTGAGCAGGCATGAATCCTGCGGCCCAGCTGGCGATTATCAGGCAGCTGAGCAGGCATGAATCCTGCGGCCCAGCTGGCGATTATCAGGCAGCTGAGCAGGCATGAATCCTGCGGCCCAGCTGGCGATTATCAGGCAGCTGAGCAGGCATGAATCCTGCGGCCCAGCTGGCGATTATCAGGCAGCTGAGCAGGCGCTGATCCCGCACCTCAGCAGGCACTGATCACGTGGCTGTCATGCAGTGATCAGGTGACTGAGAGGCGCTGATCATGTGACTGCTCATGTGCTGATCAGGTAGCTCTCCTGCACGGATCATGTGCCTCAGCAGGCAAGAATCAAGCAGCTGAGCAGGCATGAATCCTGCGGCCCAGCTGGCGATTATCAGGCAGCTGAGCAGGCATGAATCCTGCGGCCCAGCTGGCGATTATCAGGCAGCTGAGCAGGCATGAATCCTGCGGCCCAGCTGGCGATTATCAGGCAGCTGAGCAGGCATGAATCCTGCGGCCCAGCTGGCGATTATCAGGCAGCTGAGCAGGCATGAATCCTGCGGCCCAGCTGGCGATTATCAGGCAGCTGAGCAGGCATGAATCCTGCGGCCCAGCTGGCGATTATCAGGCAGCTGAGCAGGCATGAATCCTGCGGCCCAGCTGGCGATTATCAGGCAGCTGAGCAGGCATGAATCCTGCGGCCCAGCTGGCGGTTATCAGGCAGCTGAGCAGGCATGAATCCTGCGGCCAGCTGGCGATTATCAGGCAGCAGAGCAGGCATGAATCCTGCGGCCCAGCTGGCAGTTATCAGGCAGCTGAACAGGCATGAATCCTGCGGCCCAGCTGGCGATTATCAGGCAGCTGAGCAGGCATGAATCCTGCGGCCCAGCTGGCGATTATCAGGCAGCTGAGCAGGCATGAATCCTGCGGCCCAGCTGGCGATTATCAGGCAGCTGAGCAGGCATGAATCCTGCGGCCCAGCTGGCGATTATCAGGCAGCTGAGCAGGCATGAATCCTGCGGCCCAGCTGGCGATTATCAGGCAGCTGAGCAGGCATGAATCCTGCGGCCCAGCTGGCGATTATCAGGCAGCTGAGCAGGCATGAATCCTGCGGCCCAGCTGGCGATTATCAGGCAGCTGAGCAGGCATGAATCCTGCGGCCCAGCTGGCGGTTATCAGGCAGCTGAGCAGGCATGAATCCTGCGGCCCAGCTGGCGATTATCAGGCAGCTGAGCAGGCATGAATCCTGCGGCCCAGCTGGCGATTATCAGGCAGCTGAGCAGGCGCTGATCCCGCACCTCAGCAGGCACTGATCACGTGCCTGTCATGCAGTGATCAGGTGACTGAGAGGCGCTGATCATGTGACTGCTCATGTGCTGATCAGGTAGCTCTCCTGCACGGATCATGTGCCTCAGCAGGCAAGAATCAAGCAGCTGAGCAGGCATGAATCCTGCGGCCCAGCTGGCGATTATCAGGCAGCTGAGCAGGCATGAATCCTGCGGCCCAGCTGGCGATTATCAGGCAGCTGAGCAGGCATGAATCCTGCGGCCCAGCTGGCGATTATCAGGCAGCTGAGCAGGCATGAATCCTGCGGCCCAGCTGGCGATTATCAGGCAGCTGAGCAGGCATGAATCCTGCGGCCCAGCTGGCGATTATCAGGCAGCTGAGCAGGCATGAATCCTGCGGCCCAGCTGGCGATTATCAGGCAGCTGAGCAGGCATGAATCCTGCGGCCCAGCTGGCGATTATCAGGCAGCTGAGCAGGCATGAATCCTGCGGCCCAGCTGGCGATTATCAGGCAGCTGAGCAGGCATGAATCCTGCGGCCCAGCTGGCGATTATCAGGCAGCTGAGCAGGCATGAATCCTGCGGCCCAGCTGGCGATTATCAGGCAGCTGAGCAGGCATGAATCCTGCGGCCCAGCTGGCGATTATCAGGCAGCTGAGCAGGCATGAATCCTGCGGCCCAGCTGGCGATTATCAGGCAGCTGAGCAGGCATGAATCCTGCGGCCCAGCTGGCGATTATCAGGCAGCTGAGCAGGCATGAATCCTGCGGCCCAGCTGGCGATTATCAGGCAGCTGAGCAGGCGCTGATCCCGCACCTCAGCAGGCACTGATCACGTGGCTGTCATGCAGTGATCAGGTGACTGAGAGGCGCTGATCATGTGACTGCTCATGTGCTGATCAGGTAGCTCTCCTGCATGGATCATGTGCCTCAGCAGGCAAGAATCAAGCAGCTGAGCAGGCATGAATCCTGCGGCCCAGCTGGCGATTATCAGGCAGCTGAGCAGGCATGAATCCTGCGGCCCAGCTGGCGATTATCAGGCAGCTGAGCAGGCATGAATCCTGCGGCCCAGCTGGCGATTATCAGGCAGCTGAGCAGGCATGAATCCTGCGGCCCAGCTGGCGATTATCAGGCACTGAGCAGGCATGAATCCTGCGGCCCAGCTGGCGATTATCAGGCAGCTGAGCAGGCGCTGATCCCGCATCTCAGCAGGCACTGATCACGTGGCTGTCATGCAGTGATCAGGTGACTGAGAGGCGCTGATCATGTGACTGCTCATGTGCTGATCAGGTAGCTCTCCTGCACGGATCATGTGCCTCAGCAGGCAAGAATCAAGCAGCTGAGCAGGCATGAATCCTGCGGCCCAGCTGGCGATTATCAGGCAGGTGAGCAGGCATGAATCCTGTGGCCGAGCTGGCGATTATCAGGCAGCTGAGCAGGCATGAATCCTGCGGCCCAGCTGGCGATTATCAGGCAGCTGAGCAGGAAAGAATCCTGCGGCCCAGCTGGCGATTATCAGGCAGCTGAGCAGGCATGAATCCTGCGGCCCAGCTGGCGATTATCAGGCAGATGAGCAGGCATGAATCCTGCGGCGCAGCTGGCAATTATCAGGCAGATGAGCAGGCATGAATCCTGCGGCCCAGCTGGCGATTATCAAGCAGGTGAGCAGGCAGAAATCACGCAGCTCAGCTGGCAATTGTCAAGCAGATGAGCCGGCAGGAATCACGCAGCTCAGCTGGCAATTTTCATGCAGATGAGCAGGCAGGAATCACGCAGCTCAGCAGGCCCTGATCACTTGACTCTGCAGGCACTGATCACGTGGCTGATCAAGTACAGATCACGTGACGGAGCATGCACTTATCACGTGGCTATCATGCACTGATCACGTGACTGCGCATGCACTGATGACGTGGCTGATCAGGCACTGATCACATGGCTCATCATGCACTGATCACGTGTTTATCAGGCAATGATCAGTGACTGACAGGCGCTGATCATGGGACTGTGCACGCACTGATCACGTGGCTATCATGCACTGATCACGTGACTGCGCATGCACTGATGACGTGGCTGATCAGGCACTGATCACGTGTTTATCAGGCAGTGATCAGTGACTGACAGGCGCTGATCAGGGGACTGTGCACGCACTGATCAGGTGGCTGATCAGAAACTGACCACCTGACGGCGCATGCAGTGATCACGTGGCTGGTCGTTCACTGATCACGTGTTTATCATACGGTGATCACGTGACTGAGAGGCGCTGATCACGTGACTGTGCCGTCAGTGATCACGTGGCTGATCATGCACTGGCACTGATATCGTGACTGAGCATGCACTGATCATGTGCCGGGAGCGGGGAGGCATTCCACTCTGGACAAAGGTCATGAGGAAGGAGGCTCGGCATACGCAAATGCGGGATCGAGCCTCAGGAGTCCACCCGGATATTCTCGAGCATCTCCCCCCAAAAACCAGAGTCTGCCTACTGTATTGCTTTGTGCTCTCACCTCTGATTTCACTGGGGGCTGTCCCCCACCACCATCTCGCTCTCTCTGTCAAAGAGTTAACTTACAGCTCCAATTCATAAAGTTCCTTGTCATTCTTCCCTTTAACTTCCAGCTGAGTCTCCATCTGGAGCGCGGAACCCACCACGCTTACTAATTATGCCTGGGCTGCTAAGACCCACTCGAGAAGGTGTCTAGGGTGAGGCACCTTTCGCTATTCGAGAGGGCGCCTGCGGCCTACGTAAGTGGTGCAAACTTCTTGTCTTGAAGTTTGATTGGTCTTCCGCGTAAACCAAGCTACTCAGTCTCTTTTCTCCACCGAATTTTCCTACTGAGCTCTCCTCATACTATTATTCTTGACATCTCTGATTAGCATATAAATAGTCGCCTAGGCCATCTCTCCTTCGAATACCCTGGATCAGTTGGGGCTGGTCCCCGGCAGGTGGCGACCGAACAGGGACCTCAGGAGGCAATACTCAAAGAGCTGAGCAGACACGAACCACGCAATCAGCAGGCAATAAGCATGGAGCTCAGCAGTGACGAATCATGCTGCTCAACTGGCAATAATCAAGCACGTGACCAGGCAGGAATCACGCAGCTCAGCTGGCAATTGTCATGCAGATGAGCCGGCAGGAATCACGCAGCTCAGCAGGCCCTGATCACGTGACTCTGCAGGCACTGATCACGTGGCTGATCAAGTCCAGATCACGTGACTGAGCATGCACTGATCACGTGGCTATCATGCACTGATCACGTGACTGCGCATGCACTGATGACGTGGCTGATCAGGCACTGATCACATGGCTCATCATGCACTGATCACGTGTTTATCAGGCAATGATCAGTGACTGACAGGCGCTGATCATGGGACTGTGCACGCACTGATCACGTGGCTATCATGCACTGATCACGTGACTGCGCATGCACTGATGACGTGGCTGTTCGGGCACTGATCACGTGTTTATCAGGCAGTGATCAGTGACTGACAGGCGCTGATCAGGGGACTGTGCACGCACTGATCAGGTGGCTGATCAGGAACTGACCACCTGACTGCGCATGCAGTGATCACGTGGCTGGTCGTTCACTGATCACGTGTTTATCATACGGTGATCACGTGACTGAGAGGCGCTGATCACGTGACTGTGCCGTCAGTGATCACGTGGCTGATCATGCACTGATATCGTGACTGAGCATGCACTGATCATGTGCCGGGAGCGGGTGAGGCATTCCACTCTGGACAAAGGTCATGAGGAAGGAGGCTCGGCATACGCAAATGCGGGATCGAGGCTCAGGAGTCCACCCGGATATTCTCGAGCATCTCCCCCCAAAAAAACCAGAGTCTGCCTACTGTATTGCTTTGTGCTCTCACCTCTGATTTCACTGGGGGCTGTCCCCCACCACCATCTCGCTCTCTCTGTCAAAGAGTTAACTTACAGCTCCAATTCATAAAGTACCTTGTCATTCTTCCCTTTAACTTCCGGCTGAGTCTCCATCTGGAGCGCGGAACCCACCACGCTTACTAATAATGCCTGGGCTGCTAAGACCCACTCGAGAAGGTGTCTAGGGTGAGGCACCTTTCGCTATTCGAGAGGGCGCCTGCGGCCTACGTAACTGGTGCAAACTTCTTGTCTTGAAGTTTGAGTGGTCTTCCGCGTAAACCAAGCTACTCAGTCTCTTTTCTCCACCGAATTTTCCTACTGAGCTCTCCTCATACTATTATTCCTGACATCTCTGATTAGCATATAAATAGTCGCCTAGGCCATCTCTCCTTCGAATACCCTGGATCAGTTGGGGCTGGTCCCCGGCAGTTGTCGACCGAACAGGGACCTCAGGAGGCAATACTCAAAGAGCTGAGCAGACACGAACCACGCAATCAGCAGGCAATAAGCATGGAGCTCAGCAGTGACGAATCATGCTGCTCAACTGGCAATAATCAAGCACGTGACCTGGCAGGAATCACGCAGCTCAGCTGGCAATTGTCAAGCAGATGAGCCGACAGGAATCACGCAGCTCAGCTGGCAATTGTCATGCAGATGAGCCGGCAGGAATCACGCAGCTCAGCAGGCCCTGATCACTTGACTCTGCAGGCACTGATCACGTGGCTGATCAAGTCCAGATCACGTGACTGAGCATGCACTGATCACGTGGCTATCCTGCACTGATGACGTGACTGCGAATGCACTGATGACGTGGCTGATCAGGCACTGATCACATGGCTCATCATGCACTGATCACGTGTTTATCAGGCAATGATCAGTGACTGACAGGCGCTGATCATGGGACTGTGCACGCACTGATCACGTGGCTATCATGCACTGATCACGTGACTGCACATGCACTGATGACGTGGCTGTTCAGGCACTGATCACGTGTTTATCAGGCAGTGATCAGTGACTGACAGGTGCTGATCAGGGGACTGTGCACGCACTGATCAGGTGGCTGATCAGGAACTGACCACCTGACTGCGCATGCAGTGATCACGTGGCTGGTCGTTCACTGATCACGTGTTTATCATACGGTGATCACGTGACTGAGAGGCGCTGATCACGTGACTGTGCCGTCAGTGATCACGTGGCTGAGCAGGCACTGATATCGTGACTGAGCATGCACTGATCATGTGCCGGGAGCCGGGAGGCATTCCACTCTGGACAAAGGTCATGAGGAAGGAGGCTCGGCATACGCAAATGCGGGATGGGGCCTCAGGAGTCCACCCGGATATTCTCGAGCATCTCCCCCCAAAAAAACCAGAGTCTGCCTACTGTATTGCTTTGTGCTCTCACCTCTGATTTCACTGGGGGCTGTCCCCCACCACCATCTCGCTCTCTCTGTCAAAGAGTTAACTTACAGCTCCATTTCATAAAGTTCCTTGTCATTCTTCCCTTTAACTTCCAGCTGTGTCTCCATCTGGAGCGCGGAACCCTCCACGCTTACTAATTATGCCTGGGCTGCTAAGACCCACTCGAGAAGGTGTCTAGGGTGAGGCACCTTTCGCTCTTCGAGAGGGCGCCTGCGGCCTACGTAAGTGGTGCAAACTTCTTGTCTTGAAGTTTGATTGGTCTTCCGCGTAAACCAAGCTACTCAGTCTCTTTTCTCCAACGAATTTTCCTACTGAGCTCTCCTCATACTATTATTCCTGACATCTCTGATTAGCATATAAATAGTCGCCTAGGCCATCTCTCCTTCGAATACCCTGGATCAGTTGGGGCTGGTCCCCGGCAGGTGGCGACCAAACAGGGACCTCAGGAGGCAATACTCAAAGAGCTGAGCAGACACGAACCACGCAATCAGCAGGCAATAAGCATGGAGCTCAGCAGTGACGAATCATGCTGCTCAACTGGCAATAATCAAGCAGGTGACCAGGCAGGAATCACGCAGCTCAGCTGGCAATTGTCATGCAGATGAGCCGACAGGAATCACGCAGCTCAGCAGGCCCTGATCACGTGACTCTCCAGGCACTGATCACGTGGCTGATCAAGTACAGATCACGTGACTGAGCATGCACTGATCACGTGGCTATCATGCACTGATCACGTGACTTCGCATGCACTGATGACGTGGCTGATCAGGCACTGATCACATGGCTCATCATGCACTGATCACGTGTTTCTCAGGCAATGATCAGTGACTGACAGGCGCTGATCATGGGACTGTGCACGCACTGATCACGTGGCTATCATGCACTGATCACGTGACTGCGCATGCACTGATGACGTGGCTGTTCGGGCACTGATCACGTGTTTATCAGGCAGTGATCAGTGACTGACAGGCGCTGATCAGGGGACTGTGCACGCACTGATCAGGTGGCTGATCAGGAACTGACCACCTGACTGCGCATGCAGTGTTCACGTGGCTGGTCGTTCACTGATCACGTGTTTGTCATACGGTGATCACGTGACTGAGAGGCGCTGATCACGAGACTGTGCCGTCAGTGATCACGTGGCTGATCATGCACTGATACGTGACTGAGCATGCACTGATCATGTGCCGGGAGCGGGGAGGCATTCCACTCTGGACAAAGGTCATGAGGAAGGAGGCTCGGCATACGCAAATGTGGGATCGAGCCTCAGGAGTCCACCCGGATATTCTCGAGCATCTCCCCCCAAAAAAACCAGAGTCTGCCTACTGTATTGCTTTGTGCTCTCACCTCTGATTTCACTGGGGGCTGTCCCCACCACCATCTCGCTCTCTCTGTCAAAGAGTTAACTTACAGCTCCAATTCATAAAGTACCTTGTCATTCTTCCCTTTAACTTCCAGCTGAGTCTCCATCTGGAGCGCGGAACCCACCACGCTTACTAATAATGCCTGGGCTGCTAAGACCCACTCGAGAAGGTGTCTAGGGTGAGGCACCTTTCGCTATTCGAGAGGGCGCCTGCGGCCTACGTAAGTGGTGCAAACTTCTTGTCTTGAAGTTTGATTGGTCTTCCGTGTAAACCAAGCTACTCAGTCTCTTTTCTCCACCGAATTTTCCTACTGAGCTCTCCTTATACTATTATTCTTGACATCTCTGATTAGCATATAAATAGTCGCCTAGGCCATCTCTCCTTCGAATACCCTGGATCAGTTGGGGCTGGTCCCCAGCAGGTGGCGACCGAACAGGGACATCAGGAGGCAATACTCAAAGAGCTGAGCAGACACGAACCACGCAATCAGCAGGCAATAAGCATGGAGCTCAGCAGGGACGAATCATGCTGCTCAACTGGCAATAATCAAGCAGGTGACCAGGCAGGAATCACGCAGCTCAGCTGGCAATTGTCATGCAGATGAGCCGGCAGGAATCACGCAGCTCAGCAGGCCCTGATCACGTGACTCTGCAGGCACTGATCACGTGGCTGATCAAGTCCAGATCACGTGACTGAGCATGCACTGATCACGTGGCTATCCTGCACTGATGACGTGACTGCGAATGCACTGATGACGTGGCTGATCAGGCACTGATCACATGGCTCATCATGCACTGATCACGTGTTTCTCAGGCAATGATCAGTGACTGACAGGCGCTGATCATGGGACTGTGCACGCACTGATCACGTGGCTATCATGCACTGATCACGTGACTGCGCATGCACTTATGACGTGGCTGTTCGGGCACTGATCACCTGTTTATCAGGCAGTGATCAGTGACTGACAGGTGCTGATCAGGGGACTGTGCACGCACTGATCAGGTGGCTGATCAGGAACTGACCACCTGACTGCGCATGCAGTGATCACGTGGCTGGTCGTTCACTGATCACGTGTTTATCATACGGGGATCACGTGACTGAGAGGCGCTGATCACGAGACTGTGCCGTCAGTGATCACGTGGCTGATCATGCACTGATATCGTGACTGAGCATGCACTGATCATGTGCCGGGAGCGGGGAGGCATTCCACTCTGGACAAAGGTCATGAGGAAGGAGGTTCGGCATACGCAAATGCGGGATGGAGCCTCAGGAGTCCACCCGGATATTCTCGAGCATCTCCCCCCAAAAAAACCAGAGTCTGCCTACTGTATTGCTTTGTGCTCTCACCTCTGATTTCACTGGGGGCTGTCCCCACCACCATCTCGCTCTCTCTGTCAAAGAGTTAACTTACAGCTCCAATTCATAAAGTACCTTGTCATTCTTCCCTTTAACTTCCAGCTGAGTCTCCATCTGGAGCGCGGAACCCACCACGCTTACTAATAATGCCTGGGCTGCTAAGACCCACTCGAGAAGGTGTCTAGGGTGAGGCACCTTTCGCTATTCGAGAGGGCGCCTGCGGCCTACGTAACTGGTGCAAACTTCTTGTCTTGAAGTTTGAGTGGTCTTCCGCGTAAACCAAGCTACTCAGTCTCTTTTCTCCACCGAATTTTCCTACTGAGCTCTCCTCATACTATTATTCCTGACATCTCTGATTAGCATATAAAGAGTCGCCTAGGCCATCTCTCCTTCGAATACCCTGGATCAGTTGGGGCTGGTCCCCGGCAGGTGGCGCCGAACAGGGACCTCAGGAGGCAATACTCAAAGAGCTGAGCAGACACGAACCACGCAATCAGCAGGCAATAAGCATGGAGCTCAGTAGTGACGAATCATGCTGCTCAACTGGCAATAATCAAGCACGTGACCTGGCAGGAATCACGCAGCTCAGCTGGCAATTGTCAAGCAGATGAGCCGACAGGAATCACGCAGCTCAGCTGGCAATTTTCATGCAGATGAGCAGGCAGGAATCACGCAGCTCAGCAGGCCCTGATCACTTGACTCTGCAGGCACTGATCACGTGGCTGATCAAGTACAGATCACGTGACTGAGCATGCACTGATCACGTGGCTATCATGCACTGATCACGTGACTTCGAATGCACTGATAACGTGGCTGATCAGGCACTGATCACATGGCTCATCATGCACTGATCACGTGTTTCTCAGGCAATGATCAGTGACTGACAGGCGCTGATCATGGGACTGTGCACGCACTGATCACGTGGCTGATCATGCACTGATGCACTGATATCGTGACTGAGCATGCACTGATCATGTGCTGGGAGCGGGTGAGGCATTCCACTCTGGACAAAGGTCATGAGGAAGGAGGCTCGGCATACGCAAATGCGGGATGGAGCCTCAGGAGTCCACCCGGATATTCTCGAGCATCTCCCCCCCCCTAAAAACCAGAGTCTGCCTACTGTATTGCTTTGTGCTCTCACCTCTGATTTCACTGGGGGCTGTCCCCCACCACCATCTCGCTCTCTCTGTCAAAGAGTTAACTTACAGCTCCATTTCATAAAGTTCCTTGTCATTCTTCCCTTTAACTTCCAGCTGAGTCTCCATATGGAGCGCGGAACCCACCACGCTTACTAATTATGCCTGGGCTGCTAAGACCCACTCGAGAAGGTGTCTAGGGTGAGGCACCTTTCGCTATTCGAGAGGGCGCCTGCGGCCTACTTAAGTGGTGCAAACTTCTTGTCTTGAAGTTTGATTGGTCTTCCGCGTAAACCAAGCTACTCAGTCTCTTTTCTCCACCGAATTTTCCTACTGAGCTCTCCTCATACTATTATTCCTGACATCTCTGATTAGCATATAAATAGTCGCCTAGGCCATCTCTCCTTCGAATACCCTGGATCAGTTGGGGCTGGTCCCCGGCAGGTGGCGACCAAACAGGGACCTCAGGAGGCAATACTCAAAGAGCTGAGCAGACACGAACCACGCAATCAGCAGGCAATAAGCATGGAGCTCAGCAGTGACGAATCATGCTGCTCAACTGGCAATAATCAAGCACGTGACCTGGCAGGAATCACGCAGCTCAGCTGGCAATTGTCATGCAGATGAGCCGGCAGGAATCACGAAGCTCAGCAGGCCCTGATCACTTCACTCTGCAGGCACTGATCACGTGGCTGATCAAGTCCAGATCACGTGACTGAGCATGCACTGATCACGTGGCTATCATGCACTGATGACGTGACTGCGAATGCACTGATGACGTGGCTGATCAGGCACTGATCACATGGCTCATCATGCACTGATCACGTGTTTATCAGGCAATGATCAGTGACTGACAGGCGCTGATCATGGGACTGTGCACGCACTGATCACGTGGCTATCATGCACTGATCACGTGACTGCGCATGCACTGATGACGTGGCTGTTCGGGCACTGATCACGTGTTTATCAGGCAGTGATCAGTGACTGACAGGTGCTGATCAGGGGACTGTGCACGCACTGATCAGGTGGCTGATCAGGAACTGACCACCTGACTGCGCATGCAGTGATCACGTGGCTGGTCGTTCACTGATCACGTGTTTATCATACGGTGATCACGTGACTGAGAGGCGCTGATCACGAGACTGTGCCGTCAGTGATCACGTGGCTGAGCAGGCACTGATATCGTGACTGAGCATGCACTGATCATGTGCCGGGAGCCGGGGAGGCATTCCACTCTGGACAAAGGTCATGAGGAAGGAGGCTCGGCATACGCAAATGCGGGATCGAGGCTCAGGAGTCCACCCGGATATTCTCGAGCATCTCCCCCCCAAAAAAACCAGAGTCTGCCTACTGTATTGCTTTGTGCTCTCACCTCTGATTTCACTGGGGGCTGTCCCCCACCACCATCTCGCTCTCTCTGTCAAAGAGTTAACTTACAGCTCCAATTCATAAAGTACCTTGTCATTCTTCCCTTTAACTTCCAGCTGAGTCTCCATCTGGAGCGCGGAACCCACCACGCTTACTAATAATGCCTGGGCTGCTAAGACCCACTCGAGAAGGTGTCTAGGGTGAGGCACCTTTCGCTATTCGAGAGGGCGTCTGTGGCCTACGTAACTGGTGCAAACTTCTTGTCTTGAAGTTTGAGTGGTCTTCCGCGTAAACCAAGCTACTCAGTCTCTTTTCTCCACCGAATTTTCCTACTGAGCTCTCCTCATACTATTATTCCTGACATCTCTGATTAGCATATAAATAGTCGCCTAGGCCATCTCTCCTTCGAATACCCTGGATCAGTTGGGGCTGGTCCCCGGCAGTTGGCGACCGAACAGGGACCTCAGGAGGCAATACTCAAAGAGCTGAGCAGACACGAACCACGCAATCAGCAGGCAATAAGCATGGAGCTCAGCAGTGACGTATCATGCTGCTCAACTGGCAATAATCAAGCACGTGACCTGGCAGGAATCACGCAGCTCAGCTGGCAATTGTCAAGCAGATGAGCAGGCAGGAATCACGCATCTCAGCAGGCCCTGATCACTTGACTCTGCAGGCACTGATCACGTGGCTGATCAGGTCCAGATCACGTGACTGAGCATGCACTGATCACGTGGCTATCCTGCACTGATGACGTGACTGCGAATGCACTGATGACGTGGCCGATCAGGCACTGATCACATGGCTCATCATGCACTGATCACGTGTTTCTCAGGCAATGATCAGTGACTGACAGGCGCTGATCATGGGACTGTGCACGCACTGATCACGTGGCTATCATGCACTGATCACGTGACTGCGCATGCACTGATGACGTGGCTGTTCAGGCACTGATCACGTGTTTATCAGGCAGTGATCAGTGACTGACAGGTGCTGATCAGGGGACTGTGCACGCACTGATCAGGTGGCTGATCAGGAACTGACCACCTGACTGCGCATGCAGTGATCACGTGGCTGGTCGTTCACTGATCACGTGTTTATCATACGGTGATCACGTGACTGAGAGGCGCTGATCACGTGACTGTGCCGTCAGTGATCACGTGGCTGAGCAGGCACTGATATCGTGACTGAGCATGCACTGATCATGTGCCGGGAGCGGGGAGGCATTCCACTCTGGACAAAGGTCATGAGGAAGGAGGCTCGGCATACGCAAATGCGGGATCGGGCCTCAGGAGTCCACCCGGATGTTCTCGAGCATCTCCCCCCAAAAAAACCAGAGTCTGCCTACTGTATTGCTTTGTGCTCTCACCTCTGATTTCACTGGGGGCTGTCCCCCACCACCATCTCGCTCTCTCTGTCAAAGAGTTAACTTACAGCTCCATTTCATAAAGTTCCTTGTCATTCTTCCCTTTAACTTCCAGCTGAGTCTCCATATGGAGCGCGGAACCCACCACGCGTACTAATTATGCCTGGGCTGCTAAGACCCACTCGAGAAGGTGTCTAGGGTGAGGCACCTTTCGCTATTCGAGAGGCGCCTGCGGCCTACGTAAGTGGTGCAAACTTCTTGTCTTGAAGCTTGATTGGTCTTCCGCATAAATCAAGCTACTCAGTCTCTTTTCTCCACCGAATTTTCCTACTGAGCTCTCCTCATACTATTATTCCTGACATCTCTGATTAGCATATAAAGAGTCGTCTAGGCCATCTCTCCTTCGAATACCCTGGATCAGTTGGGGCTGGTCCCCGGCAGGTGGCGACCTAACAGGGACCTCAGGAGGCAATACACAAAGAGCTGAGCAGACACGAACCACGCAATCAGCAGGCAATAAGCATGGAGCTCAGCAGTGACGAATCATGCTGCTCAACTGGCAATAATCAAGCACGTGACCTGGCAGGAATCACGCAGCTCAGCTGGCAATTGTCATGCAGATGAGCCGGCAGGAGTCACGCAGCTCAGCAGGCCCTGATCACTTGACTCTGCAGGCACTGATCACGTGGCTGATCAAGTCCAGATCACGTGACTGAGCATGCACTGATCACGTGGCTATCCTGCACTGATGACGTGACTGCGAATGCACTGATGACGTGGCTGATCAGGCACTGATCACATGGCTCATCATGCACTGATCACGTGTTTCTCAGGCAATGATCAGTGACTGACAGGCGCTGATCATGGGACTGTGCACGCACTGATCACGTGGCTATCATGCACTGATCACGTGACTGCGCATGCACTGATGACGTGGCTGTTCAGGCACTGATCACGTGTTTATCAGGCAGTGATCAGTGACTGACAGGTGCTGATCAGGGGACTGTGCACGCACTGATCAGGTGGCTGATCAGGAACTGACCACCTGACTGCGCATGCAGTGATCACGTGGCTGGTCGTTCACTGATCACGTGTTTATCATACGGTGATCACGTGACTGAGAGGCGCTGATCACGTGACTGTGCCGTCAGTGATCACGTGGCTGAGCAGGCACTGATATCGTGACTGAGCATGCACTGATCATGTGCCGGGAGCCGGGGAGGCATTCCACTCTGGACAAAGTTCATGAGGAAGGAGGCTCGGCATACGCAAATGCGGGATGGGGCCTCAGGAGTCCACCCGGATATTCTCGAGCATCTCCCCCCAAAAAAACCAGAGTCTGCCTACTGTATTGCTTTGTGCTCTCACCTCTGATTTCACTGGGGGCTGTCCCCCACCACCATCTCGCTCTCTCTGTCAAAGAGTTAACTTACAGCTCCATTTCATAAAGTTCCTTGTCATTCTTCCCTTTAACTTCCAGCTGTGTCTCCATCTGGAGCGCGGAACCCTCCACGCTTACTAATTATGCCTGGGCTGCTAAGACCCACTCGAGAAGGTGTCTAGTGTGAGGCACCTTTCGCTCTTCGAGAGGGCGCCTGCGGCCTACGTAAGTGGTGCAAACTTCTTGTCTTGAAGTTTGATTGGTCTTCCGCGTAAACCAAGCTACTCAGTCTCTTTTCTCCACCGAATTTTCCTACTGAGCTCTCCTCATACTATTATTCTTGACATCTCTGATTAGCATATAAAGAGTCGCCTAGGCCATCTCTCCTTCGAATACCCTGGATCAGTTGGGGCTGGTCCCCGGCAGGTGGCGACCAAACAGGGACCTCAGGAGGCAATACACAAAGAGCTGAGCAGACACGAACCACGCAATCAGCAGGCAATAAGCATGGAGCTCAGCAGTGACGAATCATGCTGCTCAACTGGCAATAATCAAGCACGTGACCTGGCAGGAATCACGCAGCTCAGCCGGCAATTGTCATGCAGATGAGCCGACAGGAATCACGCAGCTCAGCAGGCCCTGATCACGTGACTCTTCAGGCACTGATCACGTGGCTGATCAAGTCCAGATCACGTGACTGAGCATGCACTGATCACGTGGCTATCCTGCACTGATGACGTGACTGCGCATGCACTGATGACGTGGCTGATCAGGCACTGATCACATGGCTCATCATGCACTGATCACGTGTTTCTCAGGCAATGCTCAGTGACTGACAGGCGCTGATCATGGGACTGTGCACGCACTGATCAGGTGGCTATCATGCACTGATCACGTGACTGCGCATGCACTGATGACGTGGCTGTTCAGGCACTGATCACGTGTTTATCAGGCAGTGATCAGTGACTGACAGGCGCTGATCAGGGGACTGTGCACGCACTGATCAGGTGGCTGATCAGGAACTGACCACCTGACTGCGCATGCAGTGATCACGTGGCTGTTGGTTCACTGATCACGTGTTTATCATACGGTGATCACGTGACTGAGAGGCGCTGATCACGAGACTGTGCCGTCAGTGATCACGTGGCTGATCATGCACTGATATCGTGACTGAGCATGCACTGATCATGTGCCGGGAGCCGGGGAGGCATTCCACTCTGGACAAAGGTCATGAGGAAGGAGGCTCGGCATACGCAAATGCGGGATCGAGCCTCAGGAGTCCACCCGGATATTCTCGAGCATCTCCCCCCAAAAAAAACAGAGTCTGCCTACTGTATTGCTTTGTACTCTCACCTCTGATTTCACTGGGGGCTGTCCCCCACCACCATCTCGCTCTCTCTGTCAAAGAGTTAACTTACAGCTCCAATTCATAAAGTTCCTTGTCATTCTTCCGTTTAACTTCCAGCTGAGTCTCCATCTGGAGGGCGGAACCCACCACGCTTACTAATAATGCCTGGGCTGCTAAGACCCACTCGAGAAGGTGTCTAGGGTGAGGCACCTTTCGCTATTCGAGAGGGCGCCTGCGGCCTACGTAAGTGGTGCAAACTTCTTGTCTTGAAGTTTGAGTGGTCTTCCGCGTAAACCAAGCTACTCAGTCTCTTTTCTCCACCGAATTTTCCTACTGAGCTCTCCTCATACTATTATTCCTGACATCTCTGATTAGCATATAAATAGTCGCCTAGGCCATCTCTCCTTCGAATACCCTGGATCAGTTGGGGCTGGTCCCCAGCAGGTGGCGACCGAACAGGGACATCAGGAGGCAATACTCAAAGAGCTGAGCAGACACGAACCACGCAATCAGCAGGCAATAAGCATGGAGCTCAGCAGTGACGAATCATGCTGCTCAACTGGCAATAATCAAGCACGTGACCTGGCAGGAATCACGCAGCTCAGCTGGCAATTGTCAAGCAGATGAGCCGACAGGAATCACGCAGCTCAGCTGGCAATTGTCATGCAGATGAGCAGGCAGGAATCACGCAGCTCAGCAGGCCCTGATCACTTGACTCTGCAGGCACTGATCACGTGGCTGATCAGGTCCAGATCACGTGACTGAGCATGCACTGATCACGTGGCTATCCTGCACTGATGACGTGACTGCGAATGCACTGATGACGTGGCTGATCAGGCACTGATCACATGGCTCATCATGCACTGATCACGTGTTTCTCAGGCAAAGATCAGTGACTGACAGGTGCTGATCATGGGACTGTTCACGCACTGATCACGTGGCTATCATGCACTGATCAAGTGACTGCGCATGCACTGATGACGTGGCTGTTCAGGCACTGATCATGTGTTTATCAGGCAGTGATCAGTGACTGACAGGTGCTGATCAGGGGACTGTGCACGCACTGATCAGGTGGCTGATCAGGAACTGACCACCTGACTGCGCATGCAGTGATCACGTGGCTGGTCGTTCACTGATCACGTGTTTATCATACGGTGATCACGTGACTGAGAGGCGCTGATCACGTGACTGTGCCGTCAGTGATCACGTGGCTGAGCAGGCACTGATATCGTGACTGAGCATGCACTGATCATGTGCCGGGAGCGGGGGAGGCATTCCACTCTGGACAAAGGTCATGAGGAAGGAGGCTCGGCATACGCAAATGCGGGATGGGGCCTCAGGAGTCCACCCGGATATTCTCGAGCATCTCCCCCCCCCAAAAAAAACCAGAGTCTGCCTACTGTATTGCTTTGTGCTCTCACCTCTGATTTCACTGGGGGCTGTCCCCCACCACCATCTCGCTCTCTCTGTCAAAGAGTTAACTTACAGCTCCATTTCATAAAGTTCCTTGTCATTCTTCCCTTTAACTTCCAGCTGAGTCTCCATATGGAGCGCGGAACCCACCACGCTTACTAATTATGCCTGGGCTGCTAAGACCCACTCGAGAAGGTGTCTAGTGTGAGGCACCTTTCGCTCTTCGAGAGGGCGCCTGCGGCCTACGTAAGTGGTGCAAACTTCTTGTCTTGAAGTTTGATTGGTCTTCCGCGTAAACCAAGCTACTCAGTCTCTTTTCTCCACCGAATTTTCCTACTGAGCTCTCCTCATACTATTATTCTTGACATCTCTGATTAGCATATAAAGAGTCGCCTAGGCCATCTCTCCTTCGAATACCCTGGATCAGTTGGGGCTGGTCCCCGGCAGGTGGCGACCAAACAGGGAACTCAGGAGGCAATACTCAAAGAGCTGAGCAGACACCAACCACGCAATCAGCAGGCAATAAGCATGGAGCTCAGCAGTGACGAATCATGCTGCTCAACTGGCAATAATCAAGCACGTGACCTGGCAGGAATCACGCAGCTCAGCTGGCAATTGTCATGCAGATGAACCGACAGGAATCACGCAGCTCAGCAGGCCCTGATCACGTGACTCTGCAGGCACTGATCACGTGGCTGATCAAGTACAGATCACGTGACTGAGCATGCACTGATCACGTGGCTATCCTGCACTGATGACGTGACTGCGCATGCACTGATGACGTGGCTGATCAGGCACTGATCACATGGCTCATCATGCACTGATCACGTGTTTCTCAGGCAATGCTCAGTGACTGACAGGCGCTGATCATGGGACTGTGCACGCACTGATCACGTGGCTATCATGCACTGATCACGTGACTGCGCATGCACTGATGACGTGGCTGTTCGGGCACTGATCACGTGTTTATCAGGCAGTGATCAGTGACTGACAGGCGCTGATCAGGGGACTGTGCACGCACTGATCAGGTGGCTGATCAGGAACTGACCACCTGACTGCGCATGCAGTGATCACGTGGCTGGTCGTTCACTGATCACGTGTTTATCATACGGTGATCACGTGACTGAGAGGCGCTGATCACGAGACTGTGCCGTCAGTGATCACGTGGCTGATCATGCACTGATATCGTGACTGAGCATGCACTGATCATGTGCCGGGAGCGGGGGAGGCATTCCACTCTGGACAAAGGTCATGAGGAAGGAGGCTCGGCATACGCAAATGTGGGATCGAGCCTCAGGAGTCCACCCGGATATTCTCGAGCATCTCCCCCAAAAAAACCAGAGTCTGCCTACTGTATTGCTTTGTGCTCTCACCTCTGATTTCACTGGGGGCTGTCCCCCACCACCATCTCGCTCTCTCTGTCAAAGTTAACTTACAGCTCCAATTCATAAAGTACCTTGTCATTCTTCCCTTTAACTTCCAGCTGAGTCTCCATCTGGAGCGCGGAACCCACCACGCTTACTAATAATGCCTGGGCTGCTAAGACCCACTCGAGAAGGTGTCTAGGGTGAGGCACCTTTCGCTATTCGAGAGGCGCCTGCGGCCTACGTAAGTGGTGCAAACTTCTTGTCTTGAAGTTTGAGTGGTCTTCCGCGTAAACCAAGCTACTCAGTCTCTTTTCTCCACCGAATTTTCCTACTGAGCTCTCCTTATACTATTATTCTTGACATCTCTGATTAGCATATAAATAGTCGCCTAGGCCATCTCTCCTTCGAATACCCTGGATCAGTTGGGGCTGGTCCCCAGCAGGTGGCGACCGAACAGGGACATCAGGAGGCAATACTCAAAGAGCTGAGCAGACACGAACCACGCAATCAGCAGGCAATAAGCATGGAGCTCAGCAGTGACGAATCATGCTGCTCAACTGGCAATAATCAAGCACGTGACCTGGCAGGAATCACGCAGCTCAGCTGGCAATTGTCATGCAGATGAGCCGACAGGAATCACGCAGCTCAGCAGGCCCTGATCACTTGACTCTGCAGGCACTGATCACGTGGCTGATCAAGTCCAGATCACGTGACTGAGCATGCACTGATCACGTGGCTATCCTGCACTGATGACGTGACTGCGCATGCACTGATGACGTGGCTGATCAGGCACTGATCACATGGCTCATCATGCACTGATCACGTGTTTCTCAGGCAATGATCAGTGACTGACAGGCGCTGATCATGGGACTGTGCACGCAGTTACCACGTGGCTATCATGCACTGATCACGTGACTGCGCATGCACTGATGACGTGGCTGTTCGGGCACTGATCACGTGTTTATCAGGCAGTGATCAGTGACTGACAGGTGCTGATCAGGGGCCTGTGCACGCACTGATCAGGTGGCTGATCAGGAACTGACCACCTGACAGCGCATGCAGTGATCACCTGGCTGGTCGTTCACTGATCACGTGTTTATCATACGGTGATCACGTGACTGAGAGGCGCTGATCACGAGACTGTGCCGTCAGTGATCACGTGGCTGATCATGCACTGATATCGTGACTGAGCATGCACTGATCATGTGCCGGGAGCGGGGGAGGCATTCCACTCTGGACAAAGGTCATGAGGAAGGAGGTTCGGCATACGCAAATGCGGGATCGAGCCTCAGAGTCCACCCGGATATTCTCGAGCATCTCCCCCCCAAAAAAACCAGAGTCTGCCTACTGTATTGATTTGTGCTCTCACCTCTGATTTCACTGGGGGCTGTCCCCCACCACCATCTCGCTCTCTCTGTCAAAGAGTTAACTTACAGCTCCAATTCATAAAGTACCTTGTCATTCTTCCCTTTAACTTCCAGCTGAGTCTCCATCTGGAGCGCGGAACCCACCACGCGTACTAATTATGCCTGGGCTGCTAAGACCCACTCGAGAAGGTGTCTAGGGTGAGGCACCTTTCGCTATTCGAGAGGGCGCCTGCGGCCTACGTAACTGGTGCAAACTTCTTGTCTTGAAGTTTGATTGGTCTTCCGCATAAACCAAGCTACTCAGTCTCTTTTCTCCACCGAATTTTCCTACTGAGCTCTCCTCATACTATTATTCCTGACATCTCTGATTAGCATATAAAGAGTCGCCTAGGCCATCTCTCCTTCGAATACCCTGGATCAGTTGGGGCTGGTCCCCGGCAGTTGGCGACCGAACAGGGACCTCAGGAGGCAATACTCAAAGAGCTGAGCAGACACGAACCACGCAATCAGCAGGCAATAAGCATGGAGCTCAGCAGTGACGAATCATGCTGCTCAACTGGCAATAATCAAGCACGTGACCTGGCAGGAATCACGCAGCTCAGCTGGCAATTGTCAAGCAGATGAGCCGACAGGAATCACGCAGCTCAGCTGGCAATTGTCATGCAGATGAGCCGGCAGGAATCACGCAGCTCAGCAGGCCCTGATCACTTGACTCTGCAGGCACTGATCACGTGGCTGATCAAGTACAGATCACGTGACTGAGCATGCACTGATCACGTGGCTATCATGCACTGATCACGTGACTTCGAATGCACTGATGACGTGGCTGATCAGGCACTGATCACATGGCTCATCATGCACTGATCACGTGTTTCTCAGGCAATGATCAGTGACTGACAGGCGCTGATCATGGGACTGTGCACGCACTGATCACGTGGCTGATCATGCACTGATGCACTGATATCGTGACTGAGCATGCACTGATCATGTGCTGGGAGCGGGTGAGGCATTCCACTCTGGACAAAGGTCATGAGGAAGGAGGCTCGGCATACGCAAATGCGGGATCGAGCCTCAGAGTCCACCCGGATATTCTCGAGCATCTCCCCCCAAAAACCAGAGTCTGCCTACTGTATTGCTTTGTGCTCTCACCTCTGATTTCACTGGGGGCTGTCCCCCACCACCATCTCGCTCTCTCTGTCAAAGAGTTAACTTACAGCTCCATTTCATAAAGTTCCTTGTCATTCTTCCCTTTAACTTCCAGCTGAGTCTCCATATGGAGCGCGGAACCCACCACGCTTACTAATTATGCCTGGGCTGCTAAGACCCACTCGAGAAGGTGTCTAGTGTGAGGCACCTTTCGCTCTTCGAGAGGGCGCCTGCGGCCTACGTAAGTGGTGCAAACTTCTTGTCTTGAAGTTTGATTGGTCTTCCGCGTAAACCAAGCTACTCAGTCTCTTTTCTCCACCGAATTTTCCTACTGAGCTCTCCTCATACTATTATTCTTGACATCTCTGATTAGCATATAAATAGTCGCCTAGGCCATCTCTCCTTCGAATACCCTGGATCAGTTGGGGCTGGTCCCCGGCAGTTGGCGACCGAACAGGGACCTCAGGAGGCAATACACAAAGAGCTGAGCAGACACGAACCACGCAATCAGCAGGCAATAAGCATGGAGCTCAGCAGTGACGAATCATGCTGCTCAACTGGCAATAATCAAGCACGTGACCTGGCAGGAATCACGCAGCTCAGCTGGCAATTGTCATGCAGATGAGCCGACAGGAATCACGCAGCTCAGCAGGCCCTGATCACTTGACTCTGCAGGCACTGATCACGTGGCTGATCAAGTCCAGATCACGTGACTGAGCATGCACTGATCACGTGGCTATCCTGCACTGATGACGTGACTGCGCATGCACTGATGACGTGGCCGATCAGGCACTGATCACATGGCTCATCATGCACTGATCACGTGTTTCTCAGGCAATGATCAGTGACTGACAGGCGCTGATCATGGGACTGTGCACGCACTGATCACGTGGCTATCATGCACTGATCACGTGACTGCGCATGCACTGATGACGTGGCTGTTCGGGCACTGATCACGTGTTTATCAGGCAGTGATCAGTGACTGACAGGTGCTGATCAGGGGACTGTGCACGCACTGATCAGGTGGCTGATCAAGAACTGACCACCTGACTGCGCATGCAGTGTTCACGTGGCTGGTCGTTCACTGATCACGTGTTTATCATACGGTGATCACGTGACTGAGAGGCGCTGATCACGAGACTGTGCCGTCAGTGATCACGTGGCTGATCATGCACTGATATCGTGACTGAGCATGCACTGATCATGTGCCGGGAGCGGGTGAGGCATTCCACTCTGGACAAAGGTCATGAGGAAGGAGGCTCGGCATACGCAAATGCGGGATCGAGGCTCAGGAGTCCACCCGGATATTCTCGAGCATCTCCCCCAAAAAAACCAGAGTCTGCCTACTGTATTGCTTTGTGCTCTCACCTCTGATTTCACTGGGGGCTGTCCCCCACCACCATCTCGCTCTCTCTGTCAAAGAGTTAACTTACAGCTCCAATTCATAAAGTACCTTGTCATTCTTCCCTTTAACTTCCAGCTGAGTCTCCATCTGGAGGGCGGAACCCACCACGCTTACTAATTATGCCTGGGCTGCTAAGACCCACTCGAGAAGGTGTCTAGGGTGAGGCACCTTTCGCTATTCGAGAGGGCGCCTGCGGCCTACGTAAGTGGTGCAAACTTCTTGTCTTGAAGTTTGAGTGGTCTTCCGCGTAAACCAAGCTACTCAGTCTCTTTTCTCCACCGAATTTTCCTACTGAGCTCTCCTCATACTATTATTCCTGACATCTCTGATTAGCATATAAATAGTCGCCTAGGCCATCTCTCCTTCGAATACCCTGGATCAGTTGGGGCTGGTCCCCGGCAGGTGGCGACCGAACAGGGACCTCAGGAGGCAATACTCAAAGAGCTGAGCAGACACGAACCACGCAATCAGCAGGCAATAAGCATGGAGCTCAGCAGTGACGAATCATGCTGCTCAACTGGCAATAATCAAGCACGTGACCAGTCAGGAATCACGCAGCTCAGCTGGCAATTGTCAAGCAGATGAGCCGGCAGGAATCACGCATCTCAGCAGGCCCTGTTCACGTGACTCTGCAGGCACTGATCACGTGGCTGATCAGGTCCAGATCACGTGACTGAGCATGCACTGATCACGTGGCTATCATGCACTGATGACGTGACTGCGCATGCACTGATGACGTGGCTGATCAGGCACTGATCACATGGCTCATCATGCACTGATCACGTGTTTCTCAGGCAATGATCAGTGACTGACAGGCGCTGATCATGGGACTGTGCACGCACTGATCACGTGGCTATCATGCACTGATCACGTGACTGCGCATGCACTGATGACGTGGCTGTTCAGGCACTGATCACGTGTTTATCAGGCAGTGATCAGTGACTGACAGGTGCTGATCAGGGGACTGTGCACGCACTGATCAGGTGGCTGATCAGGAACTGACCACCTGACTGCGCATGCAGTGATCACGTGGCTGGTCGTTCACTGATCACGTGTTTATCATACGGTGATCACGTGACTGAGAGGCGCTGATCACCTGACTGTGCCGTCAGTGATCACGTGGCTGAGCAGGCACTGATATCGTGACTGAGCATGCACTGATCATGTGCCGGGAGCCGGGGAGGCATTCCACTCTGGACAAAGGTCATGAGGAAGGAGGCTCGGCATACGCAAATGCGGGATCGAGCCTCAGGAGTCCACCCGGATATTCTCGAGCATCTCCCCCCCCCCAAAAAAACCAGAGTCTGCCTACTGTATTGCTTTGTGCTCTCACCTCTGATTTCACTGGGGGCTGTCCCCCACCACCATCTCGCTCTCTCTGTCAAAGAGTTGACTTACAGCTCCAATTCATAAAGTTCCTTGTCATTCTTCCCTTTAACTTCCAGCTGAGTCTCCATATGGAGCGCGGAACCCACCACGCTTACTAATTATGCCTGGGCTGCTAAGACCCACTCGAGAAGGTGTCTAGTGTGAGGCACCTTTCGCTATTCGAGAGGGCGCCTGCGGCCTACGTAAGTGGTGCAAACTTCTTGTCTTGAAGTTTGATTGGTCTTCCGCGTAAACCAAGCTACTCAGTCTCTTTTCTCCAACGAATTTTCCTACTGAGCTCTCCTCATACTATTATTCTTGACATCTCTGATTAGCATATAAATAGTCGCCTAAGCCATCTCTCCTTCGAATACCCTGGATCAGTTGGGGCTGGTCCCCGGCAGTTGGCGACCGAACAGGGACCTCAGGAGGCAATACTCAAAGAGCTGAGCAGACACGAACCACGCAATCAGCAGGCAATAAGCATGGAGCTCAGCAGTGACGAATCATGCTGCTCAACTGGCAATAATCAAGCAGGTGACCAGGCAGGAATCACGCAGCTCAGCTGGCAATTGTCATGCAGATGAGCCGACAGGAATCACGCAGCTCAGCAGGCCCTGATCACTTGACTCTGCAGGCACTGATCACGTGGCTGATCAAGTCCAGATCACGTGACTGAGCATGCACTGATCACGTGGCTATCATGCACTGATGACGTGACTGCGCATGCACTGATGACGTGGCTGATCAGGCACTGATCACATGGCTCATCATGCACTGATCACGTGTTTCTCAGGCAATGATCAGTGACTGACAGGCGCTGATCATGGGACTGTGCACGCACTGATCACGTGGCTATCATGCACTGATCACGTGACTGCGCATGCACTGATGACGTGGCTGTTCGGGCACTGATCACCTGTTTATCAGGCAGTGATCAGTGACTGACAGGTGCTGATCAGGGGACTGTGCACGCACTGATCACGTGGCTGATCAGGAACTGACCACCTGACTGCGCATGCAGTGATCACGTGGCTGGTCGTTCACTGATCACGTGTTTATCATACGGTGATCACGTGACTGAGAGGCGCTGATCACGAGACTGTGCCGTCAGTGATCACGTGGCTGATCATGCACTGATATCGTGACTGAGCATGCACTGATCATGTGCCGGGAGCGGGTGAGGCATTCCACTCTGGACAAAGGTCATGAGGAAGGAGGCTCGGCATACGCAAATGCGGGATCGAGGCTCAGGAGTCCACCCGGATATTCTCGAGCATCTCCCCCCAAAAAAACCAGAGTCTGCCTACTGTATTGCTTTGTGCTCTCACCTCTGATTTCACTGGGGGCTGTCCCCCACCACCATCTCGCTCTCTCTGTCAAAGAGTTAACTTACAGCTCCAATTCATAAAGTACCTTGTCATTCTTCCCTTTAACTTCCAGCTGAGTCTCCATCTGGAGCGCGGAACCCACCACGCTTACTAATTATGCCTGGGCTGCTAAGACCCACTCGAGAAGGTGTCTAGGGTGAGGCACCTTTCGCTATTCAAGAGGGCGCCTGCGGCCTACGTAAGTGGTGCAAACTTCTTGTCTTGAAGTTTGATTGGTCTTCCGTGTAAACCAAGCTACTCAGTCTCTTTTCTCCACCGAATTTTCCTACTGAGCTCTCCTCATACTATTATTCTTGACATCTCTGATTAGCATATAAATAGTCGCCTAGGCCATCTCTCCTTCGAATACCCTGGATCAGTTGGGGCTGGTCCCCGGCAGTTGGCGACCGAACAGGGACCTCAGGAGGCAATACTCAAAGAGCTGAGCAGACACGAACCACGCAATCAGCAGGCAATAAGCATGGAGCTCAGCAGTGACGAATCATGCTGCTCAACTGGCAATAATCAAGCAGGTGACCAGGCAGGAATCACGCAGCTCAGCTGGCAATTGTCAAGCAGATGAGCAGGCAGGAATCACGCAGCTCAGCAGGCCCTGATCACTTGACTCTGCAGGCACTGATCACGTGGCTGATCAGGTCCAGATCACGTGACTGAGCATGCACTGATCACGTGGCTATCATGCACTGATCACGTGACTTCGCATGCACTGATGACGTGGCTGATCAGGCACTGATCACATGGCTCATCATGCACTGATCACGTGTTTCTCAGGCAATGATCAGTGACTGACAGGCGCTGATCATGGGACTGTGCACGCACTGATCACGTGGCTATCATGCACTGATCACGTGACTGCGCATGCACTGATGACGTGGCTGTTCAGGCACTGATCACGTGTTTATCAGGCAGTGATCAGTGACTGACAGGTGCTGATCAGGGGACTGTGCACGCACTGATCAGGTGGCTGATCAGGAACTGACCACCTGACTGCGCATGCAGTGATCACGTGGCTGGTCGTTCACTGATCACGTGTTTATCATACGGTGATCACGTGACTGAGAGGCGCTGATCACGTGACTGTGCCGTCAGTGATCACGTGGCTGAGCAGGCACTGATATCGTGACTGAGCATGCACTGATCATGTGCCGGGAGCGGGGAGGCATTCCACTCTGGACAAAGGTCATGAGGAAGGAGGCTCGGCATACGCAAATGCGGGATGGGGCCTCAGGAGTCCACCCGGATATTCTCGAGCATCTCCCCCCAAAAAAACCAGAGTCTGCCTACTGTATTGCTTTGTGCTCTCACCTCTGATTTCACTGGGGGCTGTCCCCCACCACCATCTCGCTCTCTCTGTCAAAGAGTTAACTTGCAGCTCCAATTCATAAAGTTCCTTGTCATTCTTCCCTTTAACTTCCAGCTGAGTCTCCATATGGAGCGCGGAACCCACCACGCTTACTAATTATGCCTGGGCTGCTAAGACCCACTCGAGAAGGTGTCTAGGGTGAGGCACCTTTCGCTATTCGAGAGGGCGCCTGCGGCCTACGTAAGTGGTGCAAACTTCTTGTCTTGACGTTTGATTGGTCTTCCGCGTAAACCAAGCTACTCAGTCTCTTTTCTCCCCCGAATTTTCCTTCTGAGCTCTCCTCATACTATTATTCCTGACATCTCTGATTAGCATATAAATAGTCGCCTAGGCCATCTCTCCTTCGAATACCCTGGATCAGTTGGGGCTGGTCCCCGGCAGGTGGCGACCGAACAGGGACCTCAGGAGGCAATACTCAAAGAGCTGAGCAGACAGGAACCACGCAATCAGCAGGCAATAAGCATGGAGCTCAGCAGTGACGAATCATGCTGCTCAACTGGCAATAATCAAGCAGGTGACCAGGCAGGAATCACGCAGCTCAGCTGGCAATTGTCATGCAGATGAGCCGACAGGAATCACGCAGCTCAGCAGGCCCTGATCACGTGACTCTTCAGGCACTGATCACGTGGCTGATCAAGTACAGATCACGTGACTGAGCATGCACTGATCACGTGGCTATCATGCACTGATCACGTGACTGCGCATGCACTGATGACGTGGCCGATCAGGCACTGATCACATGGCTCATCATGCACTGATCACGTGTTTCTCAGGCAATGATCAGTGACTGACAGGCGCTGATCATGGGACTGTGCACGCACTGATCACGTGGCTATCATGCACTGATCACGTGACTGCGCATGCACTGATGACGTGGCTGTTCAGGCACTGATCACGTGTTTATCAGGCAGTGATCAGTGACTGACAGGCGCTGATCAGGGGACTGTGCACGCACTGATCAGGTGGCTGATCAGGAACTGACCACCTGACTGCGCATGCAGTGATCACGTGGCTGGTCGTTCACTGATCACGTGTTTATCATACGGTGATCACGTGACTGAGAGGCGCTGATCACGAGACTGTGCCGTCAGTGATCACGTGGCTGATCATGCACTGATATCGTGACTGAGCATGCACTGATCATGTGCCGGGAGCGGGTGAGGCATTCCACTCTGGACAAAGGTCATGAGGAAGGAGGCTCGGCATACGCAAATGCGGGATCGAGCCTCAGGAGTCCACCCGGATATTCTCGAGCATCTCCCCCCAAAAAAACCAGAGTCTGCCTACTGTATTGCTTTGTGCTCTCACCTCTGATTTCACTGGGGGCTGTCCCCCACCACCATCTCGCTCTCTCTGTCAAAGAGTTAACTTACAGCTCCAATTCATAAAGTTCCTTGTCATTCTTCCGTTTAACTTCCAGCTGAGTCTCCATCTGGAGCGCGGAACCCACCACGCTTACTAATAATGCCTGGGCTGCTAAGACCCACTCGAGAAGGTGTCTAGGGTGAGGCACCTTTCGCTATTCGAGAGGGCGCCTGCGGCCTACGTAACTGGTGCAAACTTCTTGTCTTGAAGTTTGAGTGGTCTTCCGCGTAAACCAAGCTACTCAGTCTCTTTTCTCCACCGAATTTTCCTACTGAGCTCTCCTCATACTATTATTCTTGACATCTCTGATTAGCATATAAATAGTCGCCTAGGCCATCTCTCCTTCGAATACCCTGGATCAGTTGGGGCTGGTCCCCAGCAGGTGGCGACCGAACAGGGACATCAGGAGGCAATACTCAAAGAGCTGAGCAGACACGAACCACGCAATCAGCAGGCAATAAGCATGGAGCTCAGCAGTGACGAATCATGCTGCTCAACTGGCAATAATCAAGCAGGTGACCAGGCAGGAATCACGCAGCTCAGCTGGCAATTGTCATGCAGATGAGCCGATAGGAATCACGCAGCTCAGCAGGCCCTGATCACTTGACTCTGCAGGCACTGATCACGTGGCTGATCAAGTACAGATCACGTGACTGAGCATGCACTGATCACGTGGCTATCCTGCACTGATGACGTGACTGCGCATGCACTGATGACGTGGCCGATCAGGCACTGATCACATGGCTCATCATGCACTGATCACGTGTTTCTCAGGCAATGATCAGTGACTGACAGGCGCTGATCATGGGACTGTGCACGCACTGATCACGTGGCTATCATGCACTGATCACGTGACTGCGCATGCACTGATGACGTGGCTGTTCGGGCACTGATCACGTGTTTATCAGGCAGTGATCAGTGACTGACAGGTGCTGATCATGGGACTGTGCACGCACTGATCAGGTGGCTGATCAGGAACTGACCACCTGACCGCGCATGCAGTGTTCACGTGGCTGGTCGTTCACTGATCACGTGTTTATCATAGGGTGATCACGTGACTGAGAGGCGCTGATCACGAGACTGTGCCGTCAGTGATCACGTGGCTGATCATGCACTGATATCGTGACTGAGCATGCACTGATCATGTGCCGGGAGCGGGTGAGGCATTCCACTCTGGACAAAGGTCATGAGGAAGGAGGCTCGGCATACGCAAATGTGGGATCGAGCCTCAGGAGTCCACCCGGATATTCTCGAGCATCTCCCCCCCAAAAAAACCAGAGTCTGCCTACTGTATTGCTTTGTGCTCTCACCTCTGATTTCACTGGGGGCTGTCCCCCACCACCATCTCGCTCTCTCTGTCAAAGAGTTAACTTACAGCTCCAATTCATAAAGTACCTTGTCATTCTTCCCTTTAACTTCCAGCTGAGTCTCCATCTGGAGCGCGGAACCCACCACGCTTACTAATTATGCCTGGGCTGCTAAGACCCACTCGAGAAGGTGTCTAGGGTGAGGCACCTTTCGCTATTCGAGAGGGCGCCTGCGGCCTACGTAAGTGGTGCAAACTTCTTGTCTTGAAATTTGATTGGTCTTCCGCGTAAACCAAGCTACTCAGTCTCTTTTCTCCACCGAATTTTCCTACTGAGCTCTCCTCATATTATTATTCTTGACATCTCTGATTAGCATATAAATAGTCGCCTAGGCCATCTCTCCTTCGAATACCCTGGATCAGTTGGGGCTGGTCACCGGCAGGTGGCGACCGAACAGGGACATCAGGAGGCAATACTCAAAGAGCTGAGCAGACACGAACCACGCAATCAGCAGGCAATAAGCATGGAGCTCAGCAGTGACGAATCATGCTGCTCAACTGGCAATAATCAAGCACGTGACCTGGCAGGAATCACGCAGCTCAGCTGGCAATTGTCAAGCAGATGAGCCGACAGGAATCACGCATCTCAGCTGGCAATTGTCATGCAGATGAGCCGGCAGGAATCACGCAGCTCAGCAGGCCCTGATCACTTGACTCTGCAGGCACTGATCACGTGGCTGATCAAGTCCAGAACACGTGACTGAGCATGCACTGATCACGTGGCTATCCTGCACTGATGACGTGACTGCGCATGCACTGATGACGTGGCTGATCAGGCACTGATCACATGGCTCATCATGCACTGATCACGTGTTTCTCAGGCAATGATCAGTGACTGACAGGCGCTGATCATGGGACTGTGCACGCACTGATCACGTGGCTATCATGCACTGATCACGTGACTGCGCATGCACTGATGACGTGGCTGTTCAGGCACTGATCACGTGTTTATCAGGCAGTGATCAGTGACTGACAGGCGCTGATCAGGGGACTTTGCACGCACTGATCAGGTGGCTGATCAGGTACTGACCACCTGACTGCGCATGCAGTGATCACGTGGCTGGTCTTTCACTGATCACGTGTTTATCATACGGTGATCACGTGACTGAGAGGCGCTGATCACGTGACTGTGCCGTCAGTGATCACGTGGCTGATCATGCACTGATGCACTGATATCGTGACTGAGCATGCACTGATCATGTGCCGGGAGCCGGGGAGGCATTCCACTCTCGACAAAGGTCATGAGGAAGGAGGCTCGGCATACGCAAATGCGGGATGGAGCCTCAGGAGTCCACCCGGATATTCTCGAGCATCTCCCCCCCAAAAAAACCAGAGTCTGCCTACTGTATTGCTTTGTGCTCTCACCTCTGATTTCACTGCCGGCTGTCTCCCACCACCATCTCCCTCTCTCTGTCAAAGAGTTAACTTACAGCTCCATTTCATAAAGTTCCTTGTCATTCTTCCCTTTAACTTCCAGCTGTGTCTCCATCTGGAGCGCGGAACCCTCCACGCTTACTAATTATGCCTGGGCTGCTAAGACCCACTCGAGAAGGTGTCTAGTGTGAGGCACCTTCCGCTATTCGAGAGGGCGCCTGCGGCCTACGTAAGTGGTGCAAACTTCTTGTCTTGAAGTTTGATTGGTCTCCCGCGTAAACCAAGCTACTCAGTCTCTTTTCTCCACCGAATTTTCCTACTGAGCTCTCCTCATTCTATTATTCTTGACATCTCTGATTAGCATATAAATAGTCGCCTAGGCCATCTCTCCTTCGAATACCCTGGATCAGTTGGGGCTGGTCCCCGGCAGGTGGCACCGAACAGGGACCTCAGGAGGCAATACTCAAAGAGCTGAGCAGACACGAACCACGCAATCAGCAGGCAAGAAGCATGGAGCTCAGCAGTGACGTATCATGCTGCTCAACTGGCAATAATCAAGCAGGTGACCTGGCAGGAATCACGCAGCTCAGCCGGCAATTGTCATGCAGATGAGCCGATAGGAATCACGCAGCTCAGCAGGCCCTGATCACTTGACTCTGCAGGCACTGATCACGTGGCTGATCAGGAACTGACCACCTGACTGCGCATGCAGTGATCACGTGGCTGGTCGTTCACTGATCACGTGTTTATCATACGGTGATCACGTGACTGAGAGGTGCTGATCACGTGACTGTGCCGTCAGTGATCACGTGGCTGATCATGCACTGATGCACTGATATTGTGACTGAGCATGCACTGATCATGTGCCGGGAGCCGGTGACGCATTCCACTCTCGACAAAGGTCATGAGGAAGGAGGCTCGGCATACGCAAATGCGGGATGGAGCCTCAGGAGTCCACCCGGATATTCTCGAGCATCTCCCCCCCCAAAAAAACCAGAGTCTGCCTACTGTATTGCTTTGTGCTCTCACCTCTGATTTCACTGGGGGCTGTCCCCCACCACCATCTCGCTCTCTCTGTCAAAGAGTTAACTTACAGCTCCAATTAATAAAGTTCCTTGTCATTCTTCCCTTTAACTTCCAGCTGTGTCTCCATCTGGAGCGCGGAACCCTCCACGCTTACTAATTATGCCTGGGCTGCTAAGACCCACTCGAGAAGGTGTCTAGGGTGAGGCACCTTCCGCTATTCGAGAGGGCGCCTGCGGCCTACGTAAGTGGTGCAAACTTCTTGTCTTGAAGTTTGATTGGTCTTCCGCGTAAACCAAGCTACTCAGTCTCTTTTCTCCAACGAATTTTCCTACTGAGCTCTCCTCATATTATTATTCTTGACATCTCTGATTAGCATATAAAGAGTCGCCTAGGCCATCTCTCCTTCGAATACCCTGGATCAGTTGGGGCTGGTCCCTGGCAGGTGGCGACCAAACAGGGACCTCAGGAGGCAATACACAAAGAGCTGAGCAGACACGAACCACGCAATCAGCAGGCAATAAGCATGGAGCTCAGCAGTGACGAATCATGCTGCTCAACTGGCAATAATCAAGCAGGTGACCAGGCAGGAATCACGCAGCTCAGCTGGCAATTGTCATGCATATGAGCCGACAGGAATCACGCAGCTCAGCAGGCCCTGATCACTTGACTCTGCAGGCACTGATCACGTGGCTGATCAAGTACAGATCACGTGACTGAGCATGCACTGATCACGTGGCTCTCCTGCACTGATCACGTGACTGCGAATGCACTGATGACGTGGCTGATCAGGCACTGATCACATGGCTCATCATGCACTGATCACGTGTTTCTCAGGCAATGATCAGTGACTGACAGGCGCTGATAATGGGACTGTGCACGCACTGATCACGTGGCTATCATGCTCTGATCACCTGACTGCGCATGTACTGATGACGTGGCTGATCGGGCACTGATCACGTGTTTATCAGGCAGTGATCAGTGACTGACAGGTGCTGATCATGGGACTGTGCACGCACTGATCAGGTGGCTGATCAGGAACTGACCACCTGACTGCGCATGCAGTGATCACGTGGCTGATCGTTCACTGATCACGTGTTTATCATACGGTGATCGCGTGACTGAGAGGCGCTGATCACGTGACTGTGCCGTCAGTGATCACGTGGCTGAGCAGGCACTGATATCGTGACTGAGCATGCACTGATCATGTGCCGGGAGCCGGGGAGGCCTTCCACTCTGGACAAAGGTCATGAGGAAGGAGGCTCGGCATACGCAAATGCGGGATCGAGCCTCAGGAGTCCACCCGGATATTCTCGAGCATCTCCCCCCCAAAAACCAGAGTCTGCCTACTGTATTGCTTTGTGCTCTCACCTCTGATTTCACTGGGGGCTGTCCCCCACCACCATCTCGCTCTCTCTGTCAAAGAGTTAACTTACAGCTCCAATTCATAAAGTTCCTTGTCATTCTTCCCTTTAACTTCCAGCTGAGTCTCCATCTGGAGCGCGGAACCCACCACGCTTACTAATAATGCCTGGGCTGCTAAGACCCACTCGAGAAGGTGTCTAGGGTGAGGCACCTTCCGCTATTCGAGAGGGCGCCTGCGGCCTACGTAAGTGGTGCAAACTTCTTGTCTTGAAGTTTGATTGGTCTTCAGCGTAAACCAAGCTACTCAGTCTCTTTTCTCCACCAAATTTTCCTACTGAGCTATCCTCATACTATTATTCTTGACATTTCTGATTAGCATATAAATAGTCGCCTAGGCCATCTCTCCTTCGAATACCCTGGATCAGCTGGGGCTGGTCCCCGGCAGGTGGCACACGAACAGGGACCTCAGGAGGCAATACTCAAAGAGCTGAGCAGACACGAACCACGCAATCAGCAGGCAATAAGCATAGAGCTCAGCAGTGACGAATCATGCTGCTCAACTGGCAATAATCAAGCACGTGACCAGGCAGGAATCACGCAGCTCAGCTGGCAATTTTCATGCAGATGAGCCGGCAGGAATCACGCAGCTCAGCAGACCCTGATCCCGTGACTCTGCAGGCACTGATCACGTGGCGGATCAAGTACAGATCACGTGACTGAGCATGCACTGATCACGTGGCTCTCATGCACTGATCACGTGTTTATCAGGCAGTGATCGGTGACTCACAGGCGCTAATCATGGGACTGTGCACGCACTGATCACGTGGCTATCATGCACTGATCATGTAACTGATCATGCACTGATGACGTGGCTGATCAGGCACTGATCACATGGCTCATCATGCACTGATCACCTGTTTCTCAGGCAATGATCAGTGACTGACAGGCGCTGATCATGGGACTGTGCACGCACTGATCTCTTGGCAGATCAGGAACTGACCACCTGACTGCGCATGCAGTGATCACGTGGCTGGTCGTTCAGTGATCACGTGTTTATCATACGGTGATCACGTGACTGAGAGGCGCTGATCACGTGACTGTACCGTCAGTGATCAAGTGGCTGATCATTCACTGATGCACTGATATTGTGACTGAGCATGCACTGATCATGTGCCGGGAGCCGGTGACGCATTCCACTCTGGACAAAGGTCATGAGGAAGGAGGCTCGGCAAACGCACATGCGGGATCGAGCCTCAGGAGTCCACCCGGATATTCTCGAGCTTCTCCCCCCCAAAAAAACCAGAGTCTGCCTACTGTATTGCTTTGTGCTCTCACCTCTGATTTCACTGGGGGCTGTCCCCCACCACCATCTCGCTCTCTCTGTCAAAGAGTTAACTTACAGCTCCAATTCATAAAATTCCTTGTCGTTCTTCCCTTTAACTTCCAGCTGAGTCTCCATCTGTAGCTCGGTACCCACCACGCCTTTTAATTATGCCTGGGCTGGTAAGACCCACTCGAGAAGGTGTCTAGCGTGAGGCACCTTCCGCTATTCAAGAGGCCTCACACTAGACACCTTCTCGATTCCGCATGTGCGTATGCCGAGCCTCCTTGCTCATGACCTTTGTCCAGAGTTGAATGCCTCCCCGGCTCCCGGCACATGATCAGTGCATGATCAGTCACGATATCAGTGTATGATCAGCCACGTGATCACTGACTGCAGTCACGTGATCAGCGCCTCTCATTCACGAGATCACCGTATGATAAACATGTGATCACTGAACGATCAGCCACGTGATCACTGCATGCTCAGTCAGGTGGTCAGATCCTGATCAGCCACCTGATCAGTGCGTGCACCGTCACATGATCAGCGCCTGTCAGTCACTGATCACTGCATGAGAAACACGTGTTCAGTGCATGAGGAGCCACGTGATCAGTGCCTGATCATCCAGTTCATCAATGCATGCGCAGTCACGTGATCAGTGCATGATAGCCACGTGTTCAGTGCATGCTCAGTCTCGTGATCTGTACTTGATCAGCCACGTGATCAGGGCCTGCAGAGTCACGTGATCAGGGCCTGCTGTGCTGGGTGATTCCTGCCGGCTCATCTGCATGATAACTGCCAGTGAGCTGCGTGATTCCTGTCGGCTCATCTGCTTGACAATTGCCAGCTGAGCTGCGTGATTCCTGCCTGGTCACCTGCTTGATTATTGCCAGTTGAGCAGCATGATTCTTCACTGCTGAGCTCCATGCTTGTTGCCTGCTGATTGCGTGGTTCGTGTCTGCTCAGCTCTTTGAGTATTGCCTCCTGAGGCCCTGTTCGGTCGCCACCTGCCTGGGACCAGCCCCAACTGATCCAGGGTATTCGAAGGAGAGATGGCCCAGGCGACTATTTATATGCTAATCAGAGATGTCAAGAATAATAGTATGAGGAGAGCTCAATAGGAAAATTCGGTGGAGAAAAGAGACTGAGTAGCTTGGTTTACGCGGGAGACCAATCAAACTTCAAGACAAGAAGTTTGCACCACTTACGTAGGCCACAGGCCCCCTCTCGAATAGCGAAAGTTGCCTCACCCTAGACACCTTCTCGAGTGGTCTTAGCAGCCCAGGCATAATTAGTAAGCGTGGTGGGTTCCGTGCTCCAGATGGAGACTCAGCTGGAAGTTAAAGGGAAGAATGACAAGGAATTTTATGAATTGGAGCTGTAAGTTAACACTTTGACAGAGAGAGCGAGATGGTGGTGGGGGACAGCCCCCAGTAAAATCAGAGGTGAGAGCACAAATCAATAAAGTAAGCAGACTCTGGTTTTTTGGGGGGTAGATGCTCGAGAATATCCGGGTGGTCTCCTGAGGCTCGATCCCGAATTTGCGTATGCCGAGCCTCCTTGCTCATGACCTTTGTCCAGAGTGGAATGCCTCACCGGCTCCCGGCACATGATCAGTGCATGCTCAGTCATGATATCAGTGCATGATCAGCCACGTGATCACTGACTGCAGTCACGTGATCAGCGCCTCTCAGTCACGAGGTCACCGTATGATAAACACGTGATCAGTGAACGATCAGCCACGTGATCACTGCATGCTCAGTCAGGTGGTCAGATCCTGATCAGCCACGTGATGAGTGCGTGCACAGTCACATGATCAGCGCCTGTCAGTCACTGATCACTGCATGAGAAACACGTGTTCAGTGCATGAGGAGCAACGTGATCAGTGCCTGATCATCCACGTCATCAGTGCATGTGTAGTCACGTGATCAGTGCATGATAGCCACGTGATCAGTGCATGCTCAGTCACGTGATCTGTACATGATCAGCCACGTGATCAGTGCCTGCAGAGTCACGAGATCAGGGCCTGCTGAGCTGCGTGATTCCTGCCGGCTCATCTGCATGATAATTGCCAGCTGAGCTGCGTGATTCCTGTCTGCTCATCTGCTTGACAATTGCCAGCTGAGCTGCGTGATTCCTGTCTGCTCATCTGCTTGACAATTGCCAGCTGAGCAGCATGATTCGTCACTGCTGAGCTCCATGCTTATTGCCTGTTGATTGCGTGGTTCGTGTCTGCTCAGCCATTTGATTATTGCCTCCTGAAGACCCTGTTCTGGCCCCACCTGCCGAGGACAAGCCCCAGCTGATCCAGGGTATTCAAAGGAGAGATGGCCTAGGCGTCTATTTATATGCTAATCGGAGATATCAAGAATAATTGTATGAGGATAGCTCAGTTGGAAAATTCGGTGGATAAAAGAGACTGAGTAGCTTGGTTTACGCGGGAGACCAATACAACTTCAAGACAAGAAGTCTGCTGGACTTACGTAGGCCGCAGGCGCCCTCTGGAATAGTGGAAGGTGCTTCACCCTAGACACCTTCCCGAGTGGGTCTTAGCAGCCCAGGCATAATTAGTAAGCGTGGTGGGTTCCGCGCTCCAGATGGAGACTCACCTGGAAGTTACAGGGAAGAATGACAAGGAACTTTATGAATTGGAGCTGTAAGTTAACTCTTTGACAGAGAGAGCGAGATGGTGGTGGGGGACAGCCCCATGTAAATCAGAGGTGAGAGCACAAAGCATTACAGTAGGCAGACTCTGGTTTTTTTGGGGGGGTAGATGCTGGATAATATCCGGGTGGATTCCTGAGGTTCGACCCCGCATTTGCGTATGCCAAGCCTCCTTCCTCATGACCTTTGTCCAGAGTGCAATGCCTCATCGGCTCCCGGCACATGATCAGTGCAAGCTCAGTCACGATATCAGTGCATGATCAGCCACGTGATCACTGACTGCACAGTCACGTGATCAGTGCCTCTCAGTCACGTGATCACCGTATGATAAACACGTGATCAGTGAATGATCAGCCACGTGATCACTGCATGCTCAGTCAGGTGGTCAGTTCCTGATCAGACACATGATCAGTGCCTGCACAGGCACATGATCAGTGCATGTCAGTCACTGATCACTGCATGAGAAACACGTGATCAGTGCATGATGAGCCACGTGATCAGTGCATGATCATCCACGTGATCAGTGCATGCGCAGTCACGTGATCAGTGCATGATCAGTCACGTGATCAGTGCATGATCAGTCACGTGATCAGTGCATGATAGACACGTGATCAGTGCATGATAGCCACGTGATCAGTGCATGATAGCCACGTGATCAGTGCATGATCAGTCACGTGATCAGTGCATGATAGCCACGTGATCAGTGCATGATAACCACGTGATCAGTGCATGATCAGTCACGGATCAGTGCATGATCAGTCACGTGATCAGTGCATGATAGCCACCTGATCAGTGCATGATAGTCACGTAATTGGTGAATGATAGCCACTTGATCAGTGCATGATAACCACGTGATCAGTGAATGATCAGTCACGTGATCAGTGCATATCAGTCACGTGATCAGTGCATGATAGGTAGGTGATCAGTGCATGATCAGCAACGTGAGCACTGCATGATAGCCTGATCAGTGAATGAGAGCCACCTGATCAGTGCATGATAGCCACGTGATCAGTGCATGATCAGTCACATGATCAGTGCATGATCAGTCACGTGATCAGTGACTGATAGCCACCTGATCAGTTCATGATATCCACCTGATCAGTGCATGATAGCCAGGTGATCAGTGCATGATCAGTCACGGATCAGTGCATGATCAGTCACGTGATCAGTTCATGATCAGTCACATGATCAGTGCATGATAGCCACCTGATCAGTGCATGATAGCCACCTGATCAGTGCATGATCAGTCACGTGATCAGTGCATGATCAGCCACGTGATCAGTGAATGATAGCCAGCTGATCAGTGCATGATAGCCACGTGATCAGTGCATGATCAGCCACGTGATCAGTGTATGATCAGCCACGTGATCAGTGCATGATCAGTCACGTGATCAGTGCATGATCAGCCACGTGATCAGTGCATGATCAGTCACATGATCAGTGCATGATAGCCACCTGATCAGTGCATGATAGCCACGTGATCAGTGCATGATAGCCACGTGATCAGTGCATGATCAGTCACGTGATCAGTGCATGATAGCCACGTGATCAGTGCATGATAGCCACGTGATCAGTGCATGATCAGTCACGTGATCAGTGCATGATCAGCCACGTGATCAGTGCATGATAGCCACGTGATCAGTGCATGATCAGTCACGTGATCAGTGTGTATCATCCATGTGATCAGTGCATGATCATCCACGTGATCAGTGCATGACAGTCACGTGATCAGTGTATGATCAGCCACGTGATCAGTGCATGACAGTCACGTGATCAGTGCATGATAGCCACGTGATCAGTGCATGATCAGTCACGTGATCAGTGCATGATCAGCCACGTGATCAGTGCATGTGCAGTCACGTGATCAGTGCATGATCAGCCACGTGATCAGTGCATGACAGTCACGTGATCAGTGATGATAGCCACGTGATCAGTGCATGATAGCCACGTGATCAGTGCATGATCAGTCACGTGATCAGTGCATGATCAGTCACGTGATCAGTGCATGATAGCCACGTGATCAGTGCATGATAGCCACGTGATCAGTGCATGATCAGTCACGTGATCAGTGCATGATAGCTACGTGATCAGTGCATGATAGCCACGTGATCAGTGCATGATAGCCACGTGATCAGTGCATGATCAGCCACGTGATCAGTGCATGATAGCCACGTGATCAGTGCATGATAGCCACGTGATCAGTGCATGATAGCCACGTGATCAGTGCATGATCAGCCACATGATCAGTGCATGATCATTACGTGATCAGTGCATGATCAGTCACGTGATCAGTGCATGATAGCCACGTGATCAGTGCATGATCAGTCACGTGATCAGTGCATGATCAGCCACGTGATCAGTGCATGATAGCCACGTGATCAGTGCATGATAGCCACGTGATCAGTGCATGATCAGTCACGTGATCAGTGCATGATCAGTCACGTGATCAGTGCATGATCAGTCACGTGATCAGTGCATGATAGCCACGTGATCAGTGCATGATAGCCACGTGATCAGTCTATCCTCAGTCAAGTGATCAGCCACTTGATCAGTGCATGATCAGTCACGTGATCAGTGCATGATAGCCACGTGATCAGTGCATGATAGCCACGTGATCAGTGCATCATCATTCACCTGATGAGCCACATGATCAGTGCATGATAGCCACGTGATCAGTGCATGATCAGTCACGTGATCAGTGCATGATCAGCCACGTGATCAGTGCATGATCAGTCACGTGATCAGTGCATGATAGCCACGTGATCAGTGCATGATCAGTCACGTGATCAGTGCATGATCAGCCACGTGATCATGCATGATAGCCACGTGATCAGTGCATGATCAGTCACGTGATCAGTGCATGATCAGTCACGTGATCAGTGCATGATAGCCACGTGATCAGTGCATGATCAGTCACGTGATCAGTGCATGATCAGCCACGTGATCAGTGCATGATAGCCACGTGATCAGTGCATGATAGCCACGTGATCAGTGCATGATAGCCACGTGATCAGTGCATGATAGCACGTGATCAGTGCATGATAGCCACGTGATCAGTGCATGATAGCCACGTGATCAGTGCATGATCAGCCACGTGATCAGTGCATGATAGCCACGTGATCAGTGCATGATAGCCACGTGATCAGTGCATGATAGCCACGTGATCAGTGCATGATCAGCCACGTGATCAGTGCATGATAGCCACGTGATCAGTGCATGATAGCCACGTGATCAGTGCATGATAGACACGTGATCAGTGCATGATCAGCCACGTGATCAGTGCATGATCATTACGTGATCAGTGCATGATCAGTCACGTGATCAGTGCATGATAGCCACGTGATCAGTGCATGATCAGTCACGTGATCAGTGCATGATCAGCCACGTGATCAGTGCATGATAGCCACGTGATCAGTGCATGATAGCCACGTGATCAGTGCATGATCAGTCACGTGATCAGTGCATGATCAGTCACGTGATCAGTGCATGATCAGTCACGTGATCAGTGCATGATAGCCACGTGATCAGTGCATGATAGCCACGTGATCAGTCTATCCTCAGTCAAGTGATCAGCCACGTGATCAGTGCATGATCAGTCACGTGATCAGTGCATGATAGCCACGTGATCAGTGCATGATAGCCACTTGATCAGTCCATCATCATTCACCTGATGAGCCACATGATCAGTGCATGATAGCCACGTGATCAGTGCATGATCAGTCACGTGATCAGTGCATGATCAGCCACGTGATCAGTGCATGATCAGTCACGTGATCAGTGCATGATAGCCACGTGATCAGTGCATGATCAGTCACGTGATCAGTGCATGATCAGCCACGTGATCATGCATGATAGCCACGTGATCAGTGCATGATCAGTTACGTGATCAGTGCATGATCAGTCACGTGATCAGTGCATGATAGCCACGTGATCAGTGCATGATCAGTCACGTGATCAGTGCATGATCAGCCACGTGATCAGTGCATGATAGCCACGTGATCAGTGCATGATAGCCACGTGATCAGTGCATGATCAGCCACGTGATCAGTGCATGATAGCCACGTGATCAGTGCATGATAGCCACGTGATCAGTGCATGATAGCCACGTGATCAGTGCATGATCAGTCACGTGATCAGTGCATGATCAGCCACGTGATCAGTGCATGATAGCCACGTGATCAGTGCATGATAGCCACGTGATCAGTGCATGATCAGTCACGTGATCAGTGCATGATAGCCACGTGATCAGTGCATGATAGCCACGTGATCAGTGCATGATCAGTCACGTGATCAGTGCATGATCAGCCACGTGATCAGTGCATGATAGCCACGTGATCAGTGCATGATCAGTTACGTGATCAGTGCATGATCAGTCACGTGATCAGTGCATGATAGCCACGTGATCAGTGCATGATCAGTCACGTGATCAGTGCATGATCAGCCACGTGATCAGTGCATGATAGCCACGTGATCAGTGCATGATAGCCACGTGATCAGTGCATGATAGCCACGTGATCAGTGCATGATCAGTCACGTGATCAGTGCATGATAGCCACGTGATCAGTGCATGATCAGCAACGTGATCAGTGCATGATAGCCACGTGATCAGTGCATGATAGCCACGTGATCAGTGCATGATAGCCACGTGATCAGTGCATGATCAGTCACGTGATCAGTGCATGATCAGTCACGTGATCAGTGCATGATAGCCACGTGATCAGTGCATGATAGCCACGTGATCAGTGCATGATAGCCACGTGATCAGTGCATGATCAGTCACGGATCAGTGCATGATCAGTCACGTGATCAGTGCATGATCAGTCACGTGATCAGTGCATGATCAGCCACGTGATCAGTGCATGATAGCCACGTGATCAGTGCATGATCAGTCACGTGATCAGTGCATGATAGCTACGTGATCAGTGCATGATCAGCCACGTGATCAGTGCATGATAGCCACGTGATCAGTGCATGATAGCCACGTGATCAGTGCATGATAGCCACGTGATCAGTGCATGATCAGTCACGTGATCAGTGCATGATCAGTCACGTGATCAGTGCATGATAGCCACGTGATCAGTGCATGATCAGCAACGTGATCAGTGCATGATAGCCTGATCAGTGCATGAGAGCCACGTGATCAGTGCATGATAGCCACGTGATCAGTCTATCGTCAGTCAAGTGATCAGCCACTTGATCAGTGCATGATCAGTCACGTGATCAGTGCATGATCAGTCACGTGATCAGTGCATGATAGCCACGTGATCAGTGCATGACAGCCACGTGATCAGTCCGTCATCAGTCACCTGATGAGTCACATGATCAGTGCATGATAGCCACGTGATCAGTGCATGATCAGTCACGTGATCAGTGCATGATCAGCCACGTGATCAGTGCATGATCAGTCACGTGATCAGTGCATGACAGTCACGTGATCAGTGCATGATCAGTCACGTGATCAGTGCATGATCAGCCACGTGATCAGTGCATGATAGCCACGTGATCAGTGCATGATCAGTCACGTGATCAGTGCATGATCAGTCACGTGATCAGTGCATGATAGCCACGTGATCAGTGCATGATCAGTCACGTGATCAGTGCATGATCAGCCACGTGATCAGTGCATGATAGCCACGTGATCAGTGCATGATAGCCACGTGATCAGTGCATGATCAGTCACGTGATCAGTGCATGATCAGTCACGTGATCAGTGCATGATAGCCACGTGATCAGTGCATGATAGCCACGTGATCAGTGCATGATCAGTCACGTGATCAGTGCATGATCAGTCACGGATCAGTGCATGATCAGTTACGTGATCAGTGCATGATCAGTCGTGATCAGTGCATGATAGCCACGTGATCAGTGCATGATCAGTCACGTGATCAGTGCATGATCAGCCACGTGATCAGTGCATGATAGCCACGTGATCAGTGCATGATCAGTACGTGATCAGTGCATGATCAGCCACGTGATCAGTGCATGATAGCCACGTGATCAGTGCATGATCAGTCACGTGATCAGTGCATGATCAGCCACGTGATCAGTGCATGATCAGTCACGTGATCAGTGCATGATCATACGTGATCAGTGCATGACAGTCACGTGATCAGTGATGATAGCCACGTGATCAGTGCATGATCAGTCACGTGATCAGTGTATGATCAGCCACGTGAACAGTGCATGCTCAGTCACGTGATCAGGGCCTACTGAGCTGCGTGATTCCTGCCAGCTCATCTGCTTGATAATCGCCAGCTGAGCTGCATGATTCCTGCCTGATCATCTGCTTGATAATCGCCAGCTGAGCTGCATGATTCGTGCCTGCTCCTCTGCTTGATAATCGCCAGCTGAGCTGCGTGTTTCCTGCCTGCTCAGCTGCTTGATAATCGCCAGCTGAGCTGCATGATTCGTGCCTGCTCATCTGCTTAACATTTGCCAGCTGAGCAGTGTGATTAATGTCTGCTCAGCTGCTTGATTATTGCCAACTGAGCAGCATGATTCATCACAGCTGAGGTCCATGATTATTGCCTACAGACTGCCTGATTCGTGCCTGCTCAGCCCTTTGATTATTGCCTCCTGAAGCACATGATCAGTGTATGATAGCCACGTGATCAGTGCATGATCAGTCACGTGATCAGTGCACACGTGATCACTGCATGATCAGCCACGTGATCAGTGCATGATAGTCACGTGATCAGTGCATGATCAGCCACGTGATCAGTGCATGATCAGCCACGTGATCAGTGCATGATAGCTACGTGATCAGTGCATGATCAGCCACGTGATCAGTGCATGATAGCCACGTGATCAGTGCATGATAGTCACGTGATCAGTGCATGATCAGTCACGTGATCAGTGCATGATCAGTCACGTGATCAGTGCATGATCAGTCACGTGATCAGTGCATGATAGCCACGTGATCAGTGCATGATCAGTCACGTGATCAGTGCATGATCAGCCACGTGATCAGTGCATGATAGCCACGTGATCAGTGCATGATAGCCACGTGATCAGTGCATGATCAGTCACGTGATCAGTGCATGATCAGCCACGTGATCAGTGCATGATAGCCACGTGATCAGTGCATGATCAGTCACGTGATCAGTGCATGATCAGTCACGTGATCAGTGCATGATCAGCCACGTGATCAGTGCATGATAGCCACGTGATCAGTGCATGATAGCCACGTGATCAGTGCATGATCAGTCACGTGATCAGTGCATGATCAGTCACGTGATCAGTGCATGATAGCCACGTGATCAGTGCATGACAGTCACGTGATCAGTGCATGAAGCTACATGATCAGTGCATGATCAGCCACGTGATCAGTGCATGATAGTCACGTGATCAGTGCATGATAGCCACGTGATCAGTGCATGATAGCCACGTGATCAGTACATGATAGCTACGTGATCAGTGCATGATCAGCCACGTGATCAGTGCATGATAGCCACGTGATCAGTGCATGATAGCCACGTGATCAGTGCATGATCAGTCACGTGATCAGTGCATGATCAGTCACGTGATCAGTGCATGATCAGTCACGTGATCAGTGCATGATAGCCACGTGATCAGTGCATGATCAGTCACGTGATCAGTGCATGATCAGCCACGTGATCAGTGCATGATAGCCACGTGATCAGTGCATGATAGCCACGTGATCAGTGCATGATCAGTCACGTGATCAGTGCATGATAGCCACGTGATCAGTGCATGATAGCCACGTGATCAGTGCATGATCAGTCACGTGATCAGTGCATGATCAGTCACGTGATCAGTGCATGATCAGTCATGTGATCAGTGCATGATAGCTACGTGATCAGTGCATGATCAGCCACGTGATCAGTGCATGATAGCCACGTGATCAGTGCATGATAGCCACGTGATCAGTGCATGATAGCCACGTGATCAGTGCATGATCAGTCACGTGATCAGTGCATGATAGCCACGTGATCAGTGCATGATCAGCCACGTGATCAGTGCATGATAGCCACGTGATCAGTGCATGATAGCCACGTGATCAGTGCATGATAGCCACGTGATCAGTGCATGATCAGTCACGTGATCAGTGCATGATCAGTCACGTGATCAGTGCATGATAGCCACGTGATCAGTGCATGATAGCCACGTGATCAGTGCATGATAGCCACGTGATCAGTGCATGATCAGTCACGTGATCAGTGCATGATCAGTCACGTGACAGTGCATGATCAGTCACGTGATCAGTGCATGATAGCCACGTGATCAGTGCATGATCAGCCACGTGATCAGTGCATGATAGCCACGTGATCAGTGCATGATCAGCCACGTGATCAGTGCATGATAGCCACGTGATCAGTGCATGATCAGTCACGTGATCAGTGCATGATCAGTCACGTGATCAGTGCATGATAGCCACGTGATCAGTGCATGATAGCCACGTGATCAGTGCATGATAGCCACGTGATCAGTGCATGATCAGTCACGTGATCAGTGCATGATCAGCCACGTGATCAGTGCATGATAGCCACGTGATCAGTGCATGATCAGTCACGGATCAGTGCATGATCAGTCACGTGATCAGTGCATGATAGCCACGTGATCAGTGCATGATAGTCACGTGATCAGTGCATGATAGCCACGTGATCAGTGCATGATAGCCACGTGATCAGTGCATGATCAGTCACGTGATCAGTGCATGATCAGTCACGTGATCAGTGCATGATAGCCACGTGATCAGTGCATGATCAGCAACGTGATCAGTGCATGATAGCCTGATCAGTGCATGATCAGCCACGTGATCAGTGCATGATAGCCACGTGATCAGTGCATGATCAGTCACGTGATCAGTGCATGATAGCCACGTGATCAGTGCATGATATCCACGTGATCAGTGCATGATAGCCACGTGATCAGTGCATGATCAGTCACGGATCAGTGCATGATCAGTCACGTGATCAGTGCATGATCAGTCACGTGATCAGTGCATGATAGCCACGTGATCAGTGCATGATAGCCACGTGATCAGTGCATGATCAGTCACGTGATCAGTGCATGATCAGCCACGTGATCAGTGCATGATAGCCACTGATCAGTGCATGATAGCCACGTGATCAGTGCATGATCAGCCACGTGATCAGTGCATGATCAGCCACGTGATCAGTGCATGATCAGCCACGTGATCAGTGCATGATAGCCACGTGATCAGTGCATGATAGCCACGTGATCAGTGCATGATCAGTCACGTGATCAGTGCATGATCAGTCACGTGATCAGTGCATGATCAGTCACGTGATCAGTGCATGATAGCCACGTGATCAGTGCATGATCAGTCACGTGATCAGTGCATGATCAGCCACGTGATCAGTGCATGATAGCCACGTGATCAGTGCATGATAGCCACGTGATCAGTGCATGATCAGTCACGTGATCAGTGCATGATCAGTCACGTGATCAGTGCATGATCAGTCACGTGATCAGTGCATGATAGCCACGTGATCAGTGCATGATAGCCACGTGATCAGTGCATGATCAGTCACGTGATCAGTGCATGATCAGTCACGTGATCAGTGCATGATCAGTCACGTGATCAGTGCATGATCAGCCACGTGATCAGTGCATGATAACCACGTGATCAGTGCATGATAGCCACGTGATCAGTGCATGATAGCCACGTGATCAGTGCATGATCAGTCACGTGATCAGTGCATGATAGCCACGTGATCAGTGCATGATAGCCACGTGATCAGTGCATGATAGCCACGTGATCAGTGCATGATCAGTCACGTGATCAGTGCATGATCAGTCACGTGATCAGTGCATGATCAGTCACGTGATCAGTGCATGATAGCCACGTGATCAGTGCATGACAGCCACGTGATCAGTGCATGATAGCCACGTGATCAGTGCATGATCAGTCACGTGATCAGTGCATGATCAGTCACGTGATCAGTGCATGATCAGTCACGTGATCAGTGCATGATCAGCCACGTGATCAGTGCATGATAGCCACGTGATCAGTGCATGATCAGTCACGTGATCAGTGCATGATCAGCCACGTGATCAGTGCATGATAGCCACGTGATCAGTGCATGATCAGTCACGTGATCAGTGCATGATCAGTCACGTGATCAGTGCATGATCAGCCACGTGATCAGTGCATGATAGCCACGTGATCAGTGCATGATAGCAACGTGATCAGTGCATGATCAGTCACGTGATCAGTGCATGGTAGCTACGTGATCAGTGCATGATCAGCCACGTGATCAGTGCATGATAGCCACGTGATCAGTGCATGATAGCCACGTGATCAGTGCATGATAGCCACGTGATCAGTGCATGATCAGTCACGTGATCAGTGCATGATCAGTCACGTGATCAGTGCATGATAGCCACGTGATCAGTGCATGATAGCCACGTGATCAGTGCATGATCAGTCACGTGATCAGTGCATGATCAGCCACGTGATCAGTGCATGATAGCCACTGATCAGTGCATGATAGCCACGTGATCAGTGCATGATCAGCCACGTGATCAGTGCATGATCAGCCACGTGATCAGTGCATGATCAGTCACGTGATCAGTGCATGATCAGCCACGTGATCAGTGCATGATCAGTCACGTGATCAGTGCATGATAGCCACGTGATCAGTGCATGATAGCCACGTGATCAGTGCATGATCAGTCACGTGATCAGTGCATGATAGCCACGTGATCAGTGCATGATCAGCACGTGATCAGTGCATGATAGCCACGTGATCAGTGCATGATAGCCACGTGATCAGTGCATGATAGCCACGTGATCAGTGCATGATCAGTCACGTGATCAGTGCATGATCAGCCACGTGATCAGTGCATGATAGCCACGTGATCAGTGCATGATCAGTCACGTGATCAGTGTGTATCATCCATGTGATCAGTGCATGATCATCCACGTGATCAGTGCATGATCAGTCACGTGATCAGTGCATGATCAGCCACGTGATCAGTGCATGATAGCCACGTGATCAGTGCATGATCAGTCACGTGATCAGTGCATGATCATCCACGTGATCAGTGCATGACAGTCACGTGATCAGTGCATGATAGCCACGTGATCAGTGCATGATCAGTCACGTGATCAGTGCATGATATCCACGTGATCAGTGCATGTGCAGTCACGTGATCAGTGCATGATCATCCACGTGATCAGTGCATGACAGTCACGTGATCAGTGATGATAGCCACGTGATCAGTGCATGATAGCCACGTGATCAGTGCATGATCAGTCACGTGATCAGTGCATGATCAGTCACGTGATCAGTGCATGATAGCCACGTGATCAGTGCATGATAGCCACGTGATCAGTGCATGATCAGTCACGTGATCAGTGCATGATAGCTACGTGATCAGTGCATGATCAGCAACGTGATCAGTGCATGATAGCCACGTGATCAGTGCATGATAGCCACGTGATCAGTGCATGATAGCCACGTGATCAGTGCATGATCAGTCACGTGATCAGTGCATGATCAGTCACGTGATCAGTGCATGATAGCCACGTGATCAGTGCATGATAGCCACGTGATCAGTGCATGATAGCCACGTGATCAGTGCATGATCAGTCACGGATCAGTGCATGATCAGTCACGTGATCAGTGCATGATAGCCACGTGATCAGTGCATGATAGCCACGTGATCAGTGCATGATAGCCACGTGATCAGTGCATGATCAGCCACGTGATCAGTGCATGATAGCCACGTGATCAGTGCATGATAGCCACGTGATCAGTGCATGATAGCCACGTGATCAGTGCATGATCAGTCACGTGATCAGTGCATGATCAGTCACGTGATCAGTGCATGATCAGTCACGTGATCAGTGCATGATAGCCACGTGATCAGTGCATGATCAGTCACGTGATCAGTGCATGATCAGCCACGTGATCAGTGCATGATAGCCACGTGATCAGTGCATGATAGCCACGTGATCAGTGCATGATCAGTCACGTGATCAGTGCATGATCAGTCACGTGATCAGTGCATGATCAGTCACGTGATCAGTGCATGATAGCCACGTGATCAGTGCATGATAGCCACGTGATCAGTGCATGATCAGTCACGTGATCAGTGCATGATCAGTCACGTGATCAGTGCATGATCAGTCACGTGATCAGTGCATGATAGCTCGTGATCAGTGCATGATCAGCCACGTGATCAGTGCATGATAGCCACTGATCAGTGCATGATCAGCCACGTGATCAGTGCATGATAGCCACGTGATCAGTGCATGATCAGTCACGTGATCAGTGATGATAGCCACGTGATCAGTGCATGATTGCCACGTGATCAGTGCATGATAGCCACGTGATCAGTGCATGATCAGTCACGTGATCAGTGCATGATCAGTCACGTGATCAGTGCATGATCAGTCACGTGATCAGTGCATGATAGCCACGTGATCAGTGCATGATAGCCACGTGATCAGTGCATGATAGCCACGTGATCAGTGCATGATCAGTCACGTGATCAGTGCATGATAAGTTACATGATCATTGCATGCGCAGTCACGTAATAAGTGCATTATCAGCAACGTGAGCAGTGCCTGATAGCCACGTGATCAGTGCATGATCAGTCGCGTGATAGGTGTATGATCAGCCACGTGATCAGTGAATGATAGCCACCTGATCAGTGCAAGATCTGTCACGTGATCTGTGTATGATCTTTCACGTGATCAGTGTATGATCAGCCAGGTGATAATTGCATAAAAGCCACATGATTAGTGCATGAGAGCAACGTGATCAGTGCATGATCAGTCACGTTATCAGTGCATGATAGCTACATGATCAGTACATGATCAGCAAAGTGAGCAGTGCATGATAGCCACCTGATCAGTGAATGATAGCCACCTGATCATTGCATGATAGCCACGTGATCAGTGCATGATCAGTCACGTGATCAGTGCATGATCAGTCACGTGACCAGTACATGGTAGCCACGTGACCATTGCATGATCAGCCACGTGATCAGTACATGATAGCCACGTGATCAGTGCATGATCAGTCACGAGAGCAGTGCATGGTCAGTCACGTGATCAGTGCATGATAGCCACGTGATCAGTGCATGATCAGTCACGTAATCAGTGCATGATCAGTCACGTGATCAGTGCATGATAGCCACGTGATCAGTGCATGATCAGTCACGTAATCAGTGCATGATCAGTCACGTGATCAGTGCATGATCATTTACGTGGTCTGTGCATGATCAGTCACCTGACCAGTACATGGTAGCTACGTGATCAGTGCAAGTTCAGCCACGTGAGCAGTGCATGATCAGTCAAGTGATAGGTGTATCATCAGCCACGTGATCAGTGCATCATATCCACGTGATCAGTGCGTGACACCTAAGTGATCAGGTCACGATTAGTCACGTGTTCTGTGCATGACAGGCACGTGATCAGTGCATGATATCCACGTGATCAGTGCATTATAGCCACGTGAACAGTTCATGATTAGTCACGTGATCTGTGCATGACCAGGCATGTGATCAGTGTATGATCAGCCACGTGATCAGTGCGTGAACAGTCACGTGATCAGTGCATGATGAGCCACGTGATCAGTGCATGCTCAGTCACGTGATCAGGGCCTGCTGAGCTGCGTGATTACTGTCTGCGCATCTGCTTGCCAATTGCCAGCTGAGCTGCAGGATTCCTGCCTGTCATATGCTTGACCATTGCCAGCTGTGCTGCGTAATTCCTGCCTGCTCAGCTGCTTGATTATTGCCAGCTGAGCAGCATGATTCCTCACAGCTGAGTTCCATGATTATTGCCGGCTGACTGTTTGATTCGTGCCTACTCAGCTCTTTGTTTATTGCCTCCAGAGGTACATGATCAGTGTATGATAGCAAACATGTTCAGCCCATGATCAGTCACATGATCGGCGCCATTAAGTCACGTGATCACTACAAGATAGTCATGTGATCAGTCCATGCTCAGTCACGGTATCAGTGCATGAACAGCCACGTGATCAGTGCGTGCACATTCACGTAATCAGCGCCTTTCACTCACGTGATCACTGCATGATAAACACGTGATCAGTGCGTGATCAGCCACGTGATCAGTGCATGCACAGTCACGTGTCATTGCATGATAGCCACGTGATCAGAGAAAGATAGCACCGGGATCAGTGCTTGATCAGTCACTTGATCAGTGTATGATCAGCCACCTGTACAGTGGGTGATGTCACGTGATCAGGGCCTGCTGAGCTGCGTGATTCCTGTCTACTCAGCTTAGTGACAATTGCGAGCTGAGCTGCTTTATTCCTGCCTGCTAATCTGCTGGATAATTTCCAGCTGAGCTGCGTGATTCCTTCCTGCTCATCAGTTTGAGAATTGCCAGCTGAGTGGCGTTATTCCTGCCTGCTCATCTGCTTGAGTATTGCCAGCTGAGCTGCGTTATTCCTGCCTGCTCAGCTGCTTGATTATTGCCAGCTGAGCAGAATGATTCATCACAGCTGAGGTCCATGATTATTGCCTGTTGATTTTGTGATTCGTGCCTGCTCAGCTCTTTGATTATTACCTTCTGAGGGACATCATCAGTGCATGGTAGCCAAGTGATCAGCACATGATCAGTCACATGATCAGCGCCATTCAGACATGTGATCACTGCATGCTCATCCGCTTGATGAGTTCATGATCAGCCACGTGATAAGTGCATCATCAGCCACATGATCAGTGCATCATCAGCCACGTGATCAGTGAATGATAGCCACCTGATCAGTGCATGATAGCCAAGTGATCAGTGCATGATCAGTCACGTGATCATTGCATGATCAGTCAAGTGATCAGCACATGATCAGCCACGTGATTAGTGCATGATCTGCCACGTGATCAGTGAATGATCAATCACGTGATCAGTGCATGATCAGCCACGTGATCAGTGAATGATAGCCACCTGATAAGTGCATGAAGGCCACGTGATCAGTACATGATCAATAACGTGACCAGTGCATGATCATTTACGTGATCAGTGCATGCGCAGTCACGTGATCAGTGAATGATAGCCACGTGATCAGTGTATGATGAGCCACGAGATCAGTGCATGATAGCAACGTGTTCAGTGCATGATCAGCCAGGTGATCAGTGAATGATAGCCACATGATTAGTGCATGATCATTCACATGATCAGTGCATGATCAGCCACGTGACGAGTGATTGATAGACACCTGATCAGTCCATGATAGCCAGGTGATCAGTGCATGATTAGTCACGTAATCAGTGCATGATCAGTCACGTGATCATTGCATAATTCGACACATGACCAGTGAATGATAGCCACCAGATCAGTGAATGATAGCCACCTGATCATTGCATGATAGCCACGTGATCAGTCATGATCAGTCACGTGATCAGTGCATGATAAGTCACGTGATCAGTGCATGATCATTTACGTTATCAGTGCTTGATCAGTCACGTGACCAGTACACGGTAGCTATGTGATCATTGGGTGATCAGCCAGGTGATCAGTTCATGATCAGCCACGTGATCAGTGCATGATAACCACGTGATCAGTGCATGATCAGTCAGGTGATCAGTGCATGATCAGTCACATGATCAGTGCATGTTAAGCCACATTATCAGTGCAGGATCAATTACGTGATGAGTGCATGATCAGTAACGTGACCAGTACATGGTAGCTACGTGATAACTGCATGATCAGCCTCGTGAACAGGGCATGATAGCCACGTGATCGATGCATAATCAGACACGTGGTCAGTGCATGACCAGCCACGTGGTCAGTGCATGATCAATAATGTGATCAGTGCATGATCAGTCACGTGACCAGTACATGGTAGCTACGTGATCATTGCATGATCAGCCACGTGAGCAGTGCATGATAGCCACGTGATCAGTGTATGATCAGTTATGTGAGCAGTGTATGATCAGCAACGTGCTCAGTGCATGATAGCCATGTGATCAGTGCATGATCAGTTACGAGAGCAGTGCATGATCAGTCACGTGATCAGTGCATGATCAGCCACGTGCACAGTGCATGATCAGTAACCTGATCAGTGCATGATCAATTACGTGATCAGTGCATGGTCAGTCACATGACCAGTACATGGTAGCTACGTGATCATTGCATGATCAGCCACATGAGCAGTGCATGATAGCCACGTGATCAGTGCATGATCATTCACATGATCAGTGCATGATCAGCCACGTGACCAGTGATTGATAGACACCTGATCAGTGCATGATAGCCAGGTGATCAGTGCATGATCAGTCATGTAATCAGTGCATGATCAGTCATGTGATCATTGCATAATTCGACACATGACCAGTGAATGATAGCCACCAGATCAGTGAATGATAGCCACCTGATCATTGCATGATAGCCACGTGATCAGTGCATGATCAGTCACGTGATCAGTGCATGATCAGTCACGTGACCAGTACATGGTAGCTACGTGACCATTGCATGATCAGCCACGTGATCAGTACATGATAGCCACGTGATCAGTGCATGATCAGTTACGAGAGCAGTGCATGATCAGTCACGTGATCAGTGAATGATCAGCCACGTGATCAGTGCATGATCAGTCACGTGCACAGTGCATGATCAGTTACCTGATCAGTGCATGGTCAGTCACATGACCAGTACATGGTAGCTACGTGATCATTGCCTGATCAGCCACATGAGCAGTGCATGATAGCCACGTGATCAGTGCATGATCAGTCACGTAATCAGTGCATGATCAGTCACGTGATCAGTGCATGATCATTTACGTGATCTGTGCATGATCAGTCACCTGACCAGTACATGGTAGCTACGTGATCAGTGCAAGTTCAGCCACGTGAGCAGTGCATGATCAGTCAAGTGATAGGTGTATGATCAGCCACGTGATCAGTGCATGATATCCACGTGATCAGTGCGTGACACCTACGTGATCATGTCACGATTAGTCACGTGTTCTGTGCATGACAGGCACGTAATCAGTGCATGATATCCACGTGATCAGTGCATTATAGCCACGTGAACAGTTCATGATTAGTCACGTGATCTGTGCATGACCAGGCATGTGATCAGTGTATGATCAGCCACGTGATCAGTGCGTGAACAGTCACGTGATCAGTGCATGATGAGCTACGTGATCAGTGCATGCTCAGTCACGTGATCAGGGCCTGCTGAGCTGCGTGATTACTGTCTGCTCATCTGCTTGCCAATTGCCAGCTGAGCTACACGATTCCTGCCTGTCATATGCTTGACCATTGCCAGCTGTGCTGCGTAATTCCTGCCTGCTCAGCTGCTTGATTATTGCCAGCTGAGCAGCATGATTCCTCACAGCTGAGTTCCATGATTATTGCCGGCTGACTGTTTGATTCGTGCCTACTCAGCTCTTTGTTTATTGCCTCCAGAGGCACATGATCAGTGTATGATAGCAAACATGTTCAGCCCATGATCAGTCACATGATCGGCGCCATTAAGTCACGTGATCACTACATGATAGTCATGTGATCAGTCCATGCTCAGTCACAGTATCAGTGCATGATCAGCCACGTAATCAGTGCGTGCACATTCACGTAATCAGCGCCTTTCACTCACCTGATCACTGCATGATAAACACGTGATCAGTGCGTGATCAGCCACGTGATCAGTGCATGCACAGTTACGTGTCATTGCATGATAGCCACGTGATCAGAGAAAGATAGAACCATGATCAGTACTTGATCAGTCACTTGATCAGTGTATGATCAGCCACCTGTACAGTGGGTGATGTCACGTGATCAGGGCCTGCTGAGCTGCGTGATTCCTGTCTACTCAGCTTAGTGACAATTGCGAGCTGAGCTGCTTTATTCCTGCCTGCTAATCTGCTGGATAATTTCCAGCTGAGCTGCGTGATTCCTTCCTGCTCATCAGTTTGAGAATTGCCAGCTGTGTGGCGTTATTCCTGCCTGCTCATCTGCTTGATATTGCCAGCTGAGCTGCGTTATTCCTGCCTGCTCAGCTGCTTGATTATTGCCAGCTGAGCAGAATGATTCATCACAGCTGAGGTCCATGATTATTGCCTGTTGATTTCGTGATTCGTGCCTGCTCAGCTCTTTGATTATTGCCTTCTGAGGGACATCATCAGTGCATGGTAGCCAAGTGATCAGCACATGATCAGTCACATGATCAGCGCCATTCAGACATGTGATCACTGCATGCTCATCCGCTTGATGAGTTCATGATCAGCCACGTGATAAGTGCATCATCAGCCACATGATCAGTGCATCATCAGCCACGTGATCAGTGAATGATAGCCACCTGATCAGTGCATGATAGCCAAGTGATCAGTGCATGATCAGTCACGTGATCTGTACATGGTAGCTACGTGATCATTGCATGATCAGCCACGTGAGCAGTGCATGATAGCCACGTGATCAGTGTATGCTCAGTTATGTGAGCAGTGTATGATCAGCAACATGCTCAGTGCATGATAGCCACGTCATCAGTGCATGATCAGTTACGAGAGCAGTGCATGATCAGTCACGTGATCAGTGCATGATCAGCCACGTGCACAGTGCATGATCAGTAACCTGATCAGTGCATGATCAATTACGTGATCAGTGCATGGTCAGTCACATGACCAGTACATGGTAGCTACGTGATCATTGCATGATCAGCCACATGAGCAGTGCATGATAGCCACGTGATCAGTGCATGATCATTCACATGATCAGTGCATGATCAGCCACGTGACCAGTGATTGATAGACACCTGATCAGTGCATGATAGCCAGGTGATCAGTGCATGATCAGTCACGTAATCAGTGCATGATCAGTCACGTGATCATTGCATAATTCGACACATGACCAGTGAATGATAGCCACCAGATCAGTGAATGATAGCCACCTGATCATTGCATGATAGCCACGTGATCAGTACATGATCAGTCACGTGATCAGTGCATGATCAGTCACGTGACCAGTACATGGTAGCGACATGACGATTGCATGATCAGCCACGTGATCAGTACATGATAGCCACGTGATCAGTGCATGATCAGTTACGAGAGCAGTGCATGATCAGTCACGTGATCAGTGCATGATCAGCCACGTGATCAGTGCATGATCAGTCACGTGCACAGTGCATGGTCAGTCACATGACCAGTACATGGTAGCTACGTGATCATTGCATGATCAGCCACATGAGCAGTGCATGATAGCCACGTGATCAGTGCATGATCAGTCACGTGATCAGTGCATGATCATTTACGTGATCTGTGCATGATCAGTCACCTGACCAGTACAGGGTAGCTACGTGATCAGTGCAAGTTCAGCCACGTGAGCAGTGCATGATCAGTCAAGTGATAGGTGTATGATCAGCCACGTGATTAGTTCATGATATCCACGTGATCAGTGCGTGACACCTACGTGATCAGGTCACGATTAGTCACGTGTTCTGTGCATTACAGGCACGTAATCAGTGCATGATATCCACATGATCAGTGCATTATAAGCCACGTGAACAGTTCATGATTAGTCACGTGATCTGTGCATGACCAGGCATGTGATCAGTGCGTGAAAAGTCACGTGATCAGTGCATGATGAGCCACGTGATCAGTGCATGCTCAGTCACATGATCAGGGCCTGCTGAGCTGCGTGATTACTGTCTGCGCATCTGCTTGACAATTGCCAGCTGAGCTGCACGATTCCTGCCTGTCATATGCTTGACCATTGCCAGCTGTGCTGCGTAATTCCTGCCTGCTCAGCTGCTTGATTATTGCCAGCTGAGCAGCATGATTCCTCACAGCTGAGTTCCATGATTATTGCCGGCTGACTGTTTGATTCATGCCTACTCAGCTCTTTGTTTATTGCCTCCAGAGGTACATGATCAGTGTATGATAGCAAACATGTTCAGCCCATGATCAGTCACATGATCGGCGCCATTAAGTCACGTGATCACTACAAGATAGTCATGTGATCAGTCCATGCTCAGTCACGGTATCAGTGCATGAACAGCCACGTGATCAGTGCGTGCACATTCACGTAATCAGCGCCTTTCACTCACGTGATCACTGCATGATAAACACGTGATCAGTGCGTGATCAGCCACGTGATCAGTGCATGCACAGTCACGTGTCATTGCATGATAGCCACGTGATCAGAGAAAGATAGCACCGGGATCAGTGCTTGATCAGTCACTTGATCAGTGTATGATCAGCCACCTGTACAGTGGGTGATGTCACGTGATCAGGGCCTGCTGAGCTGCGTGATTCCTGTCTACTCAGCTTAGTGACAATTGCGAGCTGAGCCGCTTTATTCCTGCCTGCTAATCTGCTGGATAATTTCCAGCTGAGCTGCGTGATTCCTTCCTGCTCATCAGTTTGAGAATTGCCAGCTGAGTGGCGTTATTCCTGCCTGCTCATCTGCTTGAGTATTGCCAGCTGAGCTGCGTTATTCCTGCCTGCTCAGCTGCTTGATTATTGCCAGCTGAGCAGAATGATTCATCACAGCTGAGGTCCATGATTATTGCCTGTTGATTTCGTGATTCGTGCCTGCTCAGCTCTTTGATTATTGCCTTCTGAGGGACATCATCAGTGCATGGTAGCCAAGTGATCAGCACATGATCAGTCACATGATCAGCGCCATTCAGACATGTGATCACTGCATGCTCATCCGCTTGATGAGTTCATGATCAGCCACGTGATAAGTGCATCATCAGCCACATGATCAGTGCATCATCAGCCACGTGATCAGTGAATGATAGCCACCTGATCAGTGCATGATAGCCAAGTGATCAGTGCATGATCAGTCACGTGATCAGTGCATGATCAGCCACGTGATCAGTGCATGATCTGCCACGTGATCAGTGAATGATCAATCACGTGATCAGTGCATGATCAGCCACGTGATCAGTGAATGATAGCCACCTGATAAGTGCATGAAGGCCACGTGATCAGTACATGATCAGTAACGTGACCAGTGCATGATCATTTACGTGATCAGTGCATGCGCAGTCACGTGATCAGTGAATGATAGCCACGTGATCAGTGTATGATGAGCCACGAGATCAGTGCATGATAGCAACGTGTTCAGTGCATGATCAGCCAGGTGATCAGTGAATGATAGCCACATGATTAGTGCATGATCATTCACATGATCAGTGCATGATCAGCCACGTGACGAGTGATTGATAGACACCTGATCAGTCCATGATAGCCAGGTGATCAGTGCATGATCAGTCACGTAATCAGTGCATGATCAGTCACGTGATCATTGCATAATTCGACACATGACCAGTGAATGATAGCCACCAGATCAGTGAATGATAGCCACCTGATCATTGCATGATAGCCACGTGATCAGTGCATGATCAGTCACGTGATCAGTGCATGATAAGTCACGTGATCAGTGCATGATCACTTACATTATCAGTGCTTGATCAGTCACGTGACCAGTACATGGTAGCTACGTGATAACTGCATGATCAGCCTCGTGAACAGGGCATGATAGCCACGTGATCGATGCATAATCAGACACGTGGTCAGTGCATGACCAGCCACGTGGTCAGTGCATGATCAATAATGTGATCAGTGCATGATCAGTCACGTGACCAGTACATGGTAGCTACGTGATCATTGCATGATCAGCCACGTGAGCAGTGCATGATAGCCACGTGATCAGTGTATGATCAGTTATGTGAGCAGTGTATGATCAGCAACGTGCTCAGTGCATGATAGCCACGTAATCAGTGCATGATCAGTTACGAGAGCAGTGCATGATCAGTCACGTGATCAGTGCATGATCAGCCACGTGCACAGTGCATGAACAGTAACCTGATCAGTGCATGATCAATTACGTGATCAGTGCATGGTCAGTCACATGACCAGTACATGGTAGCTACGTGATCATTGCATGATCAGCCACATGAGCAGTGCATGATAGCCACGTGATCAGTGCATGATCATTCACATGATCAGTGCATGATCAGCCACGTGACCAGTGATTGATAGACACCTGATCAGTGCATGATAGCCAGGTGATCAGTGCATGATCAGTCACGTAATCAGTGCATGATCAGTCACGTGATCATTGCATAATTCGACACATGACCAGTGAATGATAGCCACCAGATCAGTGAATGATAGCCACCTGATCATTGCATGATAGCCACGTGATCAGTGCATGATCAGTCACGTGATCAGTGCATGATCAGTCACGTGACCAGTACATGGTAGCTACGTGACCATTGCATGATCAGCCACGTGATCAGTACATGATAGCCACGTGATCAGTGCATGATCAGTTACGAGAGCAGTGCATGATCAATCACGTGATCAGTGCATGATCAGCCACGTGATCAGTGCATGATCAGTCACATGCACAGTGCATGATCAGTTACCTGATCAGTGCATGGTCAGTCACATGACCAGTACATGGTAGCTACGTGATCATTGCATGATCAGCCACATGAGCAGTGCATGATAGCCACGTGATCAGTGCATGATCAGTCACATAATCAGTGCATGATCAGTCACGTGATCAGTGCATGATCATTTACGTGGTCTGTGCATGATCAGTCACCTGACCAGTACATGGTAGCTACGTGATCAGTGCAAGTTCAGCCACGTGAGCAGTGCATGATCAGTCAAGTGATAGGTGTATGATCAGCCACGGGATCAGTGCATGATATCCACGTGATCAGTGCGTGACACCTACGTGATCATGTCAGATTAGTCACGTGTTCTGTGCATGACAGGCACGTAATCAGTGCATGATATCCACGTGATCAGTGCATTATAGCCACGTGAACAGTTCATGATTAGTCACGTGATCTGTGCATGACCAGGCATGTGATCAGTGTATGATCAGCCACGTGATCAGTGCGTGAACAGTCACGTGATCAGTGCATGATGAGCCACGTGATCAGTGCATGATCAGTCACGTGAACAGTACATGTTTGCTACGTGATCATTGCATGATTAGCCACGTGAGCAGTGCATGATAGCCACGTGATCAGTGCATGATCAGTCACCTTATCAGTGCATGATCAGTCACGTGAACAGTGCATGATCAGTTACCTGATCAGTGCATGATCAATTTCGTGATCCGTGCATTGTCAGTCACGTGAGCAGTACATGTTAGCTACGTGATCATTGCATGATCAGCCACGTGAGCAGTGCATGATAGCCACGTGATGAGTGCATGATCAGTCACGTGATCAGTGCATGATCATTTACGTGATCTGTGCATGATCAGTCACGTGACCAGTACATGGTAGCTACATGAGCAGTGCATGATAGCCACGTGATGTGTGCATGATGAGTTACGTGAGCAGAGTATGATCAGCCACGTGATCAGTGCATGATCAGTTACGTGAGTAGTATATGAACAGCTCCGTGATAGGTGCGTGATCAGACACGTGAACAGTGTATGAGCAGCCATGTGATCAGTGCATGATCAATCACGTGATCAGTGTATGATCAGCCACGTGAACAGTGCATTCTCAGTCCCATGATCAGGGCCTGCTGAGCTGCGTGGTTACTGTCTGCTCATCTGCTTGCCAATTGCCAGGTGAGCTGCACGATTCCTGCCTGTCTACTGCTTGACAATTGCAAGCTGTCCTGCGTAATTCCTGCCTGCTCAGCTGCTTGATTTTTGCCAGCAGAGCAGCATGATTCCTCACAGCTGAGGTCCATGATTATTGCCGGCTGACTGTTTGATTCGTGCCTACTCAGCTCTTTGTTTATTGCCTCCAGAGGCACATGATCAGTGTATGATAGCAAACATGATCAGCGCATGATCAGTCACATGATCAGCGCCATTAAGTCACGTGATCACTACAATAGTCATGTGATCAGTCCATGCTCAGTCACAGTATCAGTGCTTGATCAGTCACTTGATCAGTGTATGATCAGCCACCTGTACAGTGGGTGATGTCACGTGATCAGGGCCTGCTGAGCTGCGTGCTTCCTGTCTACTCAGCTTAGTGACAATTGCGAGCTGAGCTGCGTTATTCCTGCCTGCTAATCTGCTGGATAATTTCCAGCTGAGCTGCGTGATTCCTTCCTGCTCATCAGTTTGAGAATTGCCAGCTGAGTGGCGTTATTCCTGCCTGCTCATCTGCTTGAGTATTGCCAGCTGAGCTGTGTTATTCCTGCCTGCTCAGCTGCTTGATTATTGCCACTGAGCAGAATGATTCATCACAGATGAGGTCCATGATTATTTCCTGTTGATTTCGTGATTCGTGCCTGCTCAGCTCTTTGATTATTGCCTTCTGAGGGACATCATCAGTGCATGATAGCCAAGTGATCAGCACATGATCAGTCACATGATCAGGGCCATTCAGACATGTGATCACTGCATGCTCATCCGCTTGATGAGTTCATGATCAGCAACGTGATTAGTGAATCATCAGCCACATGATCAGTGCATCATCAGCCACGTGATCAGTGAATGATAGCCACCTGATCAGTGCATGATAGCCAAGTGATCAGTGCATGATCAGTCCCGTGATCATTTATGATCAGTCAAGAGATCAGCACATGATCAGCCACGTGATTAGTGCATGATCTGCCACGTGATCAGTGAATGATCAATCACGTGATCAGTGCATGATCAGCCACCTGATCAGTGAATGATAGCCACCTGATAAGTGCATAATAGCCACGTGATCTGTGCATGATCAGTCAAGTGATCATTGTATGATCAACCACGTGATCAGTGCATGATAGCCACGTGATCAGTGCATGAGCAGTTACGTGATCAGTGCATGATCAGCCACGGGATCACTCCATGATAGCCACTTGATCTGTGCATGATTAATCAAGTGATCACTGTATATCAGCCATATGATCAAGGCATGACAGGCACGTTATCAGTACATGATCAGCCACGTTTTCACTGCATGATAGCCACGTGATATATGCAATATCTGTCAAGTGATCATTGTATGATCAGCCACGTGATCAGTGCATGATAGGCACCTGATCATTGCATGATAGCCACATGATCAGTGCATGATCCGCAAAGTGATCAGTGCATGATCAGCCACGTGATTAGTGCATGATCAGTCAAGTGATCAGTGCATGATCAGCCACGTGATCAGTGCATGATAGACACGTGATCAATGCATGATTACCACATAATCAGTGCATGATCAGTTTCATGATCAGTGCATGTGCAGTCAGGTGATCAGTGCCTGATCAGCCACGTGATCACTGAATGATAGCCACGTGATCTGGGCATGATCAGTCAAGTGATCAGTGTATGATTAGCCACGTGATCAGTGCATTATTGGCACGTGACCATTGCATGATATCCACGTAATCAGTGCATGATCAGTTTCCTGATCAGTGCATGCGCAGTCAGGTGATCAGTGCATGATACCCCATTGATAAGTGCATGATCAGTCACGTGATCCGTGCATGATCAGCCACGTGATCAGTGCATGATAGCCACGTGATCAGTGCATGATCATCCACGTTATCAGTGCATGATAGCCACGTGATCACTGTATGACCATCCACGTGATCAGTGCATAATCAGTCACGTGAGCAGTGCATGCGCAATCACGTGATCCGTGCGTGATAGCCACGTGATCAGTGCATGATCAGTCACGGGATCAGTGCTTGATCAGCCACGTGATCAGAGAATGATAGCCACGTGATCAATGCATGATCAGTCATGTGATCAGTGTATGATAAGCCACCTGAACAGTGCGTGCTCACTCACATGATCAGGGCCTGCTGAGCTGCCTGATTCCTGTCTGCTCATCTGCTTCACAATTGCCAGCTGAGCTGCATGATTCCTCCCTGTCATCTGCTTGACAATTGCCAGCTGTGCTGAGTAATTCCTGCCTGCTCAGCTGCTTGATTATTGCCATCTGAGCAGCATGATTCGTCATAGATGAGCTCCATGATTATTGCCTGCTGATTGTGTGATTCGTGCCTACTCAGCTCTTTAATTATTGCCTCCAGAGCCACATGATCAGTGTATGATAGCAAACATGATCAGCGCATGATCAGTCACATGTTCAGCGCCATTCAGTCACGTGATCACTACATGATACTCAAGTGATCAGTCAATGCTCAGTCATGGTATCAGTGCATGATCAGCCACGTGATCAGTGCCTGCACGTTACCATAATCAGCGCCTCTCTGTCACGTGAGCACTGCATGATAAACACGTGATCAGTGCATGATCAGTCACGTGATCAGTGCATGATCAGCCATGTAATCAGTGCATGATAGCCACTTGATCAGTGCATGAGCAGTTACGTGATCAGTGCATGATCAGCCACGTGATCACTGCATGGCCGCCACGTGATCTGTGCATGATCAGTCAAGTGATCACTGTATGATCAGCCACATGATCAGGGCATGATAGGCAGGTTATCAGTGCATGATCAGCCACGTGATCACTGCATGGTAGCCACGTGATATGTGCATGATCAGTCACGTCATCACTGCATCATCAGCCACGTGATCAGTGTATGAGCAGCCACGTGATCAGTGCATGATCAGCCACATGATCAGTGTATGATAAGCTACGTGATCAGTGCATGCGCTGTCATTTGATCAGTGCATGATCAGCCACGTGATCACTGCATGGTAGCCACGTGATATGTGCATTATCAGTCAAGTGATTATTGTATGATCAGCCACGTGATCAGTGCATGATAGGCACCTGATCATTGAATGATAGCCACGTGATCAGTGCATGATCCGCAAAGTGATCAGTGCATGATCAGCCACGTGATCAATGCATGATACCCAAGTGATAAATGCATGATCAGTCACGTGATCTGTGCATGATAGCCACGTGATCAGTGCATGATACCCAAGTGATAAATGCATGATCAGTCACGTGATCAGTGTTTGAGCATCCACGTGATCAGTGCATGATCAGTCACGTGATCAGTGCATGTAGCCAAGTGATCAGTGCATGATCAGTCAAGTGATTATTGTATGATCAGCCACGTGATCAGTGCATGATAGGCACCTGATCATTGAATGATAGCCACGTGATCAGTGCATGATCCGCAAAGTGATCAGTGCATGATCAGCCACGTGATCAATGCATGATACCCAAGTGATAAATGCGTGATCAGTCACGTGATCTGTGCATGATCAGCCACGTGATCAATGCATGATACCCAAGTGATAAATGCATGATCAGTCACGTGATCTGTGCATGATCAGCCACGTGATCAGTGCATGATAGCCACGGGATCAGTGTTTGAGCATCCACGTGATCAGTGCATGATCAGTCACGTGATCACTGCATGGCAGCCACGTGATATGTGCATTATCAGTCAAGTGATTATTGTATGATCAGCCACGTGATCAGTGCATGATAGGCACCTGATCATTGAATGATAGCCACGTGATCAGTGCATGATCCGCAAAGTGATCAGTGCATGATCAGCCACGTGATCAGTGTATGATCAGCCACGTGATCAGTGCATGATCAGCCACGTGATCAATGCATGATACCCAAGTGATAAATGCATGATCAGCCACGTGATCAGTGCATGATAGCCACGTGATCAGTGTTTGAGCATCCACGTGATCAGTGCATGATCAGTCACGTGATCAGTGCATGTAGCCAAGTGATCAGTGCATGATCAGTCACATGATCCATGCACGATAGCCACGTGATCAGTGCATGATCAGCCACGTGATCAGTGCATGATAGCCACGTGATCAGTGTATGAACAGTCACGTGATCAGTGCATGATAGCCACATGATCAGTGCATAATCAGTTACATAATGAGTGCATGCGCAGTCTAGTGATTTGTGCATGATCAGTCACGCGATCAGTGCATGATCAGCCACGTGATCACTGAATGATAGCCTCGTGATCTGTGCATGATCAGTCAAGTGACCATTGTATGATCAGCCACGTGATCAGTGCATGATAGACACGTGATCAGAGAATGATTGCCACCTAATCAGTGCATGATCAGTTTCGTGATCAGTGCATGATCAGCCACGTGATCACTGCATGATAGCCACGTGTCTGTGCATGATCAGTAAAGTGATCACTGTATAATCAGCCATATGATCAGTGCATGATCAGCCACGTGAACAGTGCATGATTGTCTACGTTATCACTGCATGATAGCCACGTGATATGTGCATGATCAGTCAAGTGACCATTGTATGATCATCCACGTGATCAGTGCATGATAGCCACATGATCAGTGCATGACTACCACGTAATCAGTGCATGAGCAGTTACGTGATGAGTGCATGATCAGCCACGTGATCACTGCATGATAGCTACGTGATCTGTGCATGATCAGTCAAGTGATCACTGTATGATCAGCCATATGATCAGTGCATGATAGGCACATGATCAGTGCGTGATCAGCCACGTGATCACTGCATGATAGTCACGTGATATGTGCATTATCAGTCAAGTGAACATTGTATGATCAGCCACGTGATCAGTTCATGATAGGCACCTGATCATTGCATGATAGCCAGGTGATCAGTGCATGATCCGCAAAGTGATCAGTGCATGATCAGCCACGTGATCAGTGCATGATACCCAAGTGATAAGTGCATGATCAGTCACGTGGTCTGTGCATGATATCCACGTGATCAGTGTATGAGCATCCACGTGATCAGTGCATGATCAGTCACGTGATCAGTGCATGATAGCCAAGTGGTCAGTGCATGATCAGTCACATGATCCGTGCATGATAGCCACGTGATCAGTTCATGATCGACACGTTATCAGTGCATGATCAGCCACGTGGTCAGTGCATGATACCCAAGTGATAAGTGCTTGATCAGCCACATGATCAGTGCCTGATAGCCACGTGATCAGTGCATGATCAGCCACGTGATCACTGCATGATAGCCACGTGATCAGTGTTTGAGCATCCACGTGATCAGTGCATGATCAGTCACGTGATCTGTGCATTATAGCCAAGTGATCAGTGCATGATCAGTCACATGATCCGTGCATGATAGCCACGTGATCAGTGTATTATCAGTCACGTGATCAGTGCATGATCAGCCACGTGATCAGTGCATGATAACCAAGTGATCAGTGTATGAACAGTCACGTGGTCCGTGCATGATAGCCACGTGATCAGTGCGTGATCAGTCACGTGATCAGTGTATGATATCCAGGTGACCAGTGCATCCCCAAGCACGTGATCAGTGCATTATATCTACGTGATCAGTGCATGTTCAGTCACGTGATCAGTGCATGATAGCCACGTGATCAGTGCATGATCGTCACGTGATCAGTGCATGATCAGCCACGTGATCAGTGCATGATAGCCACGTGATCAGTGCATGATCAGTCACGTGATCAGTGCATGATCAGCCACGTGATCAGTGCATGATAGCCACGTGATCAGTGCATGATCAGTCACGTGATCAGTGCATGATCAGCCACGTGATCAGTGCATGATAGCCACGTGATCAGTGCATGATCATCCACGTGATCAGTGCATGATCAGTCACGTGATCAGTGCATGATCAGTCACGTGATCAGTGCATGATAGCCACGTGATCAGTGCATGATCAGCCACGTGATCAGTGCATGATAGCCACGTGATCAGTGCATGATCAGTCACGTGATCAGTGCATGATCAGCCACGTGATCAGTGCATGATAGCCACGTGATCAGTGCATGATCAGTCACGTGATCAGTGCATGATCAGCCACGTGATCAGTGCATGATAGCCACGTGATCAGTGCATGATAGCCACGTGATCAGTGCATGATCAGTCACGTGATCAGTGCATGATAGCCACGTGATCAGTGCATGATCAGTCACTGATCAGTGCATGATCAGCCACGTGATCAGTGCATGATAGCCACGTGATCAGTGCATGATCAGTCACGTGATCAGTGCATGACAGTCACGTGATCAGTGCATGATAGCCACGTGATCAGTGCATGATCAGTCACGTGATCAGTGCATGATCAGCCACGTGATCAGTGCATGATAGCCACGTGATCAGTGCATGATCAGTCACGTGATCAGTGCATGACAGTCACGTGATCAGTGCATGATCAGTCACGTGATCAGTGCATGATCAGCCACGTGATCAGTGCATGATAGCCACGTGATCAGTGCATGATCAGCCACGTGATCAGTGCATGATCAGCCACGTGATCAGTGCATGATCAGTCACGTGATCAGTGCATGATCAGCCACGTGATCAGTGCATGATAGCCACGTGATCAGTGCATGATCAGTCACGTGATCAGTGCATGATCAGCCACGTGATCAGTGCATGATAGCCACGTGATCAGTGCATGATCAGCCACGTGATCAGTGCATGATCAGCACGTGATCAGTGCATGATCAGCCACGTGATCAGTGCATGATAGCCACGTGATCAGTGCATGATCATCCACGTGATCAGTGCATGATCAGTCACGTGATCAGTGCATGTAGCCACGTGATCAGTGCATGATCAGTCACGTGATCAGTGCATGATAGCCACGTGATCAGTGCATGATCAGCCACGTGATCAGTGCATGATAGCCACGTGATCAGTGCATGATCAGTCACGTGATCAGTGCATGATAGCCACGTGATCAGTGCATGATCAGTCACGTGATCAGTGCATGATCAGTCACGTGATCAGTGCATGATCAGTCACGTGATCAGTGCATGATCAGCCACGTGATCAGTGCATGATAGCCACGTGATCAGTGCATGATCAGTCACGTGATCAGTGCATGATCAGCCACGTGATCAGTGCATGATAGCCACGTGATCAGTGCATGATTGCCACGTGATCAGTGCATGATCAGTCACGTGATCAGTGCATGATCAGCCACGTGATCAGTGCATGATAGCCACGTGATCAGTGCATGATCAGTCACGTGATCAGTGCATGATCAGCCACGTGATCAGTGCATGATCAGCCACGTGATCAGTGCATGATCAGTCACGTGATCAGTGCATGATAGCCACGTGATCAGTGCATGATCAGTCACGTGATCAGTGCATGATCAGCCACGTGATCAGTGCATGATCAGCCACGTGATCAGTGCATGATACCACGTGATCAGTGCATGATCAGTCACGTGATCAGTGCATGATCAGCCACGTGATCAGTGCATGATAGCCACGTGATCAGTGCATGATCAGTCACGTGATCAGTGCATGATCAGCCACGTGATCAGTGCATGATAGCCACGTGATCAGTGCATGATCAGCCACGTGATCAGTGCATGATAGTCACGTGATCAGTGCATGATCAGTCACGTGATCAGTGCATGATCAGCCACGTGATCAGTGCATGATAGCCACGTGATCAGTGCATGATAGCCACGTGATCAGTGCATGATCAGCCACGTGATCAGTGCATGATCAGCCACGTGATCAGTGCATGATAGCCACGTGATCAGTGCATGATCAGTCACGTGATCAGTGCATGATAGCCACGTGATCAGTGCATGATCATCCACGTGATCAGTGCATGATCAGTCACGTGATCAGTGCATGATAGCCACGTGATCAGTGCATGATCAGTCACGTGATCAGTGCATGATCAGCCACGTGATCAGTGCATGATCGACACGTGATCAGTGCATGATCAGCCACGTGATCAGTGCATGATAGCCACGTGATCAGTGCATGATCAGCCACGTGATCAGTGCATGATAGCCACGTGATCAGTGCATGATCAGCCACGTGATCAGTGCATGATAGCCACGTGATCAGTGCATGATCATCCACGTGATCAGTGCATGATCAGTCACGTGATCAGTGCATGATAGCCACGTGATCAGTGCATGATCAGTCACGTGATCAGTGCATGATAGCCACGTGATCAGTGCATGATCAGTCACGTGATCAGTGCATGATCAGCCACGTGATCAGTGCATGATAGCCACGTGATCAGTGCATGATCAGTCACGTGATCAGTGCATGATAGCCACGTGATCAGTGCATGATCAGTCACGTGATCAGTGCATGATCAGCCACGTGATCAGTGCATGATCAGCACGTGATCAGTGCATGATAGCTACGTGATCAGTGCATGATCAGGCACGTGATCAGTGCATGATAGCCACGTGATCAGTGCATGATCACGTGATCAGTGCATGATCAGCCACGTGATCAGTGCATGATAGCCACGTGATCAGTGCATGATCAGTCACGTGATCAGTGCATGATCAGCCACGTGATCAGTGCATGATAGCCACGTGATCAGTGCATGATCAGTCACGTGATCAGTGCATGATCAGCCACGTGATCAGTGCATGATAGCCACGTGATCAGTGCATGATCAGCCACGTGATCAGTGCATGATCAGTCACGTGATCAGTGCATGATCAGTCACGTGATCAGTGCATGATAGCCACGTGATCAGTGCATGATCAGCCACGTGATCAGTGCATGATAGCCACGTGATCAGTGCATGATCAGTCACGTGATCAGTGCATGATCAGCCACGTGATCAGTGCATGATAGCCACGTGATCAGTGCATGATCAGTCACGTGATCAGTGCATGATCAGCCACGTGATCAGTGCATGATAGCCACGTGATCAGTGCATGATAGCCACGTGATCAGTGCATGATCAGTCACGTGATCAGTGCATGATAGCCACGTGATCAGTGCATGATCAGTCACTGATCAGTGCATGATCAGCCACGTGATCAGTCATGATAGCCACGTGATCAGTGCATGATCAGTCACGTGATCAGTGCATGACAGTCACGTGATCAGTGCATGATAGCCACGTGATCAGTGCATGATCAGTCACGTGATCAGTGCATGATCAGCCACGTGATCAGTGCATGATAGCCACGTGATCAGTGCATGATCAGTTACGTGATCAGTGCATGATCAGTCACGTGATCAGTGCATGATCAGTCACGTGATCAGTGCATGATCAGCCACGTGATCAGTGCATGATAGCCACGTGATCAGTGCATGATCAGTCACGTGATCAGTGCATGATCAGCCACGTGATCAGTGCATGATCAGTCACGTGATCAGTGCATGATCAGTCACGTGATCAGTGCATGATAGCCACGTGATCAGTGCATGATCAGTCACGTGATCAGTGCATGATCAGCCACGTGATCAGTGCATGATAGCCACGTGATCAGTGCATGATCAGCCACGTGATCAGTGCATGATAGCCACGTGATCAGTGCATGATCATCCACGTGATCAGTGCATGATCAGCCACGTGATCAGTGCATGATCAGCCACGTGATCAGTGCATGATCAGCCACGTGATCAGTGCATGATCAGTCACGTGATCAGTGCATGATCAGCCACGTGATCAGTGCATGATCAGACACGTGATCAGTGCATGATCAGCCACGTGATCAGTGCATGATAGCCACGTGATCAGTGCATGATCAGTCACGTGATCAGTGTATGATCAGCCACGTGAACAGTGCATGCTCAGTCACGTGATCAGGGCCTGCTGAGCTGCGTGATTACTGTCTGCTCATCTGCTTGACAATTGCCAGCTGAGCTGCACGATTCCTGCCTGTCATCTGCTTGACAATTGCCAGCTGTGCTGCGTAATTCCTGCCTGCTCAGCTGCTTGATTATTGCCAGCTGAGCAGCATGATTCCTCACAGCTGAGTTCCATGATTATTGCCTGCTGACTGTTTGATTCGTGCCTACTCAGCTCTTTGTTTATTGCCTCCAGAGGCACATGATCAGTGTATGATAGCAAACATGATCAGCGCATGATCAGTCACATGATCAGCGCCATTAAGTCACGTGATCACTACATGATAGTCATGTGATCAGTCCATGCTCAGTCACGGTATCAGTGCATGATCAGCCACGTGATCAGTGCATGACGTTACCATGATCAGTGCATGATCAGTCACGTGATCAGTGCATGATCAGCACGTGATCAGTGCATGATCAGTCACGTGATCAGTGCATGATCAGCCACGTGATCAGTGCATGATAGCCACGTGATCAGTGCATGATCAGTCACGTGATCAGTGCATGATCAGCCACGTGATCAGTGCATGATAGCCACGTGATCAGTGCATGATCAGTCACGTGATCAGTGCATGATCAGCCACGTGATCAGTGCATGATAGTCACGTGATCAGTGCATGATCAGCCACGTGATCAGTGCATGGTAGCCACGTGATCAGTGCATGATCAGTCACGTGATCAGTGCATGATCAGCCACGTGATCAGTGCATGATCAGCCACGTGATCAGTGCATGATCAGCCACGTGATCAGTGCATGATCAGCCACGTGATCAGTGCATGATCAGTCACGTGATCAGTGCATGATCAGCCACGTGATCAGTGCATGATAGCCACGTGATCAGTGCATGATCAGTCACGTGATCAGTGCATGATCAGCCACGTGATCAGTGCATGATCAGCCACGTGATCAGTGCATGATAGCCACGTGATCAGTGCATGATCAGCACGTGATCAGTGCATGATCAGCCACGTGATCAGTGCATGATAGCCACGTGATCAGTGCATGATCAGTCACGTGATCAGTGCATGATCAGCCACGTGATCAGTGCATGATAGCCACGTGATCAGTGCATGATCAGTCACGTGATCAGTGCATGATCAGCCACGTGATCAGTGCATGATAGCCACGTGATCAGTGCATGATCAGCCACGTGATCAGTGCATGATCAGTCACGTGATCAGTGCATGTAGCCACGTGATCAGTGCATGATCAGTCACGTGATCAGTGCATGATCAGCCACGTGATCAGTGCATGATCAGCCACGTGATCAGTGCATGATCAGCCACGTGATCAGTGCATGATCAGCACGTGATCAGTGCATGATCAGCCACGTGATCAGTGCATGATCAGCCACGTGATCAGTGCATGATCAGCCACGTGATCAGTGCATGATAGCCACGTGATCAGTGCATGATCAGCCACGTGATCAGTGCATGATAGCCACGTGATCAGTGCATGATCATCCACGTGATCAGTGCATGATCAGTCACGTGATCAGTGCATGTAGCCACGTGATCAGTGCATGATCAGTCACGTGATCAGTGCATGATAGCCACGTGATCAGTGCATGATCAGCCACGTGATCAGTGCATGATAGCCACGTGATCAGTGCATGATCAGTCACGTGATCAGTGCATGATAGCCACGTGATCAGTGCATGATCAGTCACGTGATCAGTGCATGATCAGTCAGTGATCAGTGCATGATCAGTCACGTGATCAGTGCATGATCAGCCACGTGATCAGTGCATGATAGCCACGTGATCAGTGCATGATCAGTCACGTGATCAGTGCATGATCAGCCACGTGATCAGTGCATGATCAGCCACGTGATCAGTGCATGATAGCCACGTGATCAGTGCATGATCAGTCACGTGATCAGTGCATGATCAGCCACGTGATCAGTGCATGATAGCCACGTGATCAGTGCATGATCAGTCACGTGATCAGTGCATGATCAGCCACGTGATCAGTGCATGATCAGCCACGTGATCAGTGCATGATAGCCACGTGATCAGTGCATGATCAGTCACGTGATCAGTGCATGATAGCCACGTGATCAGTGCATGATAGCCACGTGATCAGTGCATGATCAGTCACGTGATACGTGTGTGATCAGCCACGTGATCAGTGCATGATCAGTCACGTGATCAGTGCATGATCAATTACGTGATCAGTGCATGATCAGTCACGTGACCAGTACATGGTTGCTACGTGATCATGCATGATCAGCCACGTGATCAGTGCATGATCAGTCACGTGATCAGTGCATGATCAGTCACTGATCAGTGCATGATCATTTACGTGATCAGTGCATGATCAGTCACGTGACCAGTATATGGTAGCTACGTGATCATTGCATGATCAGCCACGTGATCAGTGCATGATAGCCACGTGATCAGTGCATGATCAGTTACGTGATCAGTGTATGATCAGCCACGTGATCAGTGCATGAGTGCCACGTGATCAGTGCATGATCAGTCACGTGACAGTGTGTGATCAGCCACGTGATCAGTGCATGATCAGCCACGTGATCAGTGCATGATAGCCACGTGATCAGTGCATGATCAGTTACGTGATCAGTGTATGATCAGCCACGTGATCAGTGCATGATCAGACACGTGATCAGTGCATGATCAGCCACGTGATCAGTGCATGATATCCACGTGATCAGTGCATGATCAGTCACGTGATCAGTGCATGATCAGTCACGTGATCAGTGCATGATCAGCCACGTGATCAGTGCATGATCAGTCACGTGATCAGTGCATGATCAGCCACGTGATCAGTGCATGACGAGGCACGTGATCAGTATGATCAGCCACGTGATCAGTGCATGATAGCCACGTGATCAGTGCATGATCAGTCACGTGATCAGTGCATGATCAGTCACGTGATCAGTGCATGATCAATTACGTGATCAGTGCATGATCAGTCACGTGACCAGTGCATGGTTGCTACGTGATCATTGCATGATCAGCCACGTGATCAGTGCATGATAGCCACGTGATCAGTGCATGATCAGCCACGTGATCAGTGCATGATCAGTCATGTGATCAGTGCATGATAGCCCGTGATCAGTGCATGATCAGTCACGTGATCAGTGTATGATCAGCCACGTGATCAGTGCATGATAGCTACGTGATCAGTGCATGATCAGTCACGTGATCAGTGCATGATCAGCCACGTGATCAGTGCATGATCAGCCACGTGATCAGTGCATACAATTACGTGATCAGTGCATGATCAGTCACGTGATCAGTGCATGATAGCCACGTGATCAGTGCATGATCATTCACGTGATCAGTGTGTGATCAGCCACGTGAACAGTGCATGCTCAGTCACGTGATCAGGGCCTGCTGAGCTGCGTGATTACTGTCTGCTCATCTGCTTGACAATTGCCAGCTGAGCTGCACGATTCCTGCCTGTCATCTGCTTGACAATTGCCACCTGTGCTGCATAATTCCTGCCTGCTCATCTGCTTGATTATTGCCAGCTGAGCAGCATGATTTCTCACAGCTGAGTTCCATGATTATTGCCTGCTGACTGATTCCTGCCTACTCAGCTCTTTGTTCATTGCCTCCAGAGGCACATGATCAGTGTGTGACAACAAACATGATCAGCACATGATCAGTCACATGATCAATGCATGATAAGCCACGTGATCAGTGCATGATCAGTACGTGATCAGTGCATGATCAGTCATGTGACCAGTACATGGTGTCTGCGTGATCACTGCATGATCAGCCACGTGATCAGTGCATGATAGCCACGTGATCAGTGCATGATCAGTCACGTGATCAGTGCATGATCAGCCACGTGATCAGTGCATGATCAGTTACGTGATCAGTGCATGATCAGTCACGTGATCAGTGCATGATAGCTACGTGATCATTGCATGATCAGCCACGTGATCAGTGCATGATCAGCCACGTGATCAGTGCATGATCAGTCACGTGATCAGTGCATGATCAGCCACGTGATCAGTGCATGCTCAGACACGTGATCAGTGCATGATCAGCCACGTGATCAGTGCATGATATCCACGTGATCAGTGCATGATCAGTCACGTGATCAGTGCATGATCAGCCACGTGATCAGTGCATGATCAGTCACGTGATCAGTGCATGATCAGTCACGTGATCAGTGCATGTCAGCTACGTGATCAGTGCATGATCAGCCACGTGATCAGTGCATGATAGCCACGTGATCAGTGCATGATCAGCCACGTGATCAGTGCATGATCAGCCACGTGATCAGTGCATGATCAGCCACGTGATCAGTGCATGATACCACGTGATCAGTGCATGATCAGTCACGTGATCAGTGCATGATCAGCCACGTGATCAGTGCATGATAGCCACGTGATCAGTGCATGATAGCCACGTGATCAGTGCATGATCAGTCACGTGATCAGTGCATGATCAGTCACGTGATCAGTGCATGATCAGCCACGTGATCAGTGCATGATAGCCACGTGATCAGTGCATGATCAGTCACGTGATCAGTGCATGATCAGTCACGTGATCAGTGCATGATCAGCCACGTGATCAGTGCATGATAGCCACGTGATCAGTGCATGATCAGTCACGTGATCAGTGCATGATCAGTCACGTGATCAGTGCATGATCAGCCACGTGATCAGTGCATGATCAGTCACGTGATCAGTGTGTGATCAGCCACGTGATCAGTGCATGATATCCACGTGATCAGTGCATGATCAGCCACGTGATCAGTGCATGATAGCCACGTGATCAGTGCATGATCAGTCACGTGATCAGTGCATGATCAGTCACGTGATCAGTGCATGATCATTTACGTGATCAGTGCATGATCAGTCACGTGACCAGTATATGGTAGCTACGTGATCATTGCATGATCAGCCACGTGAGCAGTGCATGATAGCCACGTGATGTGCATGATCAGTTACGTGATCAGTATATGATCAGCCACGTGATCAGTGCATGAGTGCCACGTGATCAGTGCATGATCAGTCACGTGACAGTGTGTGATCAGCCACGTGATCAGTGCATGATCAGCCACGTGATCAGTGCATGATAGCCACGTGATCAGTGCATGATCAGTTACGTGATCAGTGCATGATCAGCCACGTGATCAGTGCATGATCAGACACGTGATCAGTGCATGATCAGCCACGTGATCAGTGCATGATAGCCACGTGATCAGTGCATGATCAGTCACGTGATCAGTGCATGATCAGTCACGTGATCAGTGCATGATCAGCCACGTGATCAGTGCATGATCAATTACGTGATCAGTGCATGATCAGTCACGTGACCAGTACATGGTAGCTACGTGATCATTGCATGATCAGCCACGTGAGCAGTGCATGATAGCCACGTGATCAGTGCATGATCAGTCACGTGATCAGTGCATGATCAGTCACGTGATCAGTGCATGATCAGTTATGATCAGTGCATGATCAGTCACGTGATCAGTGCATGTAGCTACGTGATCAGTGCATGATCAGCCACGTGATCAGTGCATGATAGCCACGTGATCAGTGCATGATCAGCCACGTGATCAGTGCATGATCAGCCACGTGATCAGTGCATGATCAGACACGTGATCAGTGCATGATCAGCCACGTGATCAGTGCATGATACCACGTGATCAGTGCATGATCAGTCACGTGATCAGTGCATGACAGTCACGTGATCAGTGCATGATATCCACGTGATCAGTGCATGATAGCCACGTGATCAGTGCATGATAGCCACGTGATCAGTGCATGATCAGTCACGTGATCAGTGCATGATCAGTCACGTGATACGTGCATGATCAGCCACGTGATCAGTGCATGATCAGTCACGTGATCAGTGCATGATCAATTACGTGATCAGTGCATGATCAGTCACGTGACCAGTACATGGTTGCTACGTGATCATGCATGATCAGCCACGTGATCAGTGCATGATCAGTCACGTGATCAGTGCATGATCAGTCACTGATCAGTGCATGATCATTTACGTGATCAGTGCATGATCAGTCACGTGATCAGTGCATGGTAGCTACGTGATCAGTGCATGATCAGCCACGTGATCAGTGCATGATAGCCACGTGATCAGTGCATGATCAGTTACGTGATCAGTGTATGATCAGCCACGTGATCAGTGCATGAGTGCCACGTGATCAGTGCATGATCAGTCACGTGACAGTGTGTGATCAGCCACGTGATCAGTGCATGATCAGCCACGTGATCAGTGCATGATAGCCACGTGATCAGTGCATGATCAGTCACGTGATCAGTGCATGATCAGCCACGTGATCAGTGCATGATCAGACACGTGATCAGTGCATGATCAGCCACGTGATCAGTGCATGATATCCACGTGATCAGTGCATGATCAGTCACGTGATCAGTGCATGATCAGTCACGTGATCAGTGCATGATCAGCCACGTGATCAGTGCATGATCAGTCACGTGATCAGTGCATGATCAGCCACGTGATCAGTGCATGATGAGGCACGTGATCAGTATGATCAGCCACGTGATCAGTGCATGATCAGCCACGTGATCAGTGCATGATCAGTCACGTGATCAGTGCATGATCAGTTACGTGATCAGTGCATGATCAGTCACGTGATCAGTACATGATAGCTACGTGATCATTGCATGATCAGCCACGTGATCAGTGCATGATAGCCACGTGATCAGTGCATGATCAGCCACGTGATCAGTGCATGATCAGTCACGTGATCAGTGCATGTGAGTCATGTAGTCAATGCATGATAGCGCCGTGATCAGTGCATGATCAGTCCCGTGATCAGTGCATGATCAGCCACGTGATCAGTGCATGATAGCCACGTGATCAGTGCATGATCAGTCACGTGATCAGTGCATGATCAGCCACGTGATCAGTGCATGATAGCCACGTGATCAGTGCATACAATTACGTGATCAGTGCATGATCAGTCACGTGATCAGTGCATGATAGCCACGTGATCAGTGCATGATCATTCACGTGATCGGTGTATGATCAGCCACGTGAACAGTGCATGCTCAGTCACGTGATCAGGGCCTGCTGAGCTGCGTGATTACTGTCTGCTCATCTGCTTGACAATTGCCAGCTGAGCTGCACGATTCCTGCCTGTCATCTGCTTGACAATTGCCAGCTGTGCTGCATAATTCCTGCCTGCTCATCTGCTTGATTATTGCCAGCTGAGCAGCATGATTTCTCACAGCTGAGTTCCATGATTATAGCCTGCTGACTGATTCGTGCCTACTCAGCTCTTTGTTCATTGCCTCCAGAGGCACATGATCAGTGTGTGACAACAAACATGATCAGCACATGATCAGTCACATGATCAATGCATGATAAGCCACGTGATCAGTGCATGATCAGTACGTGATCAGTGCATGATCAGTCATGTGATCAGTACATGGTGTCTGCGTGATCACTGCATGATCAGCCACGTGATCAGTGCATGATAGCCACGTGATCAGTGCATGATCAGTCACGTGATCAGTGCATGATCAGCCACGTGATCAGTGCATGATCAGTCACGTGATCAGTGCATGATCAGTCACGTGATCAGTGCATGGTAGCTACGTGATCATTGCATGATCAGCCACGTGATCAGTGCATGATCAGCCACGTGATCAGTGCATGATCAGTCACGTGATCAGTGCATGATCAGCCACGTGATCAGTGCATGATCAGTCACGTGATCAGTGCATGATCAGCCACGTGATCAGTGCATGATATCCACGTGATCAGTGCATGATCAGTCACGTGATCAGTGCATGATCAGCCACGTGATCAGTGCATGATCAGTTACGTGATCAGTGCATGATCAGTCACGTGATCAGTGCATGTAAGCTACGTGATCAGTGCATGATCAGCCACGTGATCAGTGCATGATAGCCACGTGATCAGTGCATGATCAGCCACGTGATCAGTGCATGATCAGCCACGTGATCAGTGCATGATCAGCCACGTGATCAGTGCATGATACCACGTGATCAGTGCATGATCAGTCACGTGATCAGTGCATGATCAGCCACGTGATCAGTGCATGATAGCCACGTGATCAGTGCATGATAGCCACGTGATCAGTGCATGATCAGTCACGTGATCAGTGCATGATCAGTCACGTGATCAGTGCATGATCAGCCACGTGATCAGTGCATGATAGCCACGTGATCAGTGCATGATCAGTCACGTGATCAGTGCATGATCAGGCACGTGATCAGTGCATGATCAGCCACGTGATCAGTGCATGATAGCCACGTGATCAGTGCATGATCAGTCACGTGATCAGTGCATGATCAGTCACGTGATCAGTGCATGATCAGCCACGTGATCAGTGCATGATCAGTCACGTGATCAGTGCATGATCAGCCACGTGATCAGTGCATGATATCCACGTGATCAGTGCATGATCAGCCACGTGATCAGTGCATGATAGCCACGTGATCAGTGCATGATCAGTCACGTGATCAGTGCATGATCAGTCACGTGATCAGTGCATGATCATTTACGTGATCAGTGCATGATCAGTCACGTGACCAGTATATGGTAGCTACGTGATCATTGCATGATCAGCCACGTGATCAGTGCATGATAGCCACGTGATCAGTGCATGATCAGTTACGTGAGCAGTGTATGATCAGCCACGTGATCAGTGCATGAGTGCCACGTGATCAGTGCATGATCAGTCACGTGACAGTGTGTGATCAGCCACGTGATCAGTGCATGATCAGCCACGTGATCAGTGCATGATAGCCACGTGATCAGTGCATGATCAGTTACGTGATCAGTGCATGATCAGCCACGTGATCAGTGCATGATCAGACACGTGATCAGTGTATGATCAGCCACGTGATCAGTGCATGATAGCCACGTGATCAGTGCATGATCAGTCACGTGATCAGTGCATGATCAGTCACGTGATCAGTGCATGATCAGCCACGTGATCAGTGCATGATCAATTACGTGATCAGTGCATGATCAGTCACGTGACCAGTACATGGTAGCTACGTGATCATTGCATGATCAGCCACGTGATCAGTGCATGATAGCCACGTGATCAGTGCATGATCAGTCACGTGATCAGTGCATGATCAGTCACGTGATCAGTGCATGATCAATTACGTGATCAGTGCATGATCAGTCACGTGACCAGTGCATGTAAGCTACGTGATCATTGCATGATCAGCCACGTGATCAGTGCATGATAGCCACGTGATCAGTGCATGATCAGCTACGTGATCAGTGCATGATCAGCCACGTGATCAGTGCATGATCAGACACGTGATCAGTGCATGATCAGCCACGTGATCAGTGCATGATACCACGTGATCAGTGCATGATCAGTCACGTGATCAGTGCATGATCAGCCACGTGATCAGTGCATGATATCCACGTGATCAGTGCATGATAGCCACGTGATCAGTGCATGATAGCCACGTGATCAGTGCATGATCAGTCACGTGATCGTGTGTGATCAGCCACGTGATCAGTGCATGATGAGTCACGTGATCAGTGCATGATCAATTACGTGATCAGTGCATGATCAGTCACGTGACCAGTACATGGTTGCTACGTGATCATGGCATGATCAGCCACGTGATCAGTGCATGATCAGTCACGTGATCAGTGCATGATCAGTCACTGATCAGTGCATGATCATTTACGTGATCAGTGCATGATCAGTCACGTGACCAGTATATGGTAGCTACGTGATCATTGCATGATCAGCCACGTGATCAGTGCATGATAGCCACGTGATCAGTGCATGATCAGTTACGTGATCAGTGTATGATCAGCCACGTGATCAGTGCATGAGTGCCACGTGATCAGTGCATGATCAGTCACGTGACAGTGTGTGATCAGCCACGTGATCAGTGCATGATCAGCCACGTGATCAGTGCATGATAGCCACGTGATCAGTGCATGATCAGTTACGTGATCAGTGTATGATCAGCCACGTGATCAGTGCATGATCAGACACGTGATCAGTGTATGATCAGCCACGTGATCAGTGCATGATATCCACGTGATCAGTGCATGATCAGTCACGTGATCAGTGCATGATCAGTCACGTGATCAGTGCATGATCAGCCACGTGATCAGTGCATGATCAGTCACGTGATCAGTGCATGATCAGCCACGTGATCAGTGCATGACAGGCACGTGATCAGTATGATCAGCCACGTGATCAGTGCATGATAGCCACGTGATCAGTGCATGATCAGTCACGTGATCAGTGCATGATCAGTTACGTGATCAGTGCATGATCAGTCACGTGACCAGTACATGGTAGCTACGTGATCATTGCATGATCAGCCACGTGATCAGTGCATGATAGCCACGTGATCAGTGCATGATCAGCCACGTGATCAGTGCATGATCAGTCACGTGATCAGTGCATGTGAGTCATGTAGTCAATGCATGATAGCCCGTGATCAGTGCATGATCAGTCCCGTGATCAGTGCATGATCAGCCACGTGATCAGTGCATGATAGCTACGTGATCAGTGCATGATCAGTCACGTGATCAGTGCATGATCAGCCACGTGATCAGTGCATGATAGCCACGTGATCAGTGCATACAATTACGTGATCAGTGCATGATCAGTCACGTGATCAGTGCATGATAGCCACGTGATCAGTGCATGATCAGTCACGTGATCAGTGTATGATCAGCCACGTGAACAGTGCATGCTCAGTCACGTGATCAGGGCCTGCTGAGCTGCGTGATTACTGTCTGCTCATCTGCTTGACAATTGCCAGCTGAGCTGCATGATTCCTGCCTGTCATCTGCTTGACAATTGCCAGCTGTGCTGCATAATTCCTGCCTGCTCATCTGCTTGATTATTGCCAGCTGAGCAGCATGATTTCTCACAGCTGAGTTCCATGATTATAGCCTGCTGACTGATTCCTGCCTACTCAGCTCTTTGTTCATTGCCTCCAGAGGCACATGATCAGTGTATGACAGCAAACATGATCAGCACATGATCAGTCACATGATCAATGCATGATAAGCCACGTGATCAGTGCATGATCAGTACGTGATCAGTGCATGATCAGTCATGTGACCAGTACATGGTGTCTGCGTGATCACTGCATGATCAGCCACGTGATCAGTGCATGATAGCCACGTGATCAGTGCATGATCAGTCACGTGATCAGTGCATGATCAGCCACGTGATCAGTGCATGATCAGTTACGTGATCAGTGCATGATCAGTCACGTGATCAGTGCATGGTAGCTACGTGATCATTGCATGATCAGCCACGTGATCAGTGCATGATCAGCCACGTGATCAGTGCATGATCAGTCACGTGATCAGTGCATGATCAGCCACGTGATCAGTGCATGATCAGACACGTGATCAGTGCATGATCAGCCACGTGATCAGTGCATGATATCCACGTGATCAGTGCATGATCAGTCACGTGATCAGTGCATGATCAGCCACGTGATCAGTGCATGATCAGTTACGTGATCAGTGCATGATCAGTCACGTGATCAGTGCATGTAAGCTACGTGATCAGTGCATGATCAGCCACGTGATCAGTGCATGATAGCCACGTGATCAGTGCATGATCAGCCACGTGATCAGTGCATGATCAGCCACGTGATCAGTGCATGATCAGCCACGTGATCAGTGCATGATACCACGTGATCAGTGCATGATCAGTCACGTGATCAGTGCATGATCAGCCACGTGATCAGTGCATGATAGCCACGTGATCAGTGCATGATAGCCACGTGATCAGTGCATGATCAGTCACGTGATCAGTGCATGATCAGTCACGTGATCAGTGCATGATCAGCCACGTGATCAGTGCATGATAGCCACGTGATCAGTGCATGATCAGTCACGTGATCAGTGCATGATCAGTCACGTGATCAGTGCATGATCAGCCACGTGATCAGTGCATGATAGCCACGTGATCAGTGCATGATCAGTCACGTGATCAGTGCATGATCAGTCACGTGATCAGTGCATGATCAGCCACGTGATCAGTGCATGATCAGTCACGTGATCAGTGTGATCAGCCACGTGATCAGTGCATGATATCCACGTGATCAGTGCATGATCAGCCACGTGATCAGTGCATGATAGCCACGTGATCAGTGCATGATCAGTCACGTGATCAGTGCATGATCAGTCACGTGATCAGTGCATGATCATTTACGTGATCAGTGCATGATCAGTCACGTGACCAGTATATGGTAGCTACGTGATCATTGCATGATCAGCCACGTGATCAGTGCATGATAGCCACGTGATCAGTGCATGATCAGTTACGTGATCAGTGTATGATCAGCCACGTGATCAGTGCATGAGTGCCACGTGATCAGTGCATGATCAGTCACGTGACAGTGTGTGATCAGCCACGTGATCAGTGCATGATCAGCCACGTGATCAGTGCATGATAGCCACGTGATCAGTGCATGATCAGTTACGTGATCAGTGCATGATCAGCCACGTGATCAGTGCATGATCAGACACGTGATCAGTGTATGATCAGCCACGTGATCAGTGCATGATAGCCACGTGATCAGTGCATGATCAGTCACGTGATCAGTGCATGATCAGTCACGTGATCAGTGCATGATCAGCCACGTGATCAGTGCATGATCAATTACGTGATCAGTGCATGATCAGTCACGTGACCAGTACATGGTAGCTACGTGATCATTGCATGATCAGCCACGTGATCAGTGCATGATAGCCACGTGATCAGTGCATGATCAGTCACGTGATCAGTGCATGATCAGTCACGTGATCAGTGCATGATCAATTATGTGATCAGTGCATGATCAGTCACGTGATCAGTGCATGTAAGCTACGTGATCAGTGCATGATCAGCCACGTGATCAGTGCATGATAGCCACGTGATCAGTGCATGATCAGCACGTGATCAGTGCATGATCAGCCACGTGATCAGTGCATGATCAGACACGTGATCAGTGCATGATCAGCCACGTGATCAGTGCATGATACCACGTGATCAGTTCATGATCAGTCACGTGATCAGTGCATGATCAGCCACGTGATCAGTGCATGATATCCACGTGATCAGTGCATGATAGCCACGTGATCAGTGCATGATAGCCACGTGATCAGTGCATGATCAGTCACGTGATCGTGTGATCAGCCACGTGATCAGTGCATGATCAGTCACGTGATCAGTGCATGATCAATTACGTGATCAGTGCATGATCAGTCACGTGACCAGTACATGGTTGCTACGTGATCATGCATGATCAGCCACGTGATCAGTGCATGATCAGTCACGTGATCAGTGCATGATCAGTCACTGATCAGTGCATGATCATTTACGTGATCAGTGCATGATCAGTCACGTGATCAGTATATGGTAGCTACGTGATCAGTGCATGATCAGCCACGTGATCAGTGCATGATAGCCACGTGATCAGTGCATGATCAGTTACGTGATCAGTGTATGATCAGCCACGTGATCAGTGCATGATGCCACGTGATCAGTGCATGATCAGTCACGTGACAGTGCATGATCAGCCACGTGATCAGTGCATGATCAGCCACGTGATCAGTGCATGATAGCCACGTGATCAGTGCATGATCAGTCACGTGATCAGTGCATGATCAGCCACGTGATCAGTGCATGATCAGACACGTGATCAGTGCATGATCAGCCACGTGATCAGTGCATGATATCCACGTGATCAGTGCATGATCAGTCACGTGATCAGTGCATGATCAGTCACGTGATCAGTGCATGATCAGCCACGTGATCAGTGCATGATCAGTCACGTGATCAGTGCATGATCAGCCACGTGATCAGTGCATGATGAGGCACGTGATCAGTATGATCAGCCACGTGATCAGTGCATGATCAGCCACGTGATCAGTGCATGATCAGTCACGTGATCAGTGCATGATCAGTCACGTGATCAGTGCATGATCAGTCACGTGATCAGTACATGATAGCTACGTGATCATTGCATGATCAGCCACGTGATCAGTGCATGATAGCCACGTGATCAGTGCATGATCAGCCACGTGATCAGTGCATGATCAGTCACGTGATCAGTGCATGATCAGTCATGTAGTCAGTGCATGATAGCGCCGTGATCAGTGCATGATCAGTCCCGTGATCAGTGCATGATCAGCCACGTGATCAGTGCATGATAGCTACGTGATCAGTGCATGATCAGTCACGTGATCAGTGCATGATCAGCCACGTGATCAGTGCATGATAGCGTGATCAGTGCATGATCAGCACGTGATCAGTGCATGATCATTCACGTGATCAGTGTGTGATCAGCCACGTGAACAGTGCATGCTCAGTCACGTGATCAGGGCCTGCTGAGCTGCGTGATTACTGTCTGCTCATCTGCTTGACAATTGCCAGCTGAGCTGCACGATTCCTGCCTGTCATCTGCTTGACAATTGCCAGCTGTGCTGCGTAATTCCTGCCTGCTCAGCTGCTTGATTATTGCCAGCTGAGCAGCATGATTCCTCACAGCTGAGTTCCATGATTATAGCCTGCTGACTGATTCGTGCCTACTCAGCTCTTTGTTCATTGCCTCCAGAGGCACATGATCAGTGTATGATAGCAAACATGATCAGCACATGATCAGTCACATGATCAATGCATGATAAGCCACGTGATCAGTGCATGATCAGTACGTGATCAGTGCATGATCAGTCATGTGACCAGTACATGGTGCTGCGTGATCAGTGCATGATCAGCCACGTGATCAGTGCATGATAGCCACGTGATCAGTGCATGATCAGTCACGTGATCAGTGCATGATCAGCCACGTGATCAGTGCATGATCAGTTACGTGATCAGTGCATGATCAGTCACGTGATCAGTGCATGGTAGCTACGTGATCATTGCATGATCAGCCACGTGATCAGTGCATGATCAGCCACGTGATCAGTGCATGATCAGTTACGTGATCAGTGCATGATCAGCCACGTGATCAGTGCATGATCAGTCACGTGATCAGTGCATGATCAGCCACGTGATCAGTGCATGATATCCACGTGATCAGTGCATGATCAGTCACGTGATCAGTGCATGATCAGCCACGTGATCAGTGCATGATCAGTCACGTGATCAGTGCATGATCAGTCACGTGATCAGTGCATGTAAGCTACGTGATCAGTGCATGATCAGCCACGTGATCAGTGCATGATAGCCACGTGATCAGTGCATGATCAGCCACGTGATCAGTGCATGATCAGCCACGTGATCAGTGCATGATCAGCCACGTGATCAGTGCATGATACCACGTGATCAGTGCATGATCAGTCACGTGATCAGTGCATGATCAGCCACGTGATCAGTGCATGATAGCCACGTGATCAGTGCATGATAGCCACGTGATCAGTGCATGATCAGTCACGTGATCAGTGCATGATCAGTCACGTGATCAGTGCATGATCAGCCACGTGATCAGTGCATGATAGCCACGTGATCAGTGCATGATCAGTCACGTGATCAGTGCATGATCAGTCACGTGATCAGTGCATGATCAGCCACGTGATCAGTGCATGATAGCCACGTGATCAGTGCATGATCAGTCACGTGATCAGTGCATGATCAGTCACGTGATCAGTGCATGATCAGCCACGTGGTCGGTGCATGATCAGTCACGTGATCAGTGCATGATCAGCCACGTGATCAGTGCATGATATCCACGTGATCAGTGCATGATCAGCCACGTGATCAGTGCATGATAGCCACGTGATCAGTGCATGATCAGTCACGTGATCAGTGCATGATCAGTCACGTGATCAGTGCATGATCATTTACGTGATCAGTGCATGATCAGTCACGTGACCTGTATATGGTAGCTACGTGATCATTGCATGATCAGCCACGTGAAGTGCATGATAGCCACGTGATCAGTGCATGATCAGTTACGTGATCAGTGTATGATCAGCCACGTGATCAGTGCATGAGTGCCACGTGATCAGTGCATGATCAGTCACGTGACAGTGTGTGATCAGCCACGTGATCAGTGCATGATCAGCCACGTGATCAGTGCATGATAGCCACGTGATCAGTGCATGATCAGTTACGTGATCAGTGTATGATCAGCCACGTGATCAGTGCATGATGCCACGTGATCAGTGCATGATCAGTCACGTGATCAGTGTGTGATCAGCCACGTGATCAGTGCATGATCAGCCACGTGATCAGTGCATGATAGCCACGTGATCAGTGCATGATCAGTCACGTGATCAGTGCATGATCAGTCACGTGATCAGTGCATGGTAGCTACGTGATCAGTGCATGATCAGCCACGTGATCAGTGCATGATCAGCCACGTGATCAGTGCATGATCAGTTACGTGATCAGTGCATGATCAGCCACGTGATCAGTGCATGATCAGTCACGTGATCAGTGCATGATCAGCCACGTGATCAGTGCATGATAGCCACGTGATCAGTGCATGATCAGTCACGTGATCAGTGCATGATCAGTCACGTGATCAGTGCATGATCAGCCACGTGATCAGTGCATGATCAGTCACGTGATCAGTGCATGATCAGTCACGTGATCAGTACATGATAGCTACGTGATCAGTGCATGATCAGCCACGTGATCAGTGCATGATAGCCACGTGATCAGTGCATGATCAGTCACGTGATCAGTGCATGATCAGTCACGTGATCAGTGCATGATCAGTCACGTGATCAGTGCATGATCAGTCACGTGATCAGTGCATGATCAGCCACGTGATCAGTGCATGATCAGCCACGTGATCAGTGCATGATAGCCACGTGATCAGTGCATGATCAGCCACGTGATCAGTGCATGATCAGCCACGTGATCAGTGCATGATCAGCCACGTGATCAGTGCATGATCAGCCACGTGATCAGTGCATGATACCACGTGATCAGTGCATGATCAGTCACGTGATCAGTGCATGATCATTTACGTGATCAGTGCATGATCAGTCACGTGACCAGTATATGGTAGCTACGTGATCATTGCATGATCAGCCACGTGATCAGTGCATGATAGCCACGTGATCAGTGCATGATCAGTCACGTGATCAGTGTATGATCAGCCACGTGATCAGTGCATGAGTGCCACGTGATCAGTGCATGATCAGTCACGTGACAGTGTGTGATCAGCCACGTGATCAGTGCATGATCAGCCACGTGATCAGTGCATGATAGCCACGTGATCAGTGCATGATCAGTTACGTGATCAGTGTATGATCAGCCACGTGATCAGTGCATGATGCCACGTGATCAGTGCATGATCAGTCACGTGATCAGTGCATGATCAGCCACGTGATCAGTGCATGATCAGCCACGTGATCAGTGCATGATAGCCACGTGATCAGTGCATGATCAGTCACGTGATCAGTGCATGATCAGTCACGTGATCAGTGCATGATAGCTACGTGATCAGTGCATGATCAGCCACGTGATCAGTGCATGATCAGCCACGTGATCAGTGCATGATCAGTCACGTGATCAGTGCATGATCAGCCACGTGATCAGTGCATGATCAGTCACGTGATCAGTGCATGATCAGCCACGTGATCAGTGCATGATAGCCACGTGATCAGTGCATGATCAGTCACGTGATCAGTGCATGATCAGTCACGTGATCAGTGCATGATCAGCCACGTGATCAGTGCATGATCAGTTACGTGATCAGTGCATGATCAGTCACGTGATCAGTGCATGGTAGCTACGTGATCAGTGCATGATCAGCCACGTGATCAGTGCATGATAGCCACGTGATCAGTGCATGATCAGTCACGTGATCAGTGCATGATCAGTCACGTGATCAGTGCATGATCAGTCACGTGATCAGTGCATGATCAGTCACGTGATCAGTGCATGTAGCTACGTGATCAGTGCATGATCAGCCACGTGATCAGTGCATGATAGCCACGTGATCAGTGCATGATCAGCTACGTGATCAGTGCATGATCAGCCACGTGATCAGTGCATGATCAGACACGTGATCAGTGCATGATCAGCCACGTGATCAGTGCATGATAGCCACGTGATCAGTGCATGATCAGTCACGTGATCAGTGCATGATCAGCCACGTGATCAGTGCATGATATCCACGTGATCAGTGCATGATAGCCACGTGATCAGTGCATGATAGCCACGTGATCAGTGCATGATCAGTCACGTGATCGTGTGTGATCAGCCACGTGATCAGTGCATGATGAGCCACGTGATCAGTGCATGATCAATTACGTGATCAGTGCATGATCAGTCACGTGACCAGTACATGGTTGCTACGTGATCATGCATGATCAGCCACGTGATCAGTGCATGATCAGTCACGTGATCAGTGCATGATCAGTCACTGATCAGTGCATGATCATTTACGTGATCTGTGCATGATCAGTCACGTGACCAGTATATGGTAGCTACGTGATCATTGCATGATCAGCCACGTGATCAGTGCATGATAGCCACGTGATCAGTGCATGATCAGTTACGTGATCAGTGTATGATCAGCCACGTGATCAGTGCATGAGTGCCACGTGATCAGTGCATGATCAGTCACGTGACAGGTGTGTGATCAGCCACGTGATCAGTGCATGATCAGCCACGTGATCAGTGCATGATAGCCACGTGATCAGTGCATGATCAGTTACGTGATCAGTGCATGATCAGCCACGTGATCAGTGCATGATCAGACACGTGATCAGTGCATGATCAGCCACGTGATCAGTGCATGATATCCACGTGATCAGTGCATGATCAGTCACGTGATCAGTGCATGATCAGTCACGTGATCAGTGCATGATCAGCCACGTGATCAGTGCATGATCAGTCACGTGATCAGTGCATGATCAGCCACGTGATCAGTGCATGACAGCCACGTGATCAGTATGATCAGCCACGTGATCAGTGCATGATAGCCACGTGATCAGTGCATGATCAGTCACGTGATCAGTGCATGATCAGTCACGTGATCAGTGCATGATCAGTCACGTGATCAGTACATGATAGCTACGTGATCATTGCATGATCAGCCACGTGATCAGTGCATGATAGCCACGTGATCAGTGCATGATCAGCCACGTGATCAGTGCATGATCAGTCACGTGATCAGTGCATGTCAGTCATGTATCAGTGCATGATAGCCCGTGATCAGTGCATGATCAGTCCCGTGATCAGTGCATGATCAGCCACGTGATCAGTGCATGATAGCCACGTGATCAGTGCATGATCAGTCACGTGATCAGTGCATGATCAGCCACGTGATCAGTGCATGATAGCCACGTGATCAGTGCATGACAGTTACGTGATCAGTGCATGATCAGCCACGTGATCAGTGCATGATAGCCACGTGATCAGTGCATGATCATTCACGTGATCAGTGTGTGATCAGCCACGTGAACAGTGCATGCTCAGTCACGTGTTCAGGGCCTGCTGAGCTGCGTGATTACTGTCTGCTCATCTGCTTGACAATTGCCAGCTGAGCTGCATGATTCCTGCCTGTCATCTGCTTGACAATTGCCACCTGTGCTGCATAATTCCTGCCTGCTCATCTGCTTGATTATTGCCAGCTGAGCAGCATGATTTCTCACAGCTGAGTTCCATGATTATTGCCTGCTGACTGATTCCTGCCTACTCAGCTCTTTGTTCATTGCCTCCAGAGGCACATGATCAGTGTATGACAGCAAACATGATCAGCACATGATCAGTCACATGATCAATGCATGATAAGCCACGTGATCAGTGCATGATCAGTACGTGATCAGTGCATGATCAGTCATGTGACCAGTACATGGTGCTGCGTGATCAGTGCATGATCAGCCACGTGATCAGTGCATGATAGCCACGTGATCAGTGCATGATCAGTCACGTGATCAGTGCATGATCAGCCACGTGATCAGTGCATGATCAGTTACGTGATCAGTGCATGATCAGTCACGTGACCAGTGCATGGTAGCTACGTGATCATTGCATGATCAGCCACGTGATCAGTGCATGATCAGCCACGTGATCAGTGCATGATCAGTCACGTGATCAGTGCATGATCAGCCACGTGATCAGTGCATGCTCAGACACGTGATCAGTGCATGATCAGCCACGTGATCAGTGCATGATATCCACGTGATCAGTGCATGATCAGTCACGTGATCAGTGCATGATCAGCCACGTGATCAGTGCATGATCAGTCACGTGATCAGTGCATGATCAGTCACGTGATCAGTGCATGTCAGCTACGTGATCAGTGCATGATCAGCCACGTGATCAGTGCATGATAGCCACGTGATCAGTGCATGATCAGCCACGTGATCAGTGCATGATCAGCCACGTGATCAGTGCATGATCAGCCACGTGATCAGTGCATGATACCACGTGATCAGTGCATGATCAGTCACGTGATCAGTGCATGATCAGCCACGTGATCAGTGCATGATCCACGTGATCAGTGCATGATAGCCACGTGATCAGTGCATGATCAGTCACGTGATCAGTGCATGATCAGTCACGTGATCAGTGCATGATCAGCCACGTGATCAGTGCATGATAGCCACGTGATCAGTGCATGATCAGTCACGTGATCAGTGCATGATCAGTCACGTGATCAGTGCATGATCAGCCACGTGATCAGTGCATGATAGCCACGTGATCAGTGCATGATCAGTCACGTGATCAGTGCATGATCAGTCACGTGATCAGTGCATGATCAGCCACGTGATCAGTGCATGATCAGTCACGTGATCAGTGTGTGATCAGCCACGTGATCAGTGCATGATATCCACGTGATCAGTGCATGATCAGCCACGTGATCAGTGCATGATAGCCACGTGATCAGTGCATGATCAGTCACGTGATCAGTGCATGATCAGTCACGTGATCAGTGCATGATCATTTACGTGATCAGTGCATGATCAGTCACGTGACCAGTATATGGTAGCTACGTGATCATTGCATGATCAGCCACGTGAGCAGTGCAGGATAGCCACGTGATCAGTGCATGATCAGTTACGTGATCAGTGTATGATCAGCCACGTGATCAGTGCATGAGTGCCACGTGATCAGTGCATGATCAGTCACGTGACAGTGTGTGATCAGCCACGTGATCAGTGCATGATCAGCCACGTGATCAGTGCATGATAGCCACGTGATCAGTGCATGATCAGTCACGTGATCAGTGCATGATCAGCCACGTGATCAGTGCATGATCAGACACGTGATCAGTGCATGATCAGCCACGTGATCAGTGCATGATAGCCACGTGATCAGTGCATGATCAGTCACGTGATCAGTGCATGATCAGTCACGTGATCAGTGCATGATCAGCCACGTGATCAGTGCATGATCAATTACGTGATCAGTGCATGATCAGTCACGTGACCAGTGCATGGTAGCTACGTGATCATTGCATGATCAGCCACGTGATCAGTGCATGATAGCCACGTGATCAGTGCATGATCAGTCACGTGATCAGTGCATGATCAGTCACGTGATCAGTGCATGATCAGTTACGTGATCAGTGCATGATCAGTCACGTGATCAGTGCATGTAAGCTACGTGATCAGTGCATGATCAGCCACGTGATCAGTGCATGATAGCCACGTGATCAGTGCATGATCAGCCACGTGATCAGTGCATGATCAGCCACGTGATCAGTGCATGATCAGACACGTGATCAGTGCATGATCAGCCACGTGATCAGTGCATGATACCACGTGATCAGTGCATGATCAGTCACGTGATCAGTGCATGATCAGTCACGTGATCAGTGCATGATAGCCACGTGATCAGTGCATGATAGCCACGTGATCAGTGCATGATAGCCACGTGATCAGTGCATGATCAGTCACGTGATCAGTGCATGATCAGTCACGTGATCAGTGTGTGATCAGCCACGTGATCAGTGCATGATCAGTCACGTGATCAGTGCATGATCAATTACGTGATCAGTGCATGATCAGTCACGTGATCAGTGCATGGTTGCTACGTGATCATGCATGATCAGCCACGTGATCAGTGCATGATCAGTCACGTGATCAGTGCATGATCAGTCACTGATCAGTGCATGATCAGTCACGTGATCAGTGCATGATCAGTCACGTGATCAGTGCATGATAGCTACGTGATCAGTGCATGATCAGCCACGTGATCAGTGCATGATAGCCACGTGATCAGTGCATGATCAGTCACGTGATCAGTGTATGATCAGCCACGTGATCAGTGCATGATGCCACGTGATCAGTGCATGATCAGTCACGTGACAGTGTGTGATCAGCCACGTGATCAGTGCATGATCAGCCACGTGATCAGTGCATGATAGCCACGTGATCAGTGCATGATCAGTCACGTGATCAGTGCATGATCAGCCACGTGATCAGTGCATGATCAGCCACGTGATCAGTGCATGATCAGCCACGTGATCAGTGCATGATAGCCACGTGATCAGTGCATGATCAGTCACGTGATCAGTGCATGATCAGTCACGTGATCAGTGCATGATCAGCCACGTGATCAGTGCATGATCAGTCACGTGACCAGTATATGGTTGCTACGTGATCGTTGCATGATCAGCCACGTGAGCAGAGCATGATAGCCACGTGATCAGTGCATGATCAGTCACGTGATCAGTACATGATCAGTCACGTGAACAGTGCATGATCATTTATGTGATCTGTGCATGATCAGTCACGTGACCAGTATATGGTAGCTACGTGATCATTCCATGGCGAGCCACGTGAGCAGTGCATGATAGCCACGTGATGTGTGCATGATGAGTTACGTGAGCAGAGTATGATCAGCCACGTGATCAGTGCATGAGTGCCACGTGATCAGTGCATGATATGTCACGTGACAGGTGTGTGATCAGCCACGTGAACAGTGCATGTACAGCCACGTGATCAGTGCATGATAGCCACGTGATCAGTGCATGATCAGTTACGTGAGCAGTGTATGATCAGCCACGTGATCAGTGCATGGTCAGACACATGAACAGTGTATGATCAGCCACGTGATCAGTGCATGATATCCAAGTGATCAGTGCATGATCAATCACGTGATCAGTGTATGAACAGCCACGTGAACAGTGCATGCTCAGTCACGTGATCTGGGCCTGCTGAGCTGCGTGATTACTGTCTGCTCATCTGCTTGACAATTGCCAGCTGTGCTGCGTAATTCCTGCCTGCTCAGCTGCTTGATTATTGCCAGCTGAGCAGCATGATTCCTCACAGCTGAGTTCCATGATTATTGCCTGCTGACTGTTTGATTCGTGCCTACTCAGCTCTTTGTTTATTGCCTCCAGAGGCACATGATCAGTGTATGATAGCAAACATGATCAGCGCATGATCAGTCACATGATCAGCGCCATTAAGTCACGTGATCACTACATGATAGTCATGTGATCAGTCCATGCTCAGTCACGGTATCAGTGCATGATCAGCCACGTGATCAGTGCATGATCTGTCACATGATTAGTGTATGATCATCCACGTGATCAGTGCATGGGCAGTCATGTGATCAGTGCATGATATAGACGTGATCAGTGCATGATCAGTCTCGTGATCAGTGCATGATAGCCACGTGATCAGTGCATGATCAGTCACCTGATGGGTGTATGATCATTCACGTGACCTGTACATGGTAGCTACATGATCATTGCATGATCAGCCACGTGAGTAGTGCATGATCAGCCACGTGATCAGTGCATGATCAGTCACGTGATCAGTGCATGATCAGTCACGTGATGGTGCATGATCAGTCACGTGATCAGTGCATGATAGCCACGTGATCAGTGCATGATCAGCCACGTGATCAGTGCATGATAGCCACGTGATCAGTGCATGATCAGTCACGTGATCAGTGCATGATCAGCCACGTGATCAGTGCATGATCAGCCACGTGATCAGTGCATGATAGCCACGTGATCAGTGCATGATCAGTCACGTGATCAGTGCATGATCAGCCACGTGATCAGTGCATGATCAGCCACGTGATCAGTGCATGATCAATTACGTGATCAGTGCATGATCAGTCACGTGACCAGTACATGGTAGCTACGTGATCATTGCATGATCAGCCACGTGATCAGTGCATGATAGCCACGTGATCAGTGCATGATCAGTCACGTGATCAGTGCATGATCAGTCACGTGATCAGTGCATGATCAGTCACGTGATCAGTGCATGATCAGTCACGTGATCAGTGCATGATCACCACGTGATCAGTGCATGATAGCCACGTGATCAGTGCATGATCAGCCACGTGATCAGTGCATGATAGCCACGTGATCAGTGCATGATCAGTCACGTGATCAGTGCATGATCATCCACGTGATCAGTGCATGATCAGTCACGTGATCAGTGCATGATATAGACGTGATCAGTGCATGATCAGTCACGTGATCAGTGCATGATCAGCCACGTGATCAGTGCATGATATCCACGTAATCAGTGCATGATAGCCAGTGATCAGTGCATGATCAGTCACGTGATCAGTGCATGATCAGCCACGTGATCAGTGCATGATAGCCACGTGATCAGTGCATGATCAGTCACGTGATCAGTGCATGATCAGTCACGTGATCAGTGCATGATCAGCCACGTGATCAGTGCATGATCAGTCACGTGATCAGTGCATGATCAGTCACGTGATCAGTGCATGATCAGCCACGTGATCAGTGCATGATCAGTCACGTGATCAGTGCATGATCAGCCACGTGATCAGTGCATGATAGCTACGTGATCAGTGCATGATCAGACACGTGATCAGTGCATGATCAGCCACGTGATCAGTGCATGATCAGCCACGTGATCAGTGCATGATCAATCACGTGATCAGTGTATGATCAGCCACGTGAACAGTGCATGCTCAGTCACGTGATCAGGGCCTGCTGAGCTGCGTGATTACTGTCTGCTCATCTGCTTGACAATTGCCAGCTGAGCTGCATGATTCCTGCCTGTCATCTGCTTGACAATTGCCAGCTGTGCTGCGTAATTCCTGCCTGCTCAGCTGCTTGATTATTGCCAGCTGAGCAGCATGATTCCTCACAGCTGAGTTCCATGATTATTGCCTGCTGACTGTTTGATTCGTGCCTACTCAGCTCTTTGTTTATTGCCTCCAGAGGCACATGATCAGTGTATGATAGCAAACATGATCAGCGCATGATCAGTCACATGATCAGCGCCATTAAGTCACGTGATCACTACATGATAGTCATGTGATCAGTCCATGCTCAGTCACGGTATCAGTGCATGATCAGCCACGTGATCAGTGCATGATCAGTCACGTGATCAGTGCATGATATAGACGTGATCAGTGCATGATCAGTCACGTGATCAGTGCATGATAGCCACGTGATCAGTGCATGATCAGTCACGTGATCAGTGCATGATCAGTCACGTGACCAGTACATGGTAGCTACATGATCATTGCATGATCAGCCACGTGATCAGTGCATGATAAGTCACGTGATCAGTCAAGTGATCAGTGCATGATCAGCCACGTGATCAGTGCATGATCAGTTACGTGATCAGTGCATGATCAGTCACGTGACCAGTACATGGTAGCTACGTGATCAGTGCATGATCAGCCACGTGAGCAGTGCATGATAGCCACGTGATCAGTGCATGATCAGTTACGTGATCAGTGTATGATCAGCCACGTGATCAGTGCATGAGTGCCACGTGATCAGTGCATGATATGTCACGTGACAGTGTGTGATCAGCCACGTGATCAGTGCATGATCAGCCACGTGATCAGTGCATGATAGCCACGTGATCAGTGCATGATCAGTTACGTGATCAGTGCATGATCAGCCACGTGATCAGTGCATGGTCAGACACGTGATCAGTGTATGATCAGCCACGTGATCAGTGCATGATATCCACGTGATCAGTGCATGATCAGTCACGTGATCAGTGCATGATCAGCCACGTGATCAGTGCATGCTCAGTCACGTGATCAGGGCCTGCTGAGCTGCGTGATTACTGTCTGCTCATCTGCTTGACAATTCCAGCTGTGCTGCATAATTCCTGCCTGCTCAGCTGCTTGATTATTGCCAGCTGAGCAGCATGATTCCTCACAGCTGAGTTCCATGATTATTGCCTGCTGACTGTTTGATTCGTGCCTACTCAGCTCTTTGTTTATTGCCTCCAGAGGCACATGATCAGTGTATGATAGCAAACATGATCAGCGCATGATCAGCACCATTAAGTCACGTGATCACTACATGATAGTCATGTGATCAGTCCATGCTCAGTCACGTATCAGTGCATGATCAGCCACGTGATCAGTGCATGATAGCCACGTGATCAGTGCATGATCAGCCACGTGATCAGTGCATGATCAGCCACGTGATCAGTGCATGATAGCTACGTGATCAGTGCATGATCAGTCACGTGATCAGTGCATGATCAGCCACGTGATCAGTGCATGATCAGCCACGTGATCAGTGCATGATAGCCACGTGATCAGTGCATGATCAGTCACGTGATCAGTGCATGATCAGTCACGTGATCAGTGCATGGTAGCTGCGTGATCAGTGCATGATCAGCCACGTGATCAGTGCATGATAGCCACGTGATCAGTGCATGATCAGTCACGTGATCAGTGCATGATCAGCCACGTGATCAGTGCATGCTCAGTCACGTGATCAGGGCCTGCTGAGCTGCGTGATTACTGTCTGCTCATCTGCTTGACAATTGCCAGCTGAGCTGCACGATTCCTGCCTGTCATCTCTTGACAATTGCCACCTGTGCTGCGTAATTCCTGCCTACTCATCTGCTTGATTATTGCCAGCTGAGCAGCATGATTTCTCAGAGCTGAGTTCCATGATTATAGCCTGCTGACAGTTTCCTGCCTACTCAGCTCTATGTTCATTGCCTCCAGAGGCACATGATCAGTGTATGACACCAAACATGATCAGTGCATGATCAGTCACATGATCAGTGCATGATAAGCCACGTGATCAGTGCATGATCAGTCACGTGATCAGTGCATGATCAGTCATGTGACCAGTACATGGTAGCTGCGTGATCAGTGCATGATCAGCCACGTGATCAGTGCATGATAGCCACGTGATCAGTGCATGATCAGTCACGTGATCAGTGCATGGTAGCTACGTGATCAGTGCATGATCAGCCACGTGATCAGTGCATGATCAGTCACGTGATCAGTGTGTGATCAGCCACGTGATCAGTGCATGATCAGCCACGTGATCAGTGCATGATAGCCACGTGATCAGTGCATGATCAGTCACGTGATCAGTGCATGATCAGTCACGTGATACGTGTGATCAGCCACGTGATCAGTGCATGATGAGCCACGTGATCAGTGCATGATCAGCCACGTGATCAGTGCATGATCAGTCACGTGATCAGTGCATGATCAATTACGTGATCAGTGCATGATCAGTCACGTGACCAGTACATGGTTGCTACGTGATCGTTGCATGATCAGCCACGTGAGCAGTGCATGATAGCCACGTGATCAGTGCATGATCAGTCACGTGATCAGTACATGATCAGTCACGTGAACAGTGCATGATCATTTACGTGATCTGTGCATGATCAGTCACGTGACCAGTATATGGTAGCTACGTGATCATTCCATGACGAACCACGTGAGCAGTGCATGATAGCCACGTGATGTGTGCATGATGAGTTACGTGAGCAGAGTATGATCAGCCACGTGATCAGTGCATGAGTGCCACGTGATCAGTGCATGATATGTCACGTGACAGGTGTGTGATCAGCCACGTGAACAGTGCATGTTCAGCCACGTGATCAGTGCATGATAGCCACGTGATCAGTGCATGATCAGTTACGTGAGCAGTGTATGATCAGCCACGTGATCAGTGCATGGTCAGACACGTGAACAGTGTATGATCAGCCACGTGATCAGTGCATGATATCCAAGTGATCAGTGCATGATCAATCACGTGATCAGTGTATGATCAGCCACGTGAACAGTGCATGCTCAGTCACGTGATCTGGGCCTGCTGAGCTGCGTGATTACTGTCTGCTCATCTGCTTGACAATTGCCAGCTGTGCTGCGTAATTCCTGCCTGCTCAGCTGCTTGATTATTGCCAGCTGAGCAGCATGATTCCTCACAGCTGAGTTCCATGATTATTGCCTGCTGACTGTTTGATTCGTGCCTACTCAGCTCTTTGTTTATTGCCTCCAGAGGCACATGATCAGTGTATGATAGCAAACATGATCAGCGCATGATCAGTCACATGATCAGCGCCATTAAGTCACGTGATCACTACATGATAGTCATGTGATCAGTCCATGCTCAGTCACGGTATCAGTGCATGATCAGCCACGTGATCAGTGCATGATCTGTCACATGATTGGTGTATGATCATCCACGTGATCAGTGCATGGGCAGTCATGTGATCAGTGCATGATATAGACGTGATCAGTGCATGATCAGTCTCGTGATCAGTGCATGATAGCCACGTGATCAGTGCATGATCAGTCACCTGATGGGTGTATGATCATTCACGTGACCTGTACATGGTAGCTACATGATCATTGCATGATCAGCCACGTGAGTAGTGCATGATCAGCCACGTGATCAGTGCATGATCAGTCACGTGATCAGTGCATGATCAGTCCTGATGGTGTATGATCAGTCACGTGATCAGTGCATGATAGCCACGTGATCAGTGCATGATCAGCCACGTGAGTCAGTGCATGATAGCCACGTGATCAGTGCATGATCAGTCACGTGATCAGTGCATGATCAGCCACGTGATCAGTGCATGATCAGCCACGTGATCAGTGCATGATAGCCACGTGATCAGTGCATGATCAGTCACGTGATCAGTGCATGATCAGTCACGTGATCAGTGCATGATCAGCCACGTGATCAGTGCATGATCAGCCACGTGATCAGTGCATGATCAACGACGTGATCAGTGCATGATCAGTCACGTGACCAGTACATGGTAGCTACGTGATCATTGCATGATCAGCCACGTGATCAGTGCATGATAGCCACGTGATCAGTGCATGATCAGTCACGTGATCAGTGCATGATCAGTCACGTGATCAGTGCATGATCAGTCACGTGATCAGTGCATGATCAGTCACGTGATCAGTGCATGATCACCACGTGATCAGTGCATGGTAGCTACGTGATCAGTGCATGATCAGCCACGTGATCAGTGCATGATAGCCACGTGATCAGTGCATGATCAGTCACGTGATCAGTGCATGATCATCCGCGTGATCAGTGCATGATCAGTCACGTGATCAGTGCATGATATAGACGTGATCAGTGCATGATCAGTCACGTGATCAGTGCATGATCAGCCACGTGATCAGTGCATGATATCCACGTAATCAGTGCATGATAGCCAGTGATCAGTGCATGATCAGTCACGTGATCAGTGCATGATCAGCCACGTGATCAGTGCATGATAGCCACGTGATCAGTGCATGATCAGTCACGTGATCAGTGCATGATCAGTCACGTGATCAGTGCATGATCAGCCACGTGATCAGTGCATGATCAGCCACGTGATCAGTGCATGATCAGTCACGTGATCAGTGCATGATCAGTCACGTGATCAGTGCATGATCAGTCACGTGATCAGTGCATGATCAGCCACGTGATCAGTGCATGATCAGCCACGTGATCAGTGCATGATCAGACACGTGAACAGTGCATGATCAGCCACGTGATCAGTGCATGATAGCCACGTGATCAGTGCATGATCAATCACGTGATCAGTGTATGATCAGCCACGTGAACAGTGCATGCTCAGTCACGTGATCAGGGCCTGCTGAGCTGCGTGATTACTGTCTGCTCATCTGCTTGACAATTGCCAGCTGAGCTGCATGATTCCTGCCTGTCATCTGCTTGACAATTGCCAGCTGTGCTGCGTAATTCCTGCCTGCTCAGCTGCTTGATTATTGCCAGCTGAGCAGCATGATTCCTCACAGCTGAGTTCCATGATTATTGCCTGCTGACTGTTTGATTCGTGCCTACTCAGCTCTTTGTTTATTGCCTCCAGAGGCACATGATCAGTGTATGATAGCAAACATGATCAGCGCATGATCAGTCACATGATCAGCGCCATTAAGTCACGTGATCACTACATGATAGTCATGTGATCAGTCCATGCTCAGTCACGGTATCAGTGCATGATCAGCCACGTGATCAGTGCATGATAGCCACGTGATCAGTGCATGATCAGCCACGTGATCAGTGCATGATCAGCCACGTGATCAGTGCATGATAGCACGTGATCAGTGCATGATCAGTCACGTGATCAGTGCATGATCAGGCACGTGATCAGTGCATGATCAGCCACGTGATCAGTGCATGATAGCCACGTGATCAGTGCATGATCAGTCACGTGATCAGTGCATGATCAGTCACGTGACCAGTACATGGTAGCTACGTGATCATTGCATGATCAGCCACGTGATCAGTGCATGATAGCCACGTGATCAGTGCATGATCAGTCACGTGATCAGTGCATGATCAGCCACGTGATCAGTGCATGATCAGTTACGTGATCAGTGCATGATCAGTCACGTGATCAGTGCATGATAGCCACGCGATCAGTGCATGATCAGCCACGTGATCAGTGCATGATAGCCACGTGATCAGTGCATGATCAGTCACGTGATCAGTGCATGATCAGTCACGTGATCAGTGCATGATAGCCACGTGATCAGTGCATGATCAGTCACGTGATCAGTGCATGATCAGTCACGTGATCAGTGCATGATCAGCCACGTGATCAGTGCATGATAGCCACGTGATCAGTGCATGATCAGTCACGTGATCAGTGCATGATCAGTCACGTGATCAGTGCATGATCAGCCACGTGATCAGTGCATGATCAGTCACGTGATCAGTGCATGATCAGTCACGTGATCAGTACATGATAGCTACGTGATCAGTGCATGATCAGCCACGTGATCAGTGCATGATCAGCCACGTGATCAGTGCATGATCAGTCACGTGACAGTGCATGATAGCTACGTGATCAGTGCATGATCAGCCACGTGATCAGTGCATGATAGCCACGTGATCAGTGCATGATCAGTCACGTGATCAGTGCATGATCAGTCACGTGATCAGTGCATGATCAGTCACGTGATCAGTGCATGATCAATTACGTGATCAGTGCATGATCAGTCACGTGATCAGTGCATGGTAGCTACGTGATCAGTGCATGATCAGCCACGTGATCAGTGCATGATAGCCACGTGATCAGTGCATGATCAGTCACGTGATCAGTGCATGATCATCCACGTGATCAGTGCATGATCAGTCACGTGATCAGTGCATGATCAGACGTGATCAGTGCATGATCAGTCACGTGATCAGTGCATGATCAGCCACGTGATCAGTGCATGATAGCCACGTGATCAGTGCATGATAGCCACGTGATCAGTGCATGATCAGTCACGTGATCAGTGCATGATCAGCCACGTGATCAGTGCATGATAGCCACGTGATCAGTGCATGATCAGTCACGTGATCAGTGCATGATCAGTCACGTGATCAGTGCATGATCAGTCACGTGATCAGTGCATGATCAGCCACGTGATCAGTGCATGATCAGTCATGTGATCAGTGCATGATAGCCCGTGATCAGTGCATGATCAGTCCCGTGATCAGTGCATGATCAGCCACGTGATCAGTGCATGATAGCCACGTGATCAGTGCATGATCAGTCACGTGATCAGTGCATGATCAGCCACGTGATCAGTGCATGATCAGCCACGTGATCAGTGCATGACAGTCATGTGATCAGTGCATGATCAGTCACGTGATCAGTGCATGATAGCCACGTGATCAGTGCATGATCAGTCACGTGATCAGTGTGTGATCAGCCACGTGAACAGTGCATGCTCAGTCACGTGATCAGGGCCTGCTGAGCTGCGTGATTACTGTCTGCTCATCTGCTTGACAATTGCCAGCTGAGCTGCACGATTCCTGCCTGTCATCTCCTTGACAATTGCCACTGTGCTGCGTAATTCCTGCCTGCTCATCTGCTTGATTATTGCCAGCTGAGCAGCATGATTTCTCAGAGCTGAGTTCCATGATTATTGCCTGCTGACTGATTCGTGCCTACTCAGCTCTTTGTTCATTGCCTCCAGAGGCACATGATCAGTGTATGATACCAAACATGATCAGTGCATGATCAGTCACATGATCAGTGCATGATAAGCCACGTGATCAGTGCATGATCAGTACGTGATCAGTGCATGATCAGTCACGTGATCAGTACATGGTAGCCACGTGATCAGTGCATGATCAGCCACGTGATCAGTGCATGATAGCCACGTGATCAGTGCATGATCAGCCACGTGATCAGTGCATGATCAGTCACGTGATCAGTGCATGATCAGCCACGTGATCAGTGCATGATCAGTCACGTGATCAGTACATGATAGCTACGTGATCAGTGCATGATCAGCCACGTGATCAGTGCATGATAGCCACGTGATCAGTGCATGATCAGTCACGTGATCAGTGCATGATCAGTCACGTGATCAGTGCATGATCAGCCACGTGATCAGTGCATGATCAGGCACGTGATCAGTGCATGATCAGCCACGTGATCAGTGCATGATAGCCACGTGATCAGTGCATGATCAGTCACGTGATCAGTGCATGATCAGTCACGTGATCAGTGCATGATCAGCACGTGATCAGTGCATGATCAGTCATGTATCAGTGCATGATAGCCCATGATCAGTGCATGATCAGTCCGTGATCAGTGCATGATCAGCCACGTGATCAGTGCATGATAGCTACGTGATCAGTGCATGATCAGTCACGTGATCAGTGCATGATCAGCCACGTGATCAGTGCATGATAGCCACGTGATCAGTGCATGATCATTCACGTGATCAGTGTGTGATCAGCCACGTGAACAGTGCATGCTCAGTCACGTGATCAGGGCCTGCTGAGCTGCGTGATTAGTGTCTGCTCATCTGCTTGACAATTGCCAGCTGAGCTGCACGATTCCTGCCTGTCATCTGCTTGACAATTGCCAGCTGTGCTGCATAATTCCTGCCTGCTCATCTGCTTGATTATTGCCAGCTGAGCAGCATGATTCCTCAGAGCTGAGTTCCATGATTATTGCCTGCTGACTGTTTGATTCGTGCCTACTCAGCTCTTTGTTTATTGCCTCCAGAGGCACATGATCAGTGTATGATAGCAAACATGATCAGTGCATGATCAGTCACATGATCAGCGCCATTAAGTCACGTGATCACTACATGATAGTCATGTGATCAGTCCATGCTCAGTCACGGTATCAGTGCATGATCAGCCACGTGATCAGTGCATGATCAGCCACGTGATCAGTGCATGATCAGCCACGTGATCAGTGCATGATCAGCCACGTGATCAGTGCATGATAGCCACGTGATCAGTGCATGATCAGTCACGTGATCAGTGCATGATCAGCCACGTGATCAGTGCATGATCAGCCACGTGATAGTGCATGATAGCCACGTGATCAGTGCATGATCAGTCATGTGATCAGTGCATGATCAGCCACGTGATCAGTGCATGATCAGCCACGTGATCAGTGCATGATCAGTCACGTGATCAGTGCATGATCAGTCACGTGATCAGTGCATGATCAGCCACGTGATCAGTGCATGATCAGCCACGTGATCAGTGCATGATCAGTCACGTGATCAGTACATGGTAGCCACGTGATCAGTGCATGATCAGCCACGTGATCAGTGCATGATAGCCACGTGATCAGTGCATGATCAGTCACGTGATCAGTGCATGATCAGCCACGTGATCAGTGCATGATCAGCCACGTGATCAGTGCATGATCAGTCACGTGATCAGTGCATGGTAGCTACGTGATCAGTGCATGATCAGCCACGTGATCAGTGCATGATAGCCACGTGATCAGTGCATGATCAGCCACGTGATCAGTGCATGATCAGTCACGTGATCAGTACATGATAGCTACGTGATCAGTGCATGATCAGCCACGTGATCAGTGCATGATAGCCACGTGATCAGTGCATGATCAGTCACGTGATAGTGTGTGATCAGCCACGTGATCAGTGCATGATATCCACGTGATCAGTGCATGATAGCCACGTGATCAGTGCATGATAGCCACGTGATCAGTGCATGATCAGTCACGTGATACGTGTGTGATCAGCCACGTGATCAGTGCATGATGAGCCACGTGATCAGTGCATGATCAATTACGTGATCAGTGCATGATCAGTCACGTGACCAGTACATGGTTGCTACGTGATCATTGCATGATCAGCCACGTGAGCAGTGCATGATAGCCACGTGATCAGTGCATGATCAGTCACGTGATCAGTACATGATCAGTCACGTGAACAGTGCATGTTCATTTACGTGATCAGTGCATGATCAGTCACGTGACCAGTATATGGTAGCTACGTGATCATTGCATGATCAGACACGTGAGCAGTGCATGATAGCCACGTGATGTGTGCATTATCAGTTACGTGAGCAGTGCATGATCAGCCACGTGATCAGTGCATGAGTGCCACGTGATCAGTGCATGATCAGTCACGTGACAGGTGTGTGATAAGCCACGTGAACAGTGCATGTTCAGCCACGTGATCAGTGCATGATAGCCACGTGATCAGTGCATGATCAGTCACGTGATCAGTGCATGATCAGCCACGTGATCAGTGCATGATAGCCACGTGATCAGTGCATACAGTACGTGATCAGTGCATGATCAGTCACGTGATCAGTGCATGATAGCCACGTGATCAGTGCATGATCAGTCACGTGATCAGTGTATGATCAGCCACGTGAACAGTGCATGCTCAGTCACGTGATCAGGGCCTGCTGAGCTGCGTGATTACTGTCTGCTCATCTGCTTGACAATTGCCAGCTGAGCTGCACGATTCCTGCCTGTCATCTCCTTGACAATTGCCACTGTGCTGCGTAATTCCTGCCTGCTCATCTGCTTGATTATTGCCAGCTGAGCAGCATGATTCCTCAGAGCTGAGTTCCATGATTATTGCCTGCTGACTGATTCGTGCCTACTCAGCTCTTTGTTCATTGCCTCCAGAGGCACATGATCAGTGTATGATAGCAAACATGATCAGCGCATGATCAGTCACATGATCAGTGCATGATAAGCCACGTGATCAGTGCATGATCAGTACGTGATCAGTGCATGATCAGTCACGTGACCAGTGCATGATAGCTGCGTGATCAGTGCATGATCAGCCACGTGATCAGTGCATGATAGCCACGTGATCAGTGCATGATCAGCCACGTGATCAGTGCATGATCAGTCACGTGATCAGTGCATGATCAGCCACGTGATCAGTGCATGATCAGTCACGTGATCAGTACATGGTAGCTACGTGATCAGTGCATGATCAGCCACGTGATCAGTGCATGATAGCCACGTGATCAGTGCATGATCAGTCACGTGATCAGTGCATGATCAGTCACGTGATCAGTGCATGATCAGCCACGTGATCAGTGCATGATCAGTCACGTGATCAGTGCATGATCAGCCACGTGATCAGTGCATGATAGCCACGTGATCAGTGCATGATCAGTCACGTGATCAGTGCATGATCAGTCACGTGATCAGTGCATGATCAGCACGTGATCAGTGCATGATCAGTCATGTGTCAGTGCATGATAGCCACGATCAGTGCATGATCAGTCCCGTGATCAGTGCATGATCAGCCACGTGATCAGTGCATGATAGCCACGTGATCAGTGCATGATCAGTCACGTGATCAGTGCATGATCAGCCACGTGATCAGTGCATGATAGCCACGTGATCAGTGCATGATCATTCACGTGATCAGTGTGTGATCAGCCACGTGAACAGTGCATGCTCAGTCACGTGATCAGGGCCTGCTGAGCTGCGTGATTACTGTCTGCTCATCTGCTTGACAATTGCCAGCTGAGCTGCACGATTCCTGCCTGTCATCTGCTTGACAATTGCCAGCTGTGCTGCATAATTCCTGCCTGCTCATCTACTTGATTATTGCCAGCTGAGCAGCATGTTTTCTCAGAGCTGAGTTCCAGGATTATTGCCTGCTGACTCTTTGATTCGTGCCTACTCAGCTCTTTGTTTATTGCCTCCAGAGGCACATGATCAGTGTATGATAGCAAACATGCTCAGTCACATAGTCAGCGCCATTAAGTGACGTGATCACTACATGATAGTCATGTGATCAGTCCATGCTCAGTCACGGTATCAGTGCATGATCAGCCACGTGATCAGTGCATGATAGCCACGTGATCAGTGCATGATCAGCCACGTGATCAGTGCATGATCAGCCAGGTGATCAGTGAATGATTGCTACGTGATCAGTGCATGATTAGTCACGTGATCTGTGCATGACCAGGCAGGTGATCAGTGTATGATCAGCCACGTGAACAGTGCATGATAGCCACGTGATCAGTGCATGATCCGTCACCTGATGGGTGTATGATCAGTCACGTGACCGGTACATGGTAGCTGCATGATCATTGCATGATCAGCCACTTGATAGTGCATGATAGCCACGTGATCAGTGCATGATCAGTCATGTAATCTGTGCATGACCAGCCACGTGATCAGTGTATGACCAGCCATGTGTTCAGTGCATGATAAGTCACGTGATCAGTGCATGATCAGTCAAGTGATCAGTGCATGATCAGCCACATGATCAGTGCATGATCAATTACATCATCAGTACATGATCAGTCACGTGACCAGTACATGGTAGCTGCGTGATCAGTGTATGACCAGCCATGTGATCAGTGTATGATAGCCATGTGATCAGTGCATGATCAGTCACGTGATCAGTGTATGATCAGTCACGTGATCAGTGCATGATCAGCCACGTGATCAGTGCATGATCAGTCACGTGACCAGTGCATGGTAGCTGCGTGATCATTTCATGATCAGCCACGTTAGCAGTGCATGATAGCCACGTGATCAGTGCTTGATCTGCCACGTGATCAGTGCATGATCAGTCACGTGACCAGTACATGGTAGCTACGTGATCATTGCATGATCAGCCACGTGATCAGTGCATGATAGCCACGTGATCAGTGCATGATCAATCACGTGATCAGTGTGTGATCAGCCACGTGATCCGTGCATGATATCCACGTGATCAGTGAATGATAGCCACGTGATCAGTGCATGATAACCACATGATCAGTGCATGATCAGTCACGTGATCAGTGTGTGATCAGCCACGTGATCAGTGCATGATCAGTCAGGTGATCAGTGCAGGATTAATTACGTGATCAGTTCATGATCAGTCACGTGACCAGTACATGGTTGCTAAGTGATCATTGCATGATTAGCCAAGTCAGAAGTGCATGATAGCCACGTGATCAGTGCATGATCAGTCACGTGATCAGTACATGATCAGTCCCGAGAACAGTGCATATTCATTTAAGTGATCTGTGCATGATCAGTCACGTGACCAGTATATGGTACCTACGTGAACATTGCATGATCAGCCACGTGAGAAGTGCATGATAGCCACCTGATGTGTGCATTATCAGTTAAGTGAGCAGAATATGATCAGCCACGTGATCAGTGCATGAGTGCCACGTGATCAGTGCATGATCAGTCACGTGACAGTGTGTGATAAGCCACGTGAAGAGTGCATGTTCAGCCACGTGATCAGTGCATGATATCCACGTGATCAGTGCATGATCAGTTACGTGATCAGTGTATGATCAGCCACGTGATCAGTGCATGATATCCACGTGATCAGTGCATGATCAGTTACGTGAACAGTGCATGATCAGCCACGTGAGCAGTGCATGGTCAGACACGTGAACAGTGTATGATCTAACACGTGATCAGTGCATGATATCCACGTGATCTGTGCATGATGAGTCTCGTGAACAGTGCATGATCAGTCACGTAATCAGTGCATGATCAGCCACGTGATCAGTGCATGATCAGTAACTTGACCAGTATATGGTAGCTACGTGATCATTGCATGATCAGCCATGTGATCTGTGCATGATAGCCACGTGATCACTGCATGATAGCCACGTGATCAGTGCATGATCAGTCACGTGATCAGTGCATGATCAGCCACGTGATCAGTGCATGACAGGCACGTGATCAGTATGACCAGCCAAGTGATCAGTGCATGATAGCCACGTGATCAGTGCATGATCAGTCACGTGATCAGTGCATGATCAGTCACGTGATCAGTGTATGATCAGCCACGTGATCAGTGCATGATCAGCCACATGACCAGTGCATGATCAATTACGTGATCAGTGCATGATCAGTCACGTGACCAGTACATGGTAGCTACGTTATCATTGCATGATCAGCCATGTGAGCAGTGCATGATAGCCACGTGATCAGTGCATGATCAGCCACGTGATCAGTGCATGATCAGTCACGTGATCAGTGCATGGTTAGTCACGTGATCAGTGCATGATCATCCACGTGATCAGTGCATGTGGAGTCATGTAGTCAATGCATGATAGCCCGTGATCAGTGCACGATCAGTTCCGTGATGAGTGTATGATCAGCCAAGTGATAAGTGCAAGATAGCACGTGATCAGTGCATGGGCAGCCACGTGATCAGTGCATGATAGCCACGTGATCAGTGCATGATCATTCACGTGATCAGTGTGTGATCAGCCACGTGAACAGTGCATGCTCAGTCACGTGATCAGGGCGTGCTGAGCTGCGTGAATTCTGTCTGCTCATCTGCTTGACAATTGCCAGCTGAGCTGTACGATTCCTGCCTGTCATCTCTTTGACAATTGCCACCTGTGCTGCATAATTCCTGCCTGCTCAGCTACTTGATTAGTGCCAGCTGAGCAGCATGATTTCTGACAGCTGAGTTCCATGATTATAGCCTGCTGACTGATTCCTGCCTACTCAGCTCTTTGTTCATTGCCTCCAGATGCACATGATCAGAGTGTGACACCAAACATGATCAGCACAGGATCAGTCACATGATGAATGCATGATAAGCCACGTTATCAGTGCATGATCAATTACGTGATCAGTGCATGATCAGTCACGGGACCAGTGCATGGTAGCTACGTGATCAGTGCATGATCAGCCACGTGATCAGTGCATGATCAATTACGAGATCAGTGCATGATCAGTCACGTGATTAGTGCATGATCAGCCACGTGATCAGTGCATGGGCAGTCATGTGATCAGTGCATGATATAGAGGTGATCAGTGCATGATCAGTCACGTGATCAGTGCATGATAGCCACGTGATCTGTGCATGATCAGTCACGTGACCAGACTATGGTAGCTTCGTGATCATTCCATGACAACCACGTGAGCAGTGCATGATAGCCACGTGATGTGTGCATGATGAGTTACGTGAGCAGAGTATGATCAGCCACGTGATCAGTGCATGAGTGCCACGTGATCAGTGCATGATATGTCACGTCACAGGTGTGTGATCAGCCACGTGAACAGTGCATGATCAGCCACGTGATCAGTGCATGATAGCCACGTGATCAGTGCATGATCAGTTACGTGAGCAGTGTATGATCAACCACGTGATCAGTGCATGGTCAGACACGTGAACAGTGTATGATCAGCCACGTGATCAGTGCATGATATCCAAGTGATCAGTGCATGATCAATCACGTGATCAGTGTATGATCAGCCACGTGAACAGTGCATGCTCAGTCACGTGATCAGGGCCTGCTGAGCTGCGTGATTCCTGTCTGCTCATCTGCTTGACAATTGCCAGCTGAGCTGCATGATTCCTGCCTGTCATCTGCTTGACAATTGCCAGCTGTGCTGCGTAATTCCTGCCTGCTCAGCTGCTTGATTATTGCCAGCTGAGCAGCATGATTCCTCACAGCTGATTTCCATGATTATTGCCTGCTGACTTTATGATTCGTGCCTACTCAGCTCTTTGTTTATTGCCTCCAGAGGCACATGATCAGTGTATGATAGCAAACATGATCAGCGCATGATCAGCCATGTGATCAGTGCATGATCATCCACGTGATCAGTGCATGTGGAGTCATGTAGTCAATGCATGATAGCGCCGTGATCAGTGCACGAAAGTCCCTTGATGAGTGTATGATCAGCCAAGTGATCAGTGCAAGATAGCTACGTGATCAGTGCATGATAAGTCACGTGATCAGTGCATGATCAGTCACGTGATAGGTGTGTGATCAGCCACGTGAACAGTGCATGCTCAGTCACGTGATCAGGGCCTGCTGAGCTGCGTGATTACTGTCTGCTCATCTGCTTGACAATTTCCAGCTGAGCTGCACGATTCCTGCCTGTCATCTCCTTGACAATTGCCTCCTGTGCTGTGTAATTCCTGCCTGCTCATCTACTTGATTATTGCCAGCTGAGCAGCATGATTTCTCAGAGCTGAGTTCCATGATTATAGCCTGCTGATTGATTCCTGCCTACTCAGCTCTAAGTTCATTGCCTCCAGAGGCACATGATCAGTGTGTGACACCAAACATGATCAGCACATGATGAATCACATGATCAATGCATGATAAGCCAGGTGATCAGTGCATGATCAGTCATGTGATCAGTGCATGATCAGTCATGTGACCAGTGCATGATAGCTGCGTGATCATTGCATGATCAGCCACGTGATCAGTGCATGATCAGTCACGTGATCTGTGCATGATGAGTCACGTGATCAGTGCATGATCAGTCACCTGATCAGTGCATGATCAGTCACGTGACCAGTGCATGATCAACCACGTGATCAGTGCATGATCAATTACTTGAGCAGTGCATGCTCACTCACGGGAACAGTACATTGTAGCTACATGATCAGTGCATGATCAGCCACGTGATCAGTGCATGATCAGCCACGTGATCAGTGCATGATCAGTCACGTGAGCAGTGCATGGTCAGCCACGTGAACAGTGCATGGTCAGACACGTAAACAGTGTATGTTCAGCCACGTGATCAGTGCATGATAGCCAAGGGATCAGTGCATGATCAATCACCTGATCAGTGTATGATCATCCACGTGAACAGTGCATGCTCAGTCACGTGATCTGGGCCTGCTGAGCTGCGTGATTACTGTCTGCTCATCTGCTTGACAATTGCCAGCTGAGCTGCATGATTCCTGCCTGTCATCTGCTTGACAATTGCCAGCTGTGCTGTGTAATTCCTGCCTGCTCAGCTGCTTGATTATTGCCAGCTGAGCAGCATGATTCCTCACAGCTGAGTTCCATGATTATTGCCTGCTGACTGTTTGATTCGTGCCTACTCAGCTCTTTGTTTATTGCCTCCAGAGGCACATGATCAGTGTATGATAGCAAACATGATCAGCGCATGATCAGTCACATGGTCAGCGCCATTAAGTCACGTGATCACTACATGATAGTCATGTGATCAGTCCATGCTCAGTCACGGTATCAGTGCATGATCAGCCACGTGATCAGTGCATGATAGCCACGTGATCATTGCATGATAGCCACATGATCAGTGCATGATCAGCCAGATGATCAGTACATGATAGCTACGTAATCAGTTCATGATTAGTCACCTGATCTGTGCATGACCAGCCACGTGAACAGTGTATGATCAGCCACGTTAACAGTGCAATATAGCCACGTGATCAGTGCATGATCAGTCACCTGATGGGTGCATGATCAGTCACGTGACCAGTACATGGTAGCTTCATGATCATTGCATGATCAGCCACGTGATCAGTGCATGATAGCCACTTGATCAGTGCATGATCACTCACGTGACCAGTGCATGATCAGCCACGTGATCAGTGCATGATAGCCACGTGATCACAGCATGATCAGCCACGTGATCAGTGCATGATAGCCACGTGATCAGTGCATGATCAGCCACGTGATCAGTGCATGATCAGTCACGTGATCAGTGCATGATCAGCCACGTGATCAGTGCATGACCAGGCAGGTGATCAGTGTATGTCAAGCCACGTGATCAGTGCATGATCAGCCACGTGATCAGTGCATGATCAGTCACGTGATCAGTGCATGATCAGTCACGTGATAGGTGTGTGATCATCCACGTGAACAGTGCATGCTCAGTCACGTGATCAGGGCCTGCTGAGCTGCGTGATTACTGTCTGCTCATCTGCTTGACAATTGCCAGCTGAGCTGCACGATTCCTGCCTGTCATCTGCTTGACAATTGCCAGCTGTGCTGCGTAATTCCTGCCTGCTCAGCTGCTTGATTATTGCCAGCTGTGCAGCATGATTCCTCACAGCTCAGTTCCATGATTATTGCCTGCTGACTGTTTGATTCGTGCCTACTCAGCTCTTTGTTTATTGCCTCCAGAGGCACATGATCAGTGTATGATAGCAAACATGATCAGCGCATGATCAGTCACATGATCAGCACCATTAAGTCACGAGATCACTACATGATAGTCATGTGATCTGTCCATGCTCAGTCACAGTGTCAGTGCATGATCAGCCACGTGATCAGTGCATGATCTGTCACTTGATTAGTGTATGATCATCCACATGACCAGTGCATGGGCAGTCATGTGATCAGTGCATGATTAGACGTGATAAGTTCATTTTCAGTCTCATGGTCAGTGCATGATAGCCACGTGATCAGTGCATGATCAGTCACGTGATCAGTGCATGATCAGCCACGTGATCAGTGCATGATCAGTTACGTGATCAGTGCATGATCAGTCACGTGATCAGTACATGGTAGCCACGTGATCAGTGTATGACCAGCCAAGTGATCAGTGCATGATAGCCACATGTCAGTGCATGATCAGTCACGTGATCAGTGCATGATCAGTCACGTGATCAGTGCATGATCAGCCAAATGATCAGTGCATGATCAATCACGTCATCAGTGCATGATCAGTCACGTGACCAGTACATGGTAGCTGTGTGATCATTGCATGATCAGCCACGTGATCAGTGCATGATAGCCACGTGATCAGTGCATGATCAGTCACGTGATCAGTGCATGATCAGCCACGTGATCAGTGCATGATCAGGCACGTGATCAGTATGACCAGCCACGTGATCAGTGCAAGATAGCCACGTGATCAGTGCATGATCAGTCACGTGATCAGTGCATGATCAGTCACGTTATCAGTGTATGATCAGCCACGTGATCAGTGCATGATCAGCCACATGACCAGTGCATGATCAATTACGTGATCAGTGCATGATCAGTCACGTGACCAGTGCATGATAGCTACGTGATCATTGCATGATTAGCCATGTGAGCAGTGGATGATAGCCACGTGATCAGTGCATGATCAGCCACGTGGTCAATGCATAATCAGTCACGTGATCAGTGCATGGTCAGTCACGTGATCAGTGCATGATCATCCACGTGATCAGTGCATGTGAGTCATGTAGTCAATGCATGATAGCGCCGTAATCAGTGCATGATCAGTTCCGTGATGAGTGTATGATCAGCCAAGTGATCAGTGCAAGATAGCTACGTGATCAGTGCATGATCAGTCACATGATCAGTGCATGATCAGCCACGTCATCAGTGCATGATAGCCACGTGAGCAGTGCATACAATTACGTGATCAGTGCATGATCAGTCACGTGATCAGTGCATGAGAGCCACGTGATCAGTGCATGATCAGTCACGTGATAGGTGTGTGATCAGCAACATGAACAGTGCATGCTCAGTCACGTGATTAGGGCGTGCTGAGATGCGTGAATACTGTCTGCTCATCTGCTTGACAATTGCCAGCTGAGCTGCACGATTCCTGCCTGTCATCTGCTTGACAATTGCCAGCTGTGCTGTGTAATTCCTGCGGGTTCAGCTGCTTGATTATTGCCAGCTGAGCAGCATGATTCCTCACAGCTGAGTTCCATGATTTTGCCTGCTGACTGTTTGATTCGTGCCTACTCAGCTCTTTGTTTATTGCCTCCAGAGGCACATGATCAGTGTATGATAGCAAACATGATCAGCGCATGATCAGTCACATGATCAGCGCCATTAAGTCACGTGATCACTACATGATAGTCATGTGATCAGTCCATGCTCAGTCACGGTATCAGTGCATGATCAGCCACGTGATGAGTGCATGATAGCCACGTGATCATTGCATGATAGCCACATGATCAGTGCATGATCAGCCAGATGATCAGTACATGATAGCTACGTAATCAGTTCATGATTAGTCACCTCATCTGTGCATGACCAGTCACGTGAACAGTGTATGATCAGCCACGTTAACAGTGCAATATAGCCACGTGATCAGTGCATGATCAGTCACCTGATGAGTGTATGATCGGTCACGTGACCAGTACATGGTAGCTACATGATCATTGCATGATCAGCCACGTAATCAGTGCATGATAGCCACGTGATCAGTGCATGATCAGTCACGTGACCAGTGCATGATCAGCCACGTGATCAGTGCATGATAGCCACGTGATCACAGCATGATCAGCCACGTGATCAGTGCATGATCAGACACAAGATCAGTGCATGATCAGTCACGTGATCAGTGCATGATCAGCCACGTGATCAGTGCATGACCAGGCAGGTGATCAGTGTATGTCCAGCCAAGTGATCATTGCATTATAGCCACGTGATCAGTGCATGATCAGTCACGTGATCAGTGCCTGATCAGTCACGTGATAGGTGTGTGATCATCCACGTGAACAGTGCATGCTGAGTCACGTGCTCAGGGCCTGCTGAGCTGCGTGATTACTGTCTGCTCATCTGCTTGACAATTTCCAGCTGAGCTGCACGATTCCTGCCTGTCATCTCCTTGACAATTGCCACCTGTGCTGCGTAATTCCTGCCTGCTCAGCTCCTTGATTATTGCCAGCTGAGCAGCATGATTTCTCAGAGGTGAGTTACATGATTATAGCCTGCTGACTGATTCCTGCCTACTCAACTCTATGTTCATTGCCTCCAGAGGCACATGATCAGTGTGTGACACCAAACATGATCAGCGCATGATCAGTCACATGATCAGCGCCATTAAGTCACGTGATCACTGCATGATAGTCATGTGATCAGTCCATGCTCAGTCACGTATCAGTGCATGATCAGCCACGTGATCAGTGCATGATCTGTCTCATGATCAGTGTATGATCATCCACATGACCAGTGCATGGGCAGTCATGTGATCAGTGCATGATTAGACGTGATAAGTTCATTTTCAGTCTCATGGTCAGTGCATGATAGCCACGAGATCAGTGCATGATCAGTCACGTGATCAGTGCATGATCAGCCGCATGATCAATTACGTCATCAGTGCATCATCAGTCACGTGACCAGTACATGGTAGCTGCGTGATCAGTGTATGACCAGCCACGTGATCAGTGCATGATAGCTACGTGATCAGTGCATGATCAGCCAAATGATCAGTGCATGATCAATCACGTGATCAGTGCATGATCAGTCACGTGACCAGTACATGGTAGCTGTGTGATCAGTGCATGATCAGCCACGTGATCAGTGCATGATAGCCACGTGATCAGTGCATGATCAGTCACGTGATCAGTGCATGATCAGTCACGTGATCAGTGCATGATCAGCACGTGATCAGTGCATGATCAGTCATGTAGTCAGTGCATGATAGCGCCACAATCAGTGCATGATCAGTCCCGTGATCAGTGCATGATCAGCCACGTGATCAGTGCATGATAGCCACGTGATCAGTGCATGATCAGTCACGTGATCAGTGCATGATCAGCCACGTGATCAGTGCATGATAGCCACGTGATCAGTGCATGACAATTACGTGATCAGTGCATGATCAGTCACGTGATCAGTGCATGATAGCCACGTGATCAGTGCATGATCAGTCACGTGATCAGTGTATGATCAGCCACGTGAACAGTGCATGCTCAGTCACGTGATCAGGGCCTGCTGAGCTGGTGATTACTGTCTGCTCATCTGCTTGACAATTGCCAGCTGAGCTGCACGATTCCTGCCTGTCATCTGCTTGACAATTGCCATCTGTGCTGCATAATTCCTGCCTGCTCATCTACTTGATTATTGCCAGCTGAGCAGCATGATTTCTCAGAGCTGAGTTCCATGATTATTGCCTACTGATTCCTGCCTACTCAGCTCTTTGTTCATTGCCTCCAGAGGCACATGATCAGTGTATGACAGCAAACATGATCAGCACATGATGAATCACATGATCAGTGCATGATAAGCCACGTGATCAGTGCATGATCAGTACGTGATCAGTGCATGATCAGTCACGTGACAGTACAGCTGCGTGATCAGTGCATGATCAGCCACGTGATCAGTGCATGATAGCCACGTGATCAGTGCATGATCAGCCACGTGATCAGTGCATGATAGCCACGTGATCAGTGCATGATCAGCCACGTGATCAGTGCATGATCAGCCACGTGATCAGTGCATGATAGCTACGTGATCAGTGCATGATCAGTCACGTGATCAGTGCATGATCAGGCACGTGATCAGTGCATGATCAGCCACGTGATCAGTGCATGATAGCCACGTGATCAGTGCATGATCAGTCACGTGATCAGTGCATGATCAGTCACGTGATCAGTGCATGGTAGCTTCATGATCAGTGCATGATCAGCCACGTGATCAGTGCATGATAGCCACGTGATCAGTGCATGATCAGTCACGTGATCAGTGCATGATCAGCCACGTGATCAGTGCATGATCAGTTACGTGAGCAGTGTATGATCAGCCACGTGATCAGTGCATGGTCAGACACGTGAACAGTGTATGATCAGCCACGTGATCAGTGCATGATATCCAAGTGATCAGTGCATGATCAATCACGTGATAAGTGTATGATCAGCCACGTGAACAGTGCATGCTCAGTCACGTGATCAGGGCCTGCTGAGCTGCGTGATTACTGTCTGCTCATCTGCTTGACAATTGCCAGCTGAGCTGCACGATTCCTGCCTGTCATCTGCTTGACAATTGCCAGCTGTGCTGCGTAATTCCTGCCTGCTCAGCTGCTTGATTATTGCCAGCTGAGCAGCATGATTCCTCACAGCTGAGTTCCATGATTATTGCCTGCTGACTGTTTGATTCGTGCCTACTCAGCTCTTTGTTTATTGCCTCCAGAGGCACATGATCAGTGTATGATAGCAAACATGATCAGCGCATGATCAGTCACATGATCAGCGCCATTAAGTCACGTGATCACTACATGATAGTCATGTGATCAGTCCATGCTCAGTCACGGTATCAGTGCATGATCAGCCACGTGATCAGTGCATGATCTGTCACATGATTAGTGTATGATCATCCACGTGATCAGTGCATGGGCAGTCATGTGATCAGTGCATGATTAGACGTGATAAGTGCATGATCAGTCTCGTGATCAGTGCATGATAGCCACGTGATCAGTGCATGATCAGTCACGTGATCAGTGCATGATCAGCCACGTGATCAGTGCATGATCAATTACGTGATCAGTGCATGATCAGTCACGTGATCAGTGCATGTAGCCACGTGATCAGTGCATGATCAGCCACGTGATCAGTGCATGATAGCCACGTGATCAGTGCATGATCAGTCACGTGATCAGTGCATGATCAGTCACGTGATCAGTGCATGATCAGCCACGTGATCAGTGCATGATCAGTCACGTGATCAGTGCATGATCAGTCACGTGATCAGTGCATGATAGCCACGTGATCAGTGCATGATCAGCCACGTGATCAGTGCATGATAGCCACGTGATCAGTGCATGATCAGCCACGTGATCAGTGCATGATCAATCACGTGATCAGTGCATGATCAGTCACGTGATCAGTGCATGGTAGCTACGTGATCAGTGCATGATCAGCCACGTGATCAGTGCATGATAGCCACGTGATCAGTGCATGATCAGTCACGTGATCAGTGCATGATCAGTCACGTGATCAGTGCATGATCAGCCACGTGATCAGTGCATGATCAGTTACGTGATCAGTGCATGATCAGTCACGTGATCAGTGCATGATAGCACGTGATCAGTGCATGATCAGCCACGTGATCAGTGCATGATAGCCACGTGATCAGTGCATGATCAGTCACGTGATCAGTGTGATCAGCCACGTGATCAGTGCATGATATCCACGTGATCAGTGCATGATAGCCACGTGATCAGTGCATGATAGCCACGTGATCAGTGCATGATAGCCACGTGATCAGTGCATGATCAGTCACGTGATAAGTGTGATCAGCCACGTGATCAGTGCATGATCAGTCACGTGATCAGTGCATGATCAATTACGTGATCAGTGCATGATCAGTCACGTGACCAGTACATGGTACGTGATCATTGCATGATCAGCCACGTGATCAGTGCATGATAGCCACGTGATCAGTGCATGATCAGTCACGTGATCAGTGCATGATCAGTCACGTGATCAGTGCATGATCAGCACGTGATCAGTGCATGATCAGTCATGTCAGTGCATGATAGCGCGTGATCAGTGCACGATCAGTCCCGTGATCAGTGTATGATCAGCCAAGTGACCAGTGCAAGATAGCTACGTGATCAGTGCATGATCAGTCACATGATCAGTGCATGATCAGCCACGTCATCAGTGCATGATAGCCACGTGATCAGTGCATGACAATTACGTGATCAGTGCATGATCAATCACGTGATCTGTGCATGAGAGCCACGTGATCAGTGCATGGTCATTCACGTGATAGGTGTGTGATCAGCCACGTGAACAGTGCATGCTCAGTCACGTGATCAGGGCCTGCTGAGCTTCGTGATTACTGTCTGCTCATCTGCTTGACAATTGCCAGCTGAGCTGTACGATTCCTGCCTGTCATCTCCTTGACAATTGCCATCTGTGCTGCATAATTCCTGCCTGCTCATCTACTTGATTATTGCCAGTTGAGCAGCATGATTTCTCAGAGCTGAGTTCCATGATTATTGCCTACTGATTCCTGCCTACTCAGCTCTTTGTTCATTGCCTCCAGAGGCACATGATCAGTGTATGACATCAAACATGATCAGCACATGATGAATCACATAATCAATGCATGATAAGCCAGGTGAACAGTGCATGGTCAAGTACGTGATCAGTGCATGATCAGTCATGTGACCAGTACATTGTAGCTGCGTGACCATTGCATGATCAGCCACGTGAGCAGTGCATGATAGCCACGTGATCAGTGCATGATCAGCCACGTGATCAGTGCATGATCAGCCACGTGATCATTGCATGATCAGCCACATGATCATTGCATGATCAGCCAGGTGATCAGTACATGATAGCTACGTAATCCAGTTCATGATTAATCACCTGATCTGTGCATGACCAGGCAGGTGATCAGTGTATGATCAGCGACGTTAACAGTGCAATATAGCCACGTGATCAGTGCATGATCAGTCACGTGATGGGTGTATGATCGGTCACGTGACCAGTACATGGTAGCTTCATGATCATTGCATGATCAGCCACTTGATCAGTGCATGATAGCCACGTGATCAGTGCATGATCAGTCACGTGATCAGTGCATGATCAGCCACGTGATCAGTGCATGGTCAGACACGTGAACAGTGTATGATCAGCCACGTGATCAGTGCATGATATCCAAGTGATCAGTGCATGATCAATCACGTGATAAGTGTATGATCAGCCACGTGAACAGTGCATGCTCAGTCACGTGATCAGGGCCTGCTGAGCTGCGTGATTACTGTCTGCTCATCTGCTTGACAATTGCCAGCTGAGCTGCACGATTCCTGCCTGTCATCTGCTTGACAATTGCCAGCTGTGCTGCGTAATTCCTGCCTGCTCAGCTGCTTGATTATTGCCAGCTGAGCAGCATGATTCCTCACAGCTGAGTTCCATGATTATTGCCTGCTGACTGTTTGACTCGTGCCTACTCAGCTCTTTGTTTATTGCCTCCAGAGGCACATGATCAGTGTATGATAGCAAACATGATCAGCGCATGATCAGTCACATGATCAGCGCCATTAAGTCACGTGATCACTACATGATAGTCATGTGATCAGTCCATGCTCAGTCACAGTATCAGTGCATGATCAGCCACGTGATCAGTGCACGATCTGTCTCATGATTAGTGTATGATCATCCACATGACCAGTGCATGGGCAGTCATGTGATCAGTGCATGATTAGACGTGATAAGTTCATTTTCAGTCTCATGGTCAGTGCATGATAGCCACGTGATCAGTGCATGATCAGTCACGTGATCAGTGCATGATCAGCCACATGATCAGTGCATGATCAATTACGTCATCAGTGCATGATCAGTCACGTGACCAGTACATTGTAGCTGCGTGATCAGTGTATGACCAGCCAAGTGATCAGTGCATGATAGCCACGTGATCAGTGCATGATCAGTCACGTGATCAGTGCATGATCAGTCACGTGATCAGTGCATGATCAGCCACATAATCAGTGCATGATCAATTACGTGATCAGTGCATGATCAGTCACGTGACCAGTACATGGTAGCTGCGTGATCAGTGCATGATCAGCCAAGTGATCAGTGCATGATAGCCACGTGATCAGTGCATGATCAGCCACGTGATCAGTGCATGATCAGTTACGTGATCAGTGCATGATCAGTCACGTGACCAGTACATGGTAGCTACATGATCATTGCATGATCAGCCACGTGATCAGTGCATGATAGCCACATGATCAGTGCATGATCAGCCACGTGATCAGTGCATGATCAGTCACGTGATCAGTGCATGATCAGCCACGTGATCAGTGCATGATCAGTTACGTGATCAGTGCATGATCAGCCACGTGATCAGTGCATGGTAGCTACGTGATCATTGCATGATCAGCCACGTGAGCAGTGCATGATAGCCACGTGATCAGTGCATGATCAGTCATGTGATACGTGTGTGATCAGCCACGTGATCAGGGCATGATATCCACGTGATCAGTGCATGATAGCCACGTGACCAGTACATGATTGCTACGTGATCAGTGCATGATCAGTCACGTGATCAGTGTGATCAGCCACGTGATCAGTGCATGATGAGTCACGTGATCAGTGCATGATCAATTACGTGATCAGTGCATGATCATCACGTGACCAGTGCATGATTGCCACGTGATCATTGCATGATCAGCCACGTGATCAGTGCATGATAGCCACGTGATCAGTGCATGATCAGTCACGTGATCAGTGCATGATCAGTCACGTGAACAGTGCATGATCATTTACGTGATCAGTGCATGATCAGTCACGTGACCAGTACATGGTAGCCACGTGATCATTGCATGATCAGCCACGTGAGCAGTGCATGATAGCCACGTGATCAGTGCATGATCAGTTACGTGATCAGTGTATGATCAGCCACGTGATCAGTGCATGATGCCACGTGATCAGTGCATGATCAGTCACGTGACAGTGTATGATCAGCCACGTGATCAGTGCATGATCAGCCACATGATCAGTGCATGATAGCCACGTGATCAGTGCATGATCAGTTACGTGATCAGTGTATGATCAGTCACGTGACCAGTACATGGTCAGCACGTGATCATTGCATGATCAGCCACGTGATCAGTGCATGATAGCCACGTGATCAGTGCATGATCAGCCACGTGATCAGTGCATGATCAGCCACGTGATCAGTGCATGATCAGCCACGTGATCAGTGCATGATCAGCCAGGTGATCAGTGCATGTCAGCCAAGTGATCAGTGCATGATCAGCCACGTGATCAGTGCATGATCAGTCACGTGATCAGTGCATGATCAGTCACGTGATCAGTGTATGATCAGCCACGTGAACAGTGCATGCTCAGTCACGTGATCAGGGCCTGCTGAGCTGCGTGATTACTGTCTGCTCATCTGCTTGACAATTGCCAGCTGAGCTGCACGATTCCTGCCTGTCATCTGCTTGACAATTGCCAGCTGTGCTGCGTAATTCCTGCCTGCTCAGCTGCTTGATTATTGCCAGCTGAGCAGCATGATTTCTCACAGCTGAGTTCCATGATTATTGCCTGCTGACTGATTCGTGCCTACTCAGCTCTTTGTTCATTGCCTCCAGAGGCACATGATCAGTGTATGATACCAAACATGATCAGCGCATGATCAGTCACATGATCAGCGCCATTAAGTCACGTGATCACTACATGATAGTCATGTGATCAGTCCATGCTCAGTCACAGTATCAGTGCATGATCAGCCACGTGATCAGTGCACGATCTGTCTCATGATTAGTGTATGATCATCCACATGACCAGTGCATGGGCAGTCATGTGATCAGTGCATGATTAGACGAGATAAGTTCATTTTCAGTCTCATGGTCAGTGCATGATAGCCACGTGATCAGTGCATGATCAGTCACGTGATCAGTGCATGATCAGCCACATGATCAGTGCATGATCAATTACGTCATCAGTGAATGATCAGTCACGTGACCAGTACATGGTAGCTGCGTGATCAGTGTATGACCAGCCAAGTGATCAGTGCATGATAGCCACGTGATCAGTGCATGATCAGCCAAATGATCAGTGCATGATCAATGAGGTCATCAGTGCATGATCAGTCACGTGACCAGTACATGGTAGCTGTGTGATCATTGCATGATCAGCCACGTAGCAGTGCATGATAGCCACATGATCAGTGCATGATCAGTCACGTGATCAGTGCATGATTATTCACGTGTTCAGTGCATGATCAGACACGTGATCAGTGCATGATCAATTACGTGATCAGTGCATGATCAGTCACGTGACCAGTACATGGTAGCTACATGATCATTGCATGATCAGCCACGTGATCAGTGCATGATAGCCACGTGATCAGTGCATGATCAGTCATGTGATACGTGTGTGTTCATCCACGTGATCAGTGCATGATATCGACATGATCAGTGCATGATATCCACGTTATCAGTGAATGATAGCCACGTGATCAGTGCATGATAGCCACGTGATCAGTGCATGATCAGTCACGTGATACGTGTGTGATCAGCCATGTGATCAGTGCGTGATGAGTCAGGTGATCAGTGCAGGATTAATTACGTGATCAGTGCATGATCAGTCACGTGACCAGTACATGGTTGCTACGTGATCATTGCATGATCAGCCACGTGAGCAGTGCATGATAGCCACGTGATCAGTGCATGATCAGTCACGTGATGAGTGCATGGTCAGTCACGTGATCAGTGCATGATCATGCACGTGATCAGTGCATGTGAGTCATGTAGTCAATGCATGATAGCGCCGCAATCAGTGCACGATCAGTCCCGTGATGAGTGTATGATCAGCCAAGTGACCAGTGCAAGATAGCTACGTGATCAGTGCATGATCAGTCACATGATCAGTGCATGATCAGCCACGTCATCAGTGCATGATAGCCACGTGAGCACTGCATACAATTACGTGATCAGTGCATGCTCAATCACGTGATCTGTGCATGAGAGCCACGTGATCAGTGCATGATCATTCACGTGATAGGTGTGTGATCAGCGACGTGAACAGTGCATGCTCAGTCATGTGATCAGGGCCTGCTGAGCTTCGTGATTACTGTCTGCTGATCTGCTTGACAATTGCCAGCTGAGCTGTACGATTCCTGCCTGTCATCTCCTTGACAATTGCCATCTGTGCTGCATAATTCCTGCCTGCTCATCTACTTGATTATTGCCAGTTGAGCAGCATGATTTCTCAGAGCTGAGTTCCATGATTATTGCCTACTGATTCCTGCCTACTCAGCTCTTTGTTCATTGCCTCCAGAGGCACATGATCAGTGTATGACAGCAAACATGATCAGCACGTGATGAATCACATAATCAATGCATGATAAGCCAGGTGAACAGTGCATGGTCAAGTACGTGATCAGTGCATGATCAGTCATGTGACCAGTACATTGTAGCTGCGTGACCATTGCATGATCAGCCACGTGAGCAGTGCATGATAGCCACGTGATCAGTGCATGATCAGCCACGTGATCAGTGCATGATAGCCACGTGATCATTGCATGATAGCCACATGATCATTGCATGATCAGCCAGGTGATCAGTACATGATAGCTACGTAATCAGTTCATGATTAATCACCTGATCTGTGCATGACCAGGCAGGTGATCAGTGTATGATCAGCGACGTTAACAGTGCAATATAGCCACGTGATCAGTGCATGATCAGTCACCTGATGGGTGTATGATCGGTCACGTGACCAGTACATGATAGCTTCGTGATCATTGCATGATCAGCCACTTGATCAGTGCATGATAGCCACTTGATCAGTGCATGATCAGTCACGTGATCAGTGCATGATCAGCCACGTGATCAGTGCATGGTCAGACACGTGAACAGTGTATGATCAGCCACGTGATCAGTGCATGATATCCAAGTGATCAGTGCATGATCAATCACGTGATAAGTGTATGATCAGCCACGTGTACAGTGCATGCTCAGTCACGTGATCAGGGCCTGCTGAGCTGCGTGATTACCGTCTGCTCATCTGCTTGAAAATTGCCAGCCGAGCTGCACGATTCCTGCCTGTCCTCTGCTTGACAATTGCCAGCTGTGCTGCGTAATTCCTGCCTGCTCAGCTGCTTGATTATTGCCAGCTGAGCAGCATGATCCCTCACAGCTGAGTTCCATGATTATTGCCTGCTGACTGTTTGACTCGTGCCTACTCAGCTCTTTGTTTTTTGCCTCCAGAGGCACATGATCAGTGTATGATAGCAAACATGATCAGCGCATGATCAGTCACATGATCAGCGCCATTAAGTCACGTGATCACTACATGATAGTCATGTGATCAGTCCATGCTCAGTCACAGTATCAGTGCATGATCAGCCACGTGATCAGTGCACGATCTGTCTCATGATTAGTGTATGATCATCCACATGACCAGTGCATGGGCAGTCATGTGATCAGTGCATGATTAGACGTGATAAGTTCATTTTCAGTCTCATGGTCAGTGCATGATAGCCACGTGATCAGTGCATGATCAGTCACGTGATCAGTGCATGATCAGCCACATGATCAGTGCATGATCAATTACGTCATCAGTGCATGATCAGTCACGTGACCAGTACATTGTAGCTGCGTGATCAGTGCATGACCAGCCAAGTGATCAGTGCATGATAGCCACGTGTCAGTGCATGATCAGTCACGTGATCAGTGCATGATCAGTCACGTGATCAGTGCATGATCAGCCAAATAATCAGTGCATGATCAATTACGTCATCAGTGCATGATCAGTCACGTGACCAGTACATGGTAGCTGCGTGATCAGTGCATGATCAGCCAAGTGATCAGTGCATGATAGCTACGTGATCAGTGCATGATCAGCCACGTGATCAGTGCATGATCAATGACGTCATCAGTGCATGATCAGTCACGTGACCAGTACATGGTAGCTGTGTGATCATTGCATGATCAGCCAAGTAGCAGTGCATGATAGCCACATGATCAGTGCATGATCAGTCACGTGATCAGTGCATGATTATTCACGTGATCAGTGCATGATCAGCCACGTGATCAGTGCATGATCAATTACGTGATCAGTGCATGATCAGTCACGTGACCAGTACATGGTAGCTACATGATCATTGCATGATCAGCCACGTGAGCAGTGCATGATAGCCATGTGATCAGTGCATGATCAGTCATGTGATAGTGTGTGTTCAGCCACGTGATCAGTGCATGATATCCACGTTATCAGTGAATGATAGCCATGTGATTAGTGCATGATAGCCACTTGATCAGTGCATGATCAGTCACGTGATAGTGTATGATCAGCCATGTGATCAGTGCATGATGAGTCAGGTGATCAGTGAAGGATTAATTACGTGATCAGTGCATGATCATCACGTGATCAGTACATGATTGCTACGTGATCATTGCATGATCAGCCACGTGAGCAGTGCACGATAGCCACGTGATCAGTGCATAATCAGTCACGTGATCAGTACATGATCAGTCACCTGAACAGTGCATGATCATTTACGTGATCTGAGCATGATCAGTCACGTGACCAGTATATGGTAGCTACGTGAACATTGAATGACCAGCCAGGTGAGAAGTGCATGATAGCCACGTGATGTGTGCATGATCAGTCACGTGAGCAGAGTATGATCAGCCATGTGATCAGTGCATGAGTGCCACGTGATCAGTGCATGATCAGTCACGTGACAGGTGTGTGGTAAGCCACGTGAACAGTGCATGTTCAGCCACATGATCAGTGCATGATATCCACGTGATCAGTGCATGATCAGTTACGTGAACAGTGTATGATCAGCCACGTGAGCAGTGCATGGTCAGACACGTGATCAGTGCATGATCAAACACGTGATCAGTGCATGATATCCACGTGATCAGTGCATGATGAGTCTCGTGAACAGTGCATGATCAGTCACGTGATCAGTGCATGATCAGCCACGTGATCAGTGCATGACCAGGCAGGTGATCAGTGTATGCCCAGCCAAGTGATCATTGCATTATAGCCACGTGATCAGTGCATGATCAGTCACATGATCAGTGCCTGATCAGTCACGTGATAGGTGTGTGATCATCCACGTGAACAGTGCATGCTGAGTCACGTGCTCAGGGCCTGCTGAGCTGCGTGATTACTGTCTGCTCATCTGCTTGACAATTTCCAGCTGAGCTGCACGATTCCTGCCTGTCATCTCCTTGACAATTGCCACCTGTGCTGCGTAATTCCTGCCTGCTCAGCTGCTTGATTATTGCCAGCTGAGCAGCATGATTTCTCAGAGGTGAGTTCCATGATTATAGCCTGCTGACTGATTCCTGCCTACTCAGCTCTATGTTTATTGCCTCCAGATGCACATGATCAGTGTGTGACACCAAACATGATCAGCGCATGATCAGTCACATGATCAGTGCCATTAAGTCACGTGATCACTACATGATAGTCATGTGATCAGTCCATGCTCAGTCACAGTATCAGTGCATGATCAGCCACGTGATCAGTGCACGATCTGTCTCATGATTAGTGTATGATCATCCACGTGACCAGTGCATGGGCAGTCATGTGATCAGTGCATGATTAGACGAGATAAGTTCATTTTCAGTCTCATGGTCAGTGCATGATAGCCACGTGATCAGTGCATGATCAGTCACGTGATCAGTGCATGGTCAGCCAAATAATCAGTGCATGATCAATTACGTCATCAGTGCATGATCAGTCACGTGACCAGTACATGGTAGCTGCGTGATCAGTGTATGACCAGCCAAGTGATCAGTGCATGATAGCTACGTGATCAGTGCATGATCAGCCAAATGATCAGTGCATGATCAATGAGGTCATCAGTGCATGATCAGTCACGTGACCAGTACATGGTAGCTGTGTGATCATTGCATGATCAGCCAAGTAGCAGTGCATGATAGCCACATGATCAGTGCATGATCAGTCACGTGATCAGTGCATGATTATTCACGTGTTCAGTGCATGATCAGACACGTGATCAGTGCATGATCAATTACGTGATCAGTGCATGATCAGTCACGTGACCAGTACATGGTAGCTACATGATCATTGCATGATCAGCCACGTGATCAGTGCATGATAGCCACGTGATCAGTGCATGATCAGTCATGTGATCAGTGCATGATCATCCACGTGATCAGTGCATGATATCGACATGATCAGTGCATGATATCCACGTTATCAGTGAATGATAGCCACGTGATTAGTGCATGATAGCCACGTGATCAGTGCATGATCAGTCACGTGATACGTGTGTGATCAGCCATGTGATCAGTGCGTGATGAGTCAGGTGATCAGTGCAGGATTAATTACGTGATCAGTGCATGATCAGTCACGTGACCAGTACATGGTTGCTACGTGATCATTGCATGATCAGCCACGTGAGCAGTGCACGATAGCCACGTGATCAGTGCATGATCAGTCACGTGATCAGTGCATGATCAGTCAACTGAACAGTGCATGATCATTTACGTGATCTGAGCATGTCAGTCACGTAGTCAGTGCATGATAGCCCGTGATCAGTGCATGATCAGTCCCGTGAGCAGTGTATGATCAGCCACGTGATCAGTGCATGATAGCCACGTGATCAGTGCATGATCAGCCACGTGATCAGTGCATGATCAGCCACGTGATCAGTGCATGATAGCCACGTGATCAGTGCATGACAATCACGTGATCAGTGCATGATCAGCCACGTGATCAGTGCATGATAGCCACGTGATCAGTGCATGATCAGTCACGTGATCAGTGTGTGATCAGCCACGTGAACAGTGCATGCTCAGTCACGTGATCAGGGCCTGCTGAGCTGCGTGATTACTGTCTGCTCATCTGCTTGACAATTGCCAGCTGAGCTGCACGATTCCTGCCTGTCATCTGCTTGACAATTGCCATCTGTGCTGCATAATTCCTGCCTGCTCAGCTGCTTGATTATTGCCAGCTGAGCAGCATGATTTCTCACAGCTGAGTTCCATGATTATTGCCTACTGATTCGTGCCTACTCAGCTCTTTGTTCATTGCCTCCAGAGGCACATGATCAGTGTATGACATCAAACATGATCAGCACATGATCAGTCACATGATCAGTGCATGATAAGCCACGTGATCAGTGCATGGTCAGTACGTGATCAGTGCATGATCAGTCATGTGACCAGTACATGTAGCTGCGTGATCATTGCATGATCAGCCACGTGATCAGTGTATGATAGCCACGTGATCAGTGCATGATCAGCCACGTGATCAGTGCATGATAGCCACGTGATCAGTGCATGATCAGCCACGTGATCAGTGCATGATCAGCCACGTGATCAGTGCATGATAGCCACGTAATCAGTGCATGATCAATCACGTGATCAGTGCATGATCAGGCACGTGATCAGTGCATGATCAGCCACGTGATCAGTGCATGATAGCCACGTGATCAGTGCATGATCAGTCACGTGATCAGTGCATGATCAGTCACGTGACAGTACATGGTAGCTTCGTGATCAGTGCATGATCAGCCACGTGATCAGTGCATGATAGCCACGTGATCAGTGCATGATCAGTCACGTGATCAGTGCATGATCAGCCACGTGATCAGTGCATGGTCAGACACGTGAACAGTGTATGATCAGCCACGTGATCAGTGCATGATATCCAAGTGATCAGTGCATGATCAATCACGTGATAAGTGTATGATCAGCCACGTGAACAGTGCATGCTCAGTCACGTGATCAGGGCCTGCTGAGCTGCGTGATTACTGTCTGCTCATCTGCTTGACAATTGCCAGCTGAGCTGCACGATTCCTGCCTGTCATCTGCTTGACAATTGCCAGCTGTGCTGCGTAATTCCTGCCTGCTCAGCTGCTTGATTATTGCCAGCTGAGCAGCATGATTCCTCACAGCTGAGTTCCATGATTATTGCCTGCTGACTGTTTGACTCGTGCCTACTCAGCTCTTTGTTTATTGCCTCCAGAGGCACATGATCAGTGTATGATAGCAAACATGATCAGCGCATGATCAGTCACATGATCAGCGCCATTAAGTCACGTGATCACTACATGATAGTCATGTGATCAGTCCATGCTCAGTCACGGTATCAGTGCATGATCAGCCACGTGATCAGTGCATGATCTGTCACATGATTAGTGTATGATCATCCACGTGATCAGTGCATGGGCAGTCATGTGATCAGTGCATGATTAGACGTGATCAGTGCATGATCAGTCACGTGATCAGTGCATGATAGCCACGTGATCAGTGCATGATCAGTCACGTGATCAGTGCATGATCAGCCACGTGATCAGTGCATGATCAATTACGTGATCAGTGCATGATCAGTCACGTGATCAGTGCATGTAGCTGCGTGATCAGTGCATGATCAGCCACGTGATCAGTGCATGATAGCCACGTGATCAGTGCATGATCAGTCACGTGATCAGTGCATGATCAGTCACGTGATCAGTGCATGATCAGCCACGTGATCAGTGCATGATCAATTACGTGATCAGTGCATGATCAGTCACGTGATCAGTGCATGATAGCTGCGTGATCAGTGCATGATCAGCCACGTGATCAGTGCATGATAGCCACGTGATCAGTGCATGATCAGCCACGTGATCAGTGCATGATCAATCACGTGATCAGTGCATGATCAGTCACGTGATCAGTGCATGGTAGCTACGTGATCAGTGCATGATCAGCCACGTGATCAGTGCATGATAGCCACGTGATCAGTGCATGATCAGTCACGTGATCAGTGCATGATCAGTCACGTGATCAGTGCATGATCAGCCACGTGATCAGTGCATGATCAGTTACGTGATCAGTGCATGATCAGTCACGTGATCAGTGCATGGTAGCTACGTGATCAGTGCATGATCAGCCACGTGATCAGTGCATGATAGCCACGTGATCAGTGCATGATCAGTCATGTGATAGTGTGTGATCAGCCACGTGATCAGTGCATGATATCCACGTGATCAGTGCATGATAGCCACGTGATCAGTGCATGATAGCCACGTGATCAGTGCATGATCAGTCACGTGATACAGTGTGATCAGCCACGTGATCAGTGCATGATGAGTCACGTGATCAGTGCATGATCAATTACGTGATCAGTGCATGATCAGTCACGTGACCAGTACATGATTGCTACGTGATCATTGCATGATCAGCCACGTGATCAGTGCATGATAGCCACGTGATCAGTGCATGATCAGTCACGTGATCAGTGCATGATCAGTCACGTGATCAGTGCATGATCATTTACGTGATCAGTGCATGATCAGTCACGTGACCAGTATATGGTAGCTACGTGATCATTGAATGATCAGCCACGTGAGAAGTGCATGATAGCCACGTGATCAGTGCATGATCAGTCACGTGATCAGTGTATGATCAGCCACGTGATCAGTGCATGAGTGCCACGTGATCAGTGCATGATCAGTCACGTGACAGTGTGTGATCAGCCACGTGATCAGTGCATGATCAGCCACGTGATCAGTGCATGATAGCCACGTGATCAGTGCATGATCAGTTACGTGATCAGTGTATGATCAGCCACGTGATCAGTGCATGGTCAGACACGTGATCAGTGCATGATCAGCCACGTGATCAGTGCATGATAGCCACGTGATCAGTGCATGATCAGTCACGTGATCAGTGCATGATCAGCCACGTGATCAGTGCATGATCAGCCACGTGATCAGTGCATGATCAGCCACGTGATCAGTGCATGTCAGCCACGTGATCAGTGCATGATCAGCCACGTGATCAGTGCATGATCAGTCACATGATCAGTGCATGATCAGTCACGTGATCGGTGTATGATCAGCCACGTGAACAGTGCATGCTCAGTCACGTGCTCAGGGCCTGCTGAGCTGCGTGATTACTGTCTGCTCATCTGCTTGACAATTGCCAGCTGAGCTGCACGATTCCTGCCTGTCATCTGCTTGACAATTGCCAGCTGTGCTGCGTAATTCCTGCCTGCTCAGCTGCTTGATTATTGCCAGCTGAGCAGCATGATTTCTCACAGCTGAGTTCCATGATTATAGCCTGCTGACTGATTCGTGCCTACTCAGCTCTTTGTTCATTGCCTCCAGAGGCACATGATCAGTGTATGATACCAAACATGATCAGCGCATGATCAGTCACATGATCAGTGCCATTAAGTCACGTGATCACTACATGATAGTCATGTGATCAGTCCATGCTCAGTCACAGTATCAGTGCATGATCAGCCACGTGATCAGTGCATGATCTGTCTCATGATTAGTGTATGATCATCCACGTGATCAGTGCATGGGCAGTCATGTGATCAGTGCATGATTAGACGTGATCAGTTCATGATCAGTCTCGTGATCAGTGCATGATAGCCACGTGATCAGTGCATGATCAGTCACGTGATCAGTGCATGATCAGCCAGTGATCAGTGCATGATCAGCCACGTGATCAGTGCATGATCAGTCACGTGACCAGTGCATGATAGCTGCGTGATCAGTGCATGATCAGCCACGTGATCAGTGCATGATAGCCACGTGATCAGTGCATGATCAGCCACGTGATCAGTGCATGATCAGTCACGTGATCAGTGCATGATCAGTCACGTGATCAGTGCATGATAGCCACGTGATCAGTGCATGATCAGCCACGTGATCAGTGCATGATAGCCACGTGATCAGTGCATGATCAGTCACGTGATCAGTGCATGATCAGTCACGTGATCAGTGCATGATCAGCCACGTGATCAGTGCATGATCAATTACGTGATCAGTGCATGATCAGTCACGTGACCAGTACATGGTAGCTACGTGATCAGTGCATGATCAGCCACGTGATCAGTGCATGATAGCCACGTGATCAGTGCATGATCAGTCACGTGATCAGTGCATGATCAGCCACGTGATCAGTGCATGATATCCACGTGATCAGTGCATGATAGCCACGTGATCAGTGCATGATAGCCACGTGATCAGTGCATGATCAGTCACGTGATCAGTGTGTGATCAGCCACGTGATCAGTGCATGATCAGTCACGTGATCAGTGCATGATCAGCCACGTGATCAGTGCATGATCAGTCACGTGATCAGTGCATGATAGCTACGTGATCAGTGCATGATCAGCCACGTGATCAGTGCATGATAGCCACGTGATCAGTGCATGATCAGTCACGTGATCAGTGCATGATCAGTCACGTGATCAGTGTGATCAGCCACGTGAACAGTGCATGCTCAGTCACGTGATCAGGGCCTGCTGAGCTGCGTGATTACTGTCTGCTCATCTGCTTGACAATTGCCAGCTGAGCTGCACGATTCCTGCCTGTCATCTGCTTGACAATTGCCAGCTGTGCTGCATAATTCCTGCCTGCTCAGCTGCTTGATTATTGCCAGCTGAGCAGCATGATTTCTCACAGCTGAGTTCCATGATTATTGCCTACTGATTCGTGCCTACTCAGCTCTTTGTTCATTGCCTCCAGAGGCACATGATCAGTGTATGATAGCAAACATGATCAGCACATGATCAGTCACATGATCAGTGCATGATAAGCCACGTGATCAGTGCATGATCAGTACGTGATCAGTGCATGATCAGTCACGTGATCAGTGCATGTAGCTGCGTGATCATTGCATGATCAGCCACGTGATCAGTGCATGATAGCCACGTGATCAGTGCATGATCAGCCACGTGATCAGTGCATGATAGCCACGTGATCAGTGCATGATCAGTCACGTGATCAGTGCATGATCATCCACGTGATCAGTGCATGATAGCCACGTGATCAGTGCATGATCAGCCACGTGATCAGTGCATGATAGCCACGTGATCAGTGCATGATCAGTCACGTGATCAGTGCATGATCAGCCACGTGATCAGTGCATGATCAGTCACGTGATCAGTGCATGATCAGCCACGTGATCAGTGCATGATCAGTCACGTGATCAGTGCATGATAGCCACGTGATCAGTGCATGATCAGCCACGTGATCAGTGCATGATAGCCACGTGATCAGTGCATGATCAGTCACGTGATCAGTGCATGATCAGTCACGTGATCAGTGTGTGATCAGCCACGTGATCAGTGCATGATCAGTCACGTGATCAGTGCCTGCTGAGCTGCGTGATTACTGTCTGCTCATCTGCTTGACAATTGCCAGCTGAGCTGCACGATTCCTGCCTGTCATCTGCTTGACAATTGCCATCTGTGCTGCATAATTCCTGCCTGCTCATCTACTTGATTATTGCCAGTTGAGCGGCATGATTTCTCAGAGCTGAGTTCCATGATTATTGCCACTGATTCGTGCCTACTCAGCTCTTTGTTCATTGCCTCCAGAGGCACATGATCAGTGTATGACATCAAACATGATCAGCGCATGATCAGTCACATGATCAGTGCATGATCAGCCACGTGATCAGTGCATGATCAGTACGTGATCAGTGCATGATCAGTCACGTGATCAGTACATGTAGCTACGTGATCAGTGCATGATCAGCCACGTGATCAGTGCATGATAGCCACGTGATCAGTGCATGATCAGCCACGTGATCAGTGCATGATCAGCCACGTGATCAGTGCATGATCAGCCACGTGATCAGTGCATGATCAGCCACGTGATCAGTGCATGATAGCCACGTGATCAGTGCATGATCAGTCACGTGATCAGTGCATGATCAGTCACGTGATCAGTGCATGATCAGCCACGTGACAGTGCATGATAGCCACGTGATCAGTGCATGATCAGTCACGTGATCAGTGCATGATCAGTCACGTGACAGTGCATGGTAGCTTGATCAGTGCATGATCAGCCACGTGATCAGTGCATGATAGCCACGTGATCAGTGCATGATCAGTCACGTGATCAGTGCATGATCAGCCACGTGATCAGTGCATGATCAGTTACGTGAGCAGTGTATGATCAGCCACGTGATCAGTGCATGGTCAGACACGTGAACAGTGTATGATCAGCCACGTGATCAGTGCATGATATCCAAGTGATCAGTGCATGATCAATCACGTGATAAGTGTATGATCAGCCACGTGAACAGTGCATGCTCAGTCACGTGATCAGGGCCTGCTGAGCTGCGTGATTACTGTCTGCTCATCTGCTTGACAATTGCCAGCTGAGCTGCACGATTCCTGCCTGTCATCTGCTTGACAATTGCCAGCTGTGCTGCGTAATTCCTGCCTGCTCAGCTGCTTGATTATTGCCAGCTGAGCAGCATGATTCCTCACAGCTGAGTTCCATGATTATTGCCTGCTGACTGTTTGATTTGTGCCTACTCAGCTCTTTGTTTATTGCCTCCAGAGGCACATGATCAGTGTATGATAGAAAACATGATCAGCGCATGATCAGTCACATGATCAGCGCCATTAAGTCACGTGATCACTACATGATAGTCATGTGATCAGTCCATGCTCAGTCACGGTATCAGTGCATGATCAGCCACGTGATCAGTGCATGATCTGTCACATGATTAGTGTATGATCATCCACGTGATCAGTGCATGATCAGCCACGTGATCAGTGCATGATCAGTCACGTGATCAGTGCATGATCAGTTACGTGATCAGTGCATGATCAGTCACGTGATCAGTACATGATTGCTACGTGATCATTGCATGATCAGCCACGTGATCAGTGCATGATAGCCACGTGATCAGTGCATGATCAGTCACGTGATCAGTGCATGATCAGTCACGTGATCAGTGCATGATCAGTCACGTGATCAGTGCATGATCAGTCACGTGACCAGTACATGGTAGCTACGTGATCATTGCATGATCAGCCACGTGATCAGTGCATGATAGCCACGTGATCAGTGCATGATCAGTACAGTGATCAGTGCATGATCAGCCACGTGATCAGTGCATGATGCCACGTGATCAGTGCATGATCAGCCACGTGATCAGTGCATGATAGCCACGTGATCAGTGCATGATAGCCACGTGATCAGTGCATGATCAGTCACGTGATCAGTGCATGATCAGCCACGTGATCAGTGCATGATCAGCCACGTGATCAGTGCATGATCAGCCACGTGATCAGTGCATGATAGCCACGTGATCAGTGCATGATCAGTCACGTGATCAGTACATGATAGCTACGTGATCAGTGCATGATCAGCCACGTGATCAGTGCATGATAGCCACGTGATCAGTGCATGATAGCCACGTGATCAGTGCATGATCAGTCACGTGATCAGTGCATGATCAGCCACGTGATCAGTGCATGATCAGCCACGTGATCAGTGCATGATCAGCCACGTGATCAGTGCATGATAGCCACGTGATCAGTGCATGATCAGTCACGTGATCAGTACATGATAGCTACGTGATCAGTGCATGATCAGCCACGTGATCAGTGCATGATAGCCACGTGATCAGTGCATGATCAGTCACGTGATCAGTGCATGATCAGTCACGTGATCAGTGCATGATCAGCCACGTGATCAGTGCATGATCAGGCACGTGATCAGTGCATGATCAGCCACGTGATCAGTGCATGATAGCCACGTGATCAGTGCATGATCAGTCACGTGATCAGTGCATGATCAGTCACGTGATCAGTGCATGATCAGCACGTGATCAGTGCATGTCAGTCATGTATCAGTGCATGATAAGCCGTGATCAGTGCATGATCAGTCCCGTGATCAGTGCATGATCAGCCACGTGATCAGTGCATGATAGCCACGTGATCAGTGCATGATCAGTCACGTGATCAGTGCATGATCAGCCACGTGATCAGTGCATGATAGCCACGTGATCAGTGCATGACAATTACGTGATCAGTGCATGATCAGTCACGTGATCAGTGCATGATAGCCACGTGATCAGTGCATGATCAGTCACGTGATCAGTGTGTGATCAGCCACGTGAACAGTGCATGCTCAGTCACGTGATCAGGGCCTGCTGAGCTTGGTGATTACTGTCTGCTCATCTGCTTGACAATTGCCAGCTGAGCTGCACGATTCCTGCCTGTCATCTGCTTGACAATTGCCATCTGTGCTGCATAATTCCTGCCTGCTCATCTACTTGATTATTGCCAGTTGAGCGGCATGATTTCTCAGAGCTGAGTTCCATGATTATTGCCTACTGATTCGTGCCTACTCAGCTCTTTGTTCATTGCCTCCAGAGGCACATGATCAGTGTATGACAGCAAACATGATCAGCACATGATGAATCACATGATCAGTGCATGATAAGCCACGTGATCAGTGCATGATCAGTACGTGATCAGTGCATGATCAGTCACGTGATCAGTGCATGTAGCTACGTGATCATTGCATGATCAGCCACGTGATCAGTGCATGATAGCCACGTGATCAGTGCATGATCAGCCACGTGATCAGTGCATGATAGCCACGTGATCAGTGCATGATCAGCCACGTGATCAGTGCATGATCAGCCACGTGATCAGTGCATGATAGCTACGTGATCAGTGCATGATCAGTCACGTGATCAGTGCATGATCAGGCACGTGATCAGTGCATGATCAGCCACGTGACAGTGCATGATAGCCACGTGATCAGTGCATGATCAGTCACGTGATCAGTGCATGATCAGTCACGTGATCAGTGCATGGTAGCCACGTGATCAGTGCATGATCAGCCACGTGATCAGTGCATGATAGCCACGTGATCAGTGCATGATCAGTCACGTGATCAGTGCATGATCAGCCACGTGATCAGTGCATGATCAGTTACGTGATCAGTGCATGATCAGCCACGTGATCAGTGCATGGTCAGACACGTGATCAGTGTATGATCAGCCACGTGATCAGTGCATGATATCCACGTGATCAGTGCATGATCAATCACGTGATCAGTGTGTGATCAGCCACGTGAACAGTGCATGCTCAGTCACGTGATCAGGGCCTGCTGAGCTGCGTGATTACTGTCTGCTCATCTGCTTGACAATTGCCAGCTGAGCTGCACGATTCCTGCCTGTCATCTGCTTGACAATTGCCAGCTGTGCTGCGTAATTCCTGCCTGCTCAGCTGCTTGATTATTGCCAGCTGAGCAGCATGATTCCTCACAGCTGAGTTCCATGATTATTGCCTGCTGACTGTTTGATTCGTGCCTACTCAGCTCTTTGTTTATTGCCTCCAGAGGCACATGATCAGTGTATGATAGCAAACATGATCAGCGCATGATCAGTCACATGATCAGCGCCATTAAGTCACGTGATCACTACATGATAGTCATGTGATCAGTGCATGATCAGTCACGTGATCAGTGCATGATCAGCCACGTGATCAGTGCATGATCAGTCACGTGATCAGTGCATGATCAGTCACGTGATCAGTGCATGATAGCACGTGATCAGTGCATGATCAGCCACGTGATCAGTGCATGATCAGCCACGTGATCAGTGCATGATCAGTCACGTGATCAGTGCATGATCAGCCACGTGATCAGTGCATGATCAGACACGTGATCAGTGCATGATCAGCCACGTGATCAGTGCATGATAGCCACGTGATCAGTGCATGATCAGTCACGTGATCAGTGCATGATCAGCCACGTGAACAGTGCATGCTCAGTCACGTGATCAGTGCCTGCTGAGCTGCGTGATTCCTGTCTGCTCATCTGCTTGACAATTGCCAGCTGTGCTGTGTAATTCCTGCCTGCTCAGCTGCTTGATTATTGCCAGCTGAGCAGCATGATTCCTCACACCTGAGTTCCATGATTATTGCCTGCTGACTGTTTGATTCGTGCCTACTCAGCTCTTTGTTTATTGCCTCCAGAGGCACATGATCAGTGTATGATAGCAAACATGATCAGTGCATGATCAGTCACATGATCAGCGCCATTAAGTCACGTGATCAGTGCATGATAGTCATGTGATCAGTCCATGATCAGTCACGGTATCAGTGCATGATCAGCCACGTGATCAGTGCATGATAGCCACGTGATCAGTGCATGATAGCCACGCGATCAGTGCATGATCAGCCACGTGATCAGTGCATGATAGCCACGTGATCAGTGCATGATCAGTCACGTGATCAGTGCATGATCAGGCACGTGATCAGTGCATGATCAGCCACGTGATCAGTGCATGATAGCCACGTGATCAGTGCATGATCAGTCACGTGATCAGTGTATGATCAGTCACGTGACAGTACATGATAGCTACGTGATCAGTGCATGATCAGCCACGTGATAGTGCATGATAGCCACGTGATCAGTGCATGATCAGTCACGTGATCAGTGCATGATCAGTCATGATCAGTGCATGATCAGGCACGTGATCAGTGCATGATCAGCCACGTGATCAGTGCATGATAGCCACGTGATCAGTGCATGATCAGTCACGTGATCAGTGCATGATCAGTCACGTGATCAGTGCATGATCAGCCACGTGATCAGTGCATGATCAATTACGCGATCAGTGCATGATCAGTCACGTGATCAGTGCATGGTAGCTGCGTGATCAGTGCATGATCAGCCACGTGATCAGTGCATGATAGCCACGTGATCAGTGCATGATCAGTCACGTGATCAGTGCATGATCAGTCACGTGATCAGTGCATGATCAGCCACGTGATCAGTGCATGATCAGTCACGTGATCAGTGCATGATAGCTGCGTGATCAGTGCATGATCAGCCACGTGATCAGTGCATGATAGTCACGTGATCAGTGCATGATCAGCCACGTGATCAGTGCATGATCAGTCACGTGATCAGTGCATGATCAGTCACGTGATCAGTGCATGATAGCTACGTGATCAGTGCATGATCAGCCACGTGATCAGTGCATGATAGCCACGTGATCAGTGCATGATAGCCACGTGATCAGTGCATGATCAGTCACGTGATAGTGTGTGATCAGCCACGTGATCAGTGCATGATATCCACGTGATCAGTGCATGATAGCCACGTGATCAGTGCATGATAGCCACGTGATCAGTGCATGATCAGTCACGTGATACGTGTGTGATCAGCCACGTGATCAGTGCATGATGAGCCACGTGATCAGTGCAGGATCATTACGTGATCAGTGCATGATCAGTCACGTGACCAGTACATGGTTGCTACGTGATCATTGCATGATCAGCCACGTGAGCAGTGCATGATAGCCACGTGATCAGTGCATGATCAGTCACGTGATCAGTGCATGATCAGTCACGTGATCAGTGCATGATCATTTACGTGATCTGTGCATGATCAGTCACGTGACCAGTATATGGTAGCTACGTGATCATTGCATGATCAGCCACGTGAGCAGTGCATGATAGCCACGTGATGTGTGCATGATCAGTTACGTGAGCAGTGTATGATCAGCCACGTGATCAGTGCATGAGTGCCACGTGATCAGTGCATGATCAGTCACGTGATCAGTGTGTGATCAGCCACGTGATCAGTGCATGATCAGCCACGTGATCAGTGCATGATAGCCACGTGATCAGTGCATGATCAGTTACGTGATCAGTGTATGATCAGCCACGTGATCAGTGCATGGTCAGACACGTGATCAGTGCATGATCAGCCACGTGATCAGTGCATGATCAGTCACGTGATCAGTGCATGATCAGTCATGATCAGTGTATGATCAGCCACGTGATCAGTGCATGATAGCCACGTGATCAGTGCATGATCAGTCACGTGATCAGTGCATGATCAGTCACGTGATCAGTGCATGATCAGCCACGTGATCAGTGCATGATCAATTACGTGATCAGTGCATGATCAGTCACGTGACCAGTACATGGTAGCTACGTGATCATTGCATGATCAGCCACGTGATCAGTGCATGATAGCCACGTGATCAGTGCATGATCAGTCACGTGATCAGTGCATGATCAGTCACGTGATCAGTGCATGATCAATTACGTGATCAGTGCATGATCAGTCACGTGATCAGTGCATGTAGCCACGTGATCATTGCATGATCAGCCACGTGATCAGTGCATGATAGCCACGTGATCAGTGCATGATCAGCTACGTGATCAGTGCATGATCAGCCACGTGATCAGTGCATGATCAGTCACGTGATCAGTGCATGATCAGCCACGTGATCAGTGCATGATACCACGTGATCAGTGCATGATCAGTCACGTGATCAGTGCATGATCAGCCACGTGATCAGTGCATGATAGTCACGTGATCAGTGCATGATCAGCCACGTGATCAGTGCATGATCAGTCACGTGATCAGTGCATGATCAGCCACGTGATCAGTGCATGATCAGCCACGTGATCAGTGCATGATAGCCACGTGATCAGTGCATGATCAGTCACGTGATCAGTGCATGATCAGTCACGTGATCAGTGCATGATCAGCCACGTGATCAGTGCATGATAGCCACGTGATCAGTGCATGATCAGTCACGTGATCAGTGCATGATCAGCCACGTGATCAGTGCATGATCAATTACGTGATCAGTGCATGATCAGTCACGTGACCAGTACATGGTTGCTACGTGATCATTGCATGATCAGCCACGTGATCAGTGCATGATAGCCACGTGATCAGTGCATGATCAGTCACGTGATCAGTGCATGATCAGTCACGTGATCAGTGCATGATCATTTACGTGATCAGTGCATGATCAGTCACGTGACCAGTATATGGTAGCTACGTGATCATTGCATGATCAGCCACGTGATCAGTGCATGATAGCCACGTGATCAGTGCATGATCAGTCACGTGATCAGTGCATGATCAGCCACGTGATCAGTGCATGATCAGTCACGTGATCAGTGCATGATCAGCCACGTGATCAGTGCATGATCAGTCACGTGATCAGTGCATGATCAGTCACGTGATCAGTGCATGATAGCCACGTGATCAGTGCATGATCAGCCACGTGATCAGTGCATGATCAGCCACGTGATCAGTGCATGATCAGTCACGTGATCAGTGCATGATAGCTACGTGATCAGTGCATGATCAGCCACGTGATCAGTGCATGATAGCCACGTGATCAGTGCATGATCAGCCACGTGATCAGTGCATGATCAGTCACGTGATCAGTGCATGATCAGTCACGTGATCAGTGCATGATAGCTACGTGATCAGTGCATGATCAGCCACGTGATCAGTGCATGATAGCCACGTGATCAGTGCATGATCAGCACGTGATCAGTGCATGATCAGTCACGTGATCAGTGCATGATCAGTCACGTGATCAGTGCATGATAGCTACGTGATCAGTGCATGATCAGCCACGTGATCAGTGCATGATAGCCACGTGATCAGTGCATGATCAGTCACGTGATCAGTGTATGATCAGCCACGTGATCAGTGCATGATCAGTCACGTGATCAGTGCATGATCAGACGTGATCAGTGCATGATCAGTCACGTGATCAGTGCATGATCAGCCACGTGATCAGTGCATGATAGCCACGTGATCAGTGCATGATAGCCACGTGATCAGTGCATGATCAGTCCGTGATCAGTGCATGATCAGCCACGTGATCAGTGCATGATTCCCACGTGATCAGTGCATGATCAGTCACGTGATCAGTGCATGATCAGTCACGTGATCAGTGCATGATCAGTCACGTGATCAGTGCATGATCAGCCACGTGATCAGTGCATGATCAGTCACGTGATCAGTGCATGATAGCCCGTGATCAGTGCATGATCAGCCACGTGATCAGTGCATGATCAGCCACGTGATCAGTGCATGATCAGCCACGTGATCAGTGCATGATCAGCCACGTGATCAGTGCATGATCAGTCACTGATCAGTGCATGATCAGTCACGTGACCAGTGCATGATAGCTACGTGATCATTGCATGATCAGCCACGTGATCAGTGCATGATAGCCACGTGATCAGTGCATGATCAGCCACGTGATCAGTGCATGATCAGTCACGTGATCAGTGCATGATCAGTTACGTGATCAGTGCATGATCAGTCACGTGATCAGTGCATGGTAGCCACGTGATCAGTGCATGATCAGCCACGTGATCAGTGCATGATAGCCACGCGATCAGTGCATGATCAGTCACGTGATCAGTGCATGATCAGCCACGTGATCAGTGCATGATGCCACGTGATCAGTGCATGATCAGTCACGTGATCAGTGTGTGATCAGCCACGTGAACAGTGCATGATCAGCCACGTGATCAGTGCATGATAGCCACGTGATCAGTGCATGATCATCACGTGATCAGTGTATGATCAGCCACGCGAACAGTGCATGCTCAGTCACGTGATCAGGGCCTGCTGAGCTGCGTGATTACTGTCTGCTCATCTGCTTGACAATTGCCAGCTGAGCTGCACGATTCCTGCCTGTCATCTGCTTGACAATTGCCAGCTGTGCTGCGTAATTCCTGCCTGCTCAGCTGCTTGATTATTGCCAGCTGAGCAGCATGATTCCTCACACCTGAGTTCCATGATTATTGCCTGCTGACTGTTTGATTCGTGCCTACTCAGCTCTTTGTTTATTGCCTCCAGAGGCACATGATCAGTGTATGATAGCAAACATGATCAGCGCATGATCAGTCACATGATCAGCGCCATTAAGTCACGTGATCACTACATGATAGTCATGTGATCAGTCCATGCTCAGTCACGGTATCAGTGCATGATCAGCCACGTGATCAGTGCATGATCAGCCACGTGATCAGTGCATGATAGCCATGTGATCAGTGCATGATTTCACGTGATCAGTGCATGATCAGGCACGTGATCAGTGCATGATCAGCCACGTGATCAGTGCATGATCAGTCACCTGATGGGTGTATGATCAGTCACGTGACCAGTACATGGTAGCTACATGATCATTGCATGATCAGCCACGTGAGTAGTGCATGATAGCCACGTGATCAGTGCATGATCAGCCACGTGATCAGTGCATGATCAGTCACGTGATCAGTGCATGATCAATTACGTGATCAGTGCATGATCAGTCACGTGACCAGTGCATGGTTGCTACGTGATCAGTGCATGATCAGCCACGTGATCAGTGCATGATAGCCACGTGATCAGTGCATGATCAGTCACGTGATCAGTGCATGATCAGTCACGTGATCAGTGCATGATCAGTTACGTGATCAGTGCATGATCAGTCACGTGATCAGTATATGGTAGCTACGTGATCAGTGCATGATCAGCCACGTGATCAGTGCATGATAGCCACGTGATCAGTGCATGATCAGTTACGTGATCAGTGCATGATCAGCCACGTGATCAGTGCATGAGTGCCACGTGATCAGTGCATGATCAGTCACGTGATCAGTGTGTGATCAGCCACGTGATCAGTGCATGATCAGCCATGATCAGTGCATGATAGCCACGTGATCAGTGCATGATCAGTCACGTGATCAGTGCATGATCAGCCACGTGATCAGTGCATGATCAGTCACGTGATCAGTGCATGATCAGCCACGTGATCAGTGCATGATAGCCACGTGATCAGTGCATGATCAGTCACGTGATCAGTGCATGATCAGTCACGTGATCAGTGCATGATCAATTACGTGATCAGTGCATGATCAGTCACGTGACCAGTACATGGTAGCTACGTGATCATTGCATGATCAGCCACGTGATCAGTGCATGATAGCCACGTGATCAGTGCATGATCAGTCACGTGATCAGTGCATGATCAGCCACGTGATCAGTGCATGATCAGTCACGTGATCAGTGCATGATACAGACGTGATCAGTGCATGATCAGTCACGTGATCAGTGCATGATCAGCCACGTGATCAGTGCATGATAGCCACGTAATCAGTGCATGATAGCCAGTGATCAGTGCATGATCAGTCACGTGATCAGTGCATGATCAGCCACGTGATCAGTGCATGATTGCCACGTGATCAGTGCATGATCAGTCACGTGATCAGTGCATGATCAGTCACGTGATCAGTGCATGATCAGTCACGTGATCAGTGCATGATAGCCACGTGATCAGTGCATGATCAGTTACGTGATCAGTGCATGATCAGCCACGTGATCAGTGCATGATCAGACACGTGATCAGTGCATGATCAGCCACGTGATCAGTGCATGATAGCCACGTGATCAGTGCATGATCAGTCACGTGATCAGTGTATGATCAGCCACGTGATCAGTGCATGATTGCCACGTGATCAGTGCATGATCAGTCACGTGATCAGTGCATGATCAGTCACGTGATCAGTGCATGATCAGCCACGTGATCAGTGCATGATAGCCACGTGATCAGTGCATGATCAGTTACGTGAGCAGTGTATGATCAGCCACGTGATCAGTGCATGGTCAGACACGTGAACAGTGTATGATCAGCCACGTGATCAGTGCATGATATCCAAGTGATCAGTGCATGATCAATCACGTGATCAGTGTATGATCAGCCACGTGAACAGTGCATGCTCAGTCACGTGATCAGGGCCTGCTGAGCTGCGTGATTACTGTCTGCTCATCTGCTTGACAATTGCCAGCTGAGCTGCACGATTCCTGCCTGTCATCTGCTTGACAATTGCCAGCTGTGCTGCGTAATTCCTGCCTGCTCAGCTGCTTGATTATTGCCAGCTGAGCAGCATGATTCCTCACAGCTGAGTTCCATGATTATTGCCTGCTGACTGTTTGATTCGTGCCTACTCAGCTCTTTGTTTATTGCCTCCAGAGGCACATGATCAGTGTATGATAGCAAACATGATCAGTGCATGATCAGTCACATGATCAGCGCCATTAAGTCACGTGATCACTACATGATAGTCATGTGATCAGTCCATGCTCAGTCACGGTATCAGTGCATGATCAGCCACGTGATCAGTGCATGATCTGTCACATGATTAGTGTATGATCATCCACGTGATCAGTGCATGGGCAGTCATGTGATCAGTGCATGATTAGACGTGATCAGTGCATGATCAGTCTCGTGATCAGTGCATGATAGCCACGTGATCAGTGCATGATCAGTCACCTGATGGGTGTATGATCATTCACGTGACCAGTACATGGTAGCTACATGATCAGTGCATGATCAGCCACGTGATCAGTGCATGATAGCCACGTGATCAGTGCATGATCAGCCACGTGATCAGTGCATGATCAGCCACGTGATCAGTGCATGATCAGCCACGTGATCAGTGCATGATAGCCACGTGATCAGTGCATGATCAGTCACGTGATCAGTGCATGATCAGTCACGTGATCAGTGCATGATCAGCCACGTGATCAGTGCATGATAGCCACGTGATCAGTGCATGATCAGTCACGTGATCAGTGCATGATCAGTCACGTGATCAGTGCATGATAGCTACGTGATCAGTGCATGATCAGCCACGTGATCAGTGCATGATAGCCACGTGATCAGTGCATGATCAGCCACGTGATCAGTGCATGATCAGTTACGTGATCAGTGCATGATCAGTCACGTGATCAGTGCATGGTAGCACGTGATCAGTGCATGATCAGCCACGTGATCAGTGCATGATAGCCACGTGATCAGTGCATGATCATCACGTGATCAGTGTATGATCAGCCACGTGAACAGTGCATGCTCAGTCACGTGATCAGGGCCTGCTGAGCTGCGTGATTACTGTCTGCTCATCTGCTTGACAATTGCCAGCTGAGCTGCATGATTCCTGCCTGTCATCTGCTTGACAATTGCCAGCTGTGCTGCGTAATTCCTGCCTGCTCAGCTGCTTGATTATTGCCAGCTGAGCAGCATGATTCCTCACACCTGAGTTCCATGATTATTGCCTGCTGACTGTTTGATTCGTGCCTACTCAGCTCTTTGTTTATTGCCTCCAGAGGCACATGATCAGTGTATGATAGCAAACATGATCAGCGCATGATCAGTCACATGATCAGCGCCATTAAGTCACGTGATCACTACATGATAGTCATGTGATCAGTCCATGCTCAGTCACGGTATCAGTGCATGATCAGCCACGTGATCAGTGCATGATCAGCCACGTGATCAGTGCATGATAGCCATGTGATCAGTGCATGATTTGTCACGTGATCAGTGCATGATCAGTCACGTGATCAGTGCATGATCAGCCACGTGATCAGTGCATGATCAGTCACCTGATGGGTGTATGATCAGTCACGTGACCAGTACATGGTAGCTACATGATCATTGCATGATCAGCCACGTGAGTAGTGCATGATAGCCACGTGATCAGTGCATGATCAGCCACGTGATCAGTGCATGATCAGTCACGTGATCAGTGCATGATCAATTACGTGATCAGTGCATGATCAGTCACGTGACCAGTGCATGATAGCCACGTGATCAGTGCATGATCAGCCACGTGATCAGTGCATGATAGCCACGTGATCAGTGCATGATCAGTCACGTGATCAGTGCATGATCAGTCACGTGATCAGTGCATGATCATTCACGTGATCAGTGCATGATCAGTCACGTGATCAGTGCATGGTAGCTACGTGATCAGTGCATGATCAGCCACGTGATCAGTGCATGATAGCCACGTGATCAGTGCATGATCAGTCACGTGATCAGTGCATGATCAGCCACGTGATCAGTGCATGAGTGCCACGTGATCAGTGCATGATCAGTCACGTGATCAGTGCATGATCAGCCACGTGATCAGTGCATGATCAGCCACATGGTGCATGATAGCCACGTGATCAGTGCATGATCAGTTACGTGATCAGTGCATGATCAGCCACGTGATCAGTGCATGATCAGACACGTGATCAGTGCATGATCAGCCACGTGATCAGTGCATGATAGCCACGTGATCAGTGCATGATCAGTCACGTGATCAGTGCATGATCAGTCACGTGATCAGTGCATGATCAATTACGTGATCAGTGCATGATCAGTCACGTGACCAGTACATGGTAGCTACGTGATCATTGCATGATCAGCCACGTGATCAGTGCATGATAGCCACGTGATCAGTGCATGATCAGTCACGTGATCAGTGCATGATCATCCACGTGATCAGTGCATGATCAGTCACGTGATCAGTGCATGATCAGACGTGATCAGTGCATGATCAGTCACGTGATCAGTGCATGATCAGCCACGTGATCAGTGCATGATAGCCACGTGATCAGTGCATGATAGCCAGTGATCAGTGCATGATCAGTCACGTGATCAGTGCATGATCAGCCACGTGATCAGTGCATGATAGCCACTGATCAGTGCATGATCAGTCACGTGATCAGTGCATGATCAGTCACGTGATCAGTGCATGATCAATTACGTGATCAGTGCATGATCAGTCACGTGATCAGTGCATGATACGTGATCAGTGCATGATCAGCCACGTGATCAGTGCATGATAGCCACGTGATCAGTGCATGATCAGCCACGTGATCAGTGCATGATCAGCCACGTGATCAGTGCATGATCAGTCACGTGATCAGTGCATGATCAGCCACGTGATCAGTGCATGATCAGCCACGTGATCAGTGCATGATCAGTCACGTGATCAGTGCATGATAGCTGCGTGATCAGTGCATGATCAGCCACGTGATCAGTGCATGATAGCCACGTGATCAGTGCATGATCAGCCACGTGATCAGTGCATGATCAGTCACGTGATCAGTGCATGATCAGTCACGTGATCAGTGCATGATAGCTACGTGATCAGTGCATGATCAGCCACGTGATCAGTGCATGATACAGACGTGATCAGTGCATGATCAGTCACGTGATCAGTGCATGATCAGCCACGTGATCAGTGCATGATAGCCACGTGATCAGTGCATGATAGCCAGTGATCAGTGCATGATCAGTCACGTGATCAGTGCATGATCAGCCACGTGATCAGTGCATGATAGCCACGTGATCAGTGCATGATCAGTCACGTGATCAGTGCATGATCAGTCACGTGATCAGTGCATGATCAATTACGTACAGTGCATGATCAGTCACGTGATCAGTGCATGTAAGCCACGTGATCAGTGCATGATCAGCCACGTGATCAGTGCATGATAGCCACGTGATCAGTGCATGATCAGCTACGTGATCAGTGCATGATCAGCCACGTGATCAGTGCATGATCAGCCACGTGATCAGTGCATGATCAGCCACGTGATCAGTGCATGATACCACGTGATCAGTGCATGATCAGTCACGTGATCAGTGCATGATCAGGCACGTGATCAGTGCATGATAGCCACGTGATCAGTGCATGATAGCCACGTGATCAGTGCATGATCAGTCACGTGATCAGTGCATGATCAGTCACGTGATCAGTGCATGATCAGCCACGTGATCAGTGCATGATAGCCACGTGATCAGTGCATGATCAGTCACGTGATCAGTGCATGATCAGTCACGTGATCAGTGCATGATCAGCCACGTGATCAGTGCATGATCAATTACGTGATCAGTGCATGATCAGTCACGTGACCAGTACATGGTAGCTACGTGATCATTGCATGATCAGCCACGTGATCAGTGCATGATAGCCACGTGATCAGTGCATGATCAGTCACGTGATCAGTGCATGATCAGTCACGTGATCAGTGCATGATCAGCCACGTGATCAGTGCATGATCAGTCACGTGATCAGTATATGGTAGCTACGTGATCAGTGCATGATCAGCCACGTGATCAGTGCATGATCAGCCACGTGATCAGTGCATGATCAGTCACGTGATCAGTGTATGATCAGCCAATGATCAGTGCATGATAGCCACGTGATCAGTGCATGATCAGTCACGTGATCAGTGCATGATCAGTCACGTGATCAGTGCATGATCAGCACGTGATCAGTGCATGAGTCATGTAGTCAGTGCATGATAGCCCGTGATCAGTGCATGATCAGTACGTGATCAGTGCATGATCAGCCACGTGATCAGTGCATGATAGCCACGTGATCAGTGCATGATCAGTCACGTGATCAGTGCATGATCAGCCACGTGATCAGTGCATGATCAGCCACGTGATCAGTGCATGATCAATTACGTGATCAGTGCATGATCAGTCACGTGATCAGTGCATGATCAGTCACGTGATCAGTGTGTGATCAGCCACGTGAACAGTGCATGCTCAGTCACGTGATCAGGGCCTGCTGAGCTGCGTGATTACTGTCTGCTCATCTGCTTGACAATTGCCAGCTGAGCTGCACGATTCCTGCCTGTGATCTGCTTGACAATTGCCACCTGTGCTGCATAATTCCTGCCTGCTCATCTACTTGATTATTGCCAGCTGAGCAGCATGATTTCTCAGAGCTGAGTTCCATGATTATTGCCTACTGATTCCTGCCTACTCAGCTCTTTGTTCATTGCCTCCAGAGGCACATGATCAGTGTATGACAGCAAACATGATCAGCACATGATCAGTCACATGATCAGTGCATGATAAGCCACGTGATCAGTGCATGATCAGTCACGTGATCAGTGCATGATCAGTCACGTGATCAGTGCATGATCAATTACGTGATCAGTGCATGATCAGTCACGTGATCAGTGCATGGTAGCTACGTGATCAGTGCATGATCAGCCACGTGATCAGTGCATGATAGCCACGTGATCAGTGCATGATCAGTCACGTGATCAGTGCATGATCATCCACGTGATCAGTGCATGATCAGTCACGTGATCAGTGCATGATCAGACGTGATCAGTGCATGATCAGTCACGTGATCAGTGCATGATCAGCCACGTGATCAGTGCATGATAGCCACGTGATCAGTGCATGATAGCCACGTGATCAGTGCATGATCAGTCACGTGATCAGTGTATGATCAGCCACGTGATCAGTGCATGATTGCCACGTGATCAGTGCATGATCAGTCACGTGATCAGTGCATGATCAGCCACGTGATCAGTGCATGATCAGCCACGTGATCAGTGCATGATAGCCACGTGATCAGTGCATGATCAGTTACGTGAGCAGTGTATGATCAGCCACGTGATCAGTGCATGGTCAGACACGTGAACAGTGTATGATCAGCCACGTGATCAGTGCATGATATCCAAGTGATCAGTGCATGATCAATCACGTGATCAGTGTATGATCAGCCACGTGAACAGTGCATGCTCAGTCACGTGATCAGGGCCTGCTGAGCTGCGTGATTACTGTCTGCTCATCTGCTTGACAATTGCCAGCTGAGCTGCACGATTCCTGCCTGTCATCTGCTTGACAATTGCCAGCTGTGCTGCGTAATTCCTGCCTGCTCAGCTGCTTGATTATTGCCAGCTGAGCAGCATGATTCCTCACACCTGAGTTCCATGATTATTGCCTGCTGACTGTTTGATTCGTGCCTACTCAGCTCTTTGTTTATTGCCTCCAGAGGCACATGATCAGTGTATGATAGCAAACATGATCAGCGCATGATCAGTCACATGATCAGCGCCATTAAGTCACGTGATCACTACATGATAGTCATGTGATCAGTCCATGCTCAGTCACGGTATCAGTGCATGATCAGCCACGTGATCAGTGCATGATCAGCCACGTGATCAGTGCATGATAGCCATGTGATCAGTGCATGATCAGTCACGTGATCAGTGCATGATCAGGCAGGTGATCAGTGCATGATCAGCCACGTGATCAGTGCATGATCAGTCACCTGATGGGTGTATGATCAGTCACGTGACCAGTACATGGTAGCTACATGATCATTGCATGATCAGCCACGTGAGTAGTGCATGATAGCCACGTGATCAGTGCATGATCAGCCACGTGATCAGTGCATGATCAGTCACGTGATCAGTGCATGATCAATTACGTGATCAGTGCATGATCAGTCACGTGACCAGTACATGATAGCCACGTGATCAGTGCATGATCAGCCACGTGATCAGTGCATGATAGCCACGTGATCAGTGCATGATCAGTCACGTGATCAGTGCATGATCAGTCACGTGATCAGTGCATGATCATTTACGTGATCAGTGCATGATCAGTCACGTGACAGTATATGGTAGCTACGTGATCATTGCATGATCAGCCACGTGATCAGTGCATGATAGCCACGTGATCAGTGCATGATCAGTCACGTGATCAGTGCATGATCAGCCACGTGATCAGTGCATGAGTGCCACGTGATCAGTGCATGATCAGTCACGTGACAGTGCATGATCAGCCACGTGATCAGTGCATGATCAGCCACGTGATCAGTGCATGATCAGTCACGTGATCAGTGCATGATCAGCCACGTGATCAGTGCATGATCAGACACGTGATCAGTGCATGATCAGCCACGTGATCAGTGCATGATAGCCACGTGATCAGTGCATGATCAGTCACGTGATCAGTGCATGATCAGTCACGTGATCAGTGCATGATCAATTACGTGATCAGTGCATGATCAGTCACGTGATCAGTGCATGATAGCTACGTGATCAGTGCATGATCAGCCACGTGATCAGTGCATGATAGCCACGTGATCAGTGCATGATCAGTCACGTGATCAGTGCATGATCATCCACGTGATCAGTGCATGATCAGTCACGTGATCAGTGCATGATCAGTCACGTGATCAGTGCATGATCAGCCACGTGATCAGTGCATGATCAGTCACGTGATCAGTGCATGATAGCTGCGTGATCAGTGCATGATCAGCCATGATCAGTGCATGATAGCCACGTGATCAGTGCATGATCAGCCACGTGATCAGTGCATGATCAGTCACGTGATCAGTGCATGATCAGTCACGTGATCAGTACATGATAGCTACGTGATCAGTGCATGATCAGCCACGTGATCAGTGCATGATACAGACGTGATCAGTGCATGATCAGTCACGTGATCAGTGTATGATCAGCCACGTGATCAGTGCATGATAGCCACGTGATCAGTGCATGATAGCCAGTGATCAGTGCATGATCAGTCACGTGATCAGTGCATGATCAGCCACGTGATCAGTGCATGATTGCCACTGATCAGTGCATGATCAGTCACGTGATCAGTGCATGATCAGCCACGTGATCAGTGCATGATCAGTTACGTGAGCAGTGTATGATCAGCCACGTGATCAGTGCATGGTCAGACACGTGAACAGTGTATGATCAGCCACGTGATCAGTGCATGATATCCACGTGATCAGTGCATGATCAGTCACGTGATCAGTGTATGATCAGCCACGTGAACAGTGCATGCTCAGTCACGTGATCAGGGCCTGCTGAGCTGCGTGATTACTGTCTGCTCATCTGCTTGACAATTGCCAGCTGAGCTGCACGATTCCTGCCTGTCATCTGCTTGACAATTGCCAGCTGTGCTGCGTAATTCCTGCCTGCTCAGCTGCTTGATTATTGCCAGCTGAGCAGCATGATTCCTCACACCTGAGTTCCATGATTATTGCCTGCTGACTGTTTGATTCGTGCCTACTCAGCTCTTTGATTATTGCCTCCAGAGGCACATGATCAGTGTATGATAGCAAACATGATCAGCGCATGATCAGTCACATGATCAGCGCCATTAAGTCACGTGATCACTACATGATAGTCATGTGATCAGTCCATGCTCAGTCACGGTATCAGTGCATGATCAGCCACGTGATCAGTGCATGATCAGCCACGTGATCAGTGCATGATAGCCACGTGATCAGTGCATGATCAGTCACGTGATCAGTGCATGATCAGCACGTGATCAGTGCATGATCAGCCACGTGATCAGTGCATGATCAGTCACCTGATGGGTGTATGATCAGTCACGTGACCAGTACATGGTAGCTACATGATCATTGCATGATCAGCCACGTGAGTAGTGCATGATAGCCACGTGATCAGTGCATGATCAGCCACGTGATCAGTGCATGATCAGTCACGTGATCAGTGCATGATCAATTACGTGATCAGTGCATGATCAGTCACGTGATCAGTGCATGATAGCTACGTGATCAGTGCATGATCAGCCACGTGATCAGTGCATGATAGCCACGTGATCAGTGCATGATCAGTCACGTGATCAGTGCATGATCAGTCACGTGATCAGTGCATGATCAGCCACGTGATCAGTGCATGATCAGTCACGTGATCAGTGCATGATAGCTACGTGATCAGTGCATGATCAGCCACGTGATCAGTGCATGATAGCCACGTGATCAGTGCATGATCAGTCACGTGATCAGTGCATGATCAGCCACGTGATCAGTGCATGATCAGTCACGTGATCAGTGCATGATAGCTGCGTGATCAGTGCATGATCAGCCACGTGATCAGTGCATGATAGCCACGTGATCAGTGCATGATCAGCCACGTGATCAGTGCATGATCAGTCACGTGATCAGTGCATGATCAGTCACGTGATCAGTGCATGGTAGCTACGTGATCAGTGCATGATCAGCCACGTGATCAGTGCATGATACAGACGTGATCAGTGCATGATCAGTCACGTGATCAGTGTGTGATCAGCCACGTGATCAGTGCATGATAGCCACGTGATCAGTGCATGATAGCCACGTGATCAGTGCATGATCAGTCACGTGATCAGTGCATGATCAGCCACGTGATCAGTGCATGATAGCCACGTGATCAGTGCATGATCAGTCACGTGATCAGTGCATGATCAGTCACGTGATCAGTGCATGATCAGTCACGTGATCAGTGCATGATAGCCACGTGATCAGTGCATGATCAGTCACGTGATCAGTGCATGATCAGCCACGTGATCAGTGCATGATGCCACGTGATCAGTGCATGATCAGACGTGATCAGTGCATGATCAGTCACGTGATCAGTGCATGATCAGCCACGTGATCAGTGCATGATAGCCACGTGATCAGTGCATGATAGCCACGTGATCAGTGCATGATCAGTCACGTGATCAGTGTATGATCAGCCACGTGATCAGTGCATGATTGCCACGTGATCAGTGCATGATCAGTCACGTGATCAGTGCATGATCAGCCACGTGATCAGTGCATGATCAGCCACGTGATCAGTGCATGATAGCCACGTGATCAGTGCATGATCAGTTACGTGAGCAGTGTATGATCAGCCACGTGATCAGTGCATGGTCAGACACGTGAACAGTGTATGATCAGCCACGTGATCAGTGCATGATATCCAAGTGATCAGTGCATGATCAATCACGTGATCAGTGTATGATCAGCCACGTGAACAGTGCATGCTCAGTCACGTGATCAGGGCCTGCTGAGCTGCGTGATTACTGTCTGCTCATCTGCTTGACAATTGCCAGCTGAGCTGCACGATTCCTGCCTGTCATCTGCTTGACAATTGCCAGCTGTGCTGCGTAATTCCTGCCTGCTCAGCTGCTTGATTATTGCCAGCTGAGCAGCATGATTCCTCACAGCTGAGTTCCATGATTATTGCCTGCTGACTGTTTGATTCGTGCCTACTCAGCTCTTTGTTTATTGCCTCCAGAGGCACATGATCAGTGTATGATAGCAAACATGATCAGCGCATGATCAGTCACATGATCAGCGCCATTAAGTCACGTGATCACTACATGATAGTCATGTGATCAGTCCATGCTCAGTCACGGTATCAGTGCATGATCAGCCACGTGATCAGTGCATGATCTGTCACATGATTAGTGTATGATCATCCACGTGATCAGTGCATGGGCAGTCATGTGATCAGTGCATGATTAGACGTGATCAGTGCATGATCAGTCTCGTGATCAGTGCATGATAGCCACGTGATCAGTGCATGATCAGTCACCTGATGGGTGTATGATCATTCACGTGACCTGTACATGGTAGCTACATGATCAGTGCATGATCAGCCACGTGATCAGTGCATGATAGCCACGTGATCAGTGCATGATCAGCCACGTGATCAGTGCATGATCAGTGCATGATCAAATACGTGATCAGTGCATGATCAGTCACGTGATCAGTGCATGATCAGTCACGTGATCAGTGCATGATAGCTGCGTGATCATGCATGATCAGCCACGTGATCAGTGCATGATAGCCACGTGATCAGTGCATGATCAGACACGTGATCAGTGCATGATCAGTCACGTGATCAGTGCATGATCAGCCACGTGATCAGTGCATGATCAGGCACGTGATCAGTGCATGATCAGCCACGTGATCAGTGCATGATAGCCACGTGATCAGTGCATGATCAGTCACGTGATCAGTGCATGATCAGTCACGTGATCAGTGCATGATCAGCCACGTGATCAGTGCATGATCAGTGCATGATCAATTACGTGATCAGTGCATGATCAGTCACGTGACCAGTACATGTAGCTACGTGATCATTGCCATGATCAGCCACGTGAGCAGTGCATGATAGCCACGTGATCAGTGCATGATCAGCCACGTGATCAGTGCATGATCAGTCACGTGATCAGTGCATGATCAGTCACGTGATCAGTGCATGATCAGCCACGTGATCAGTGCATGTCAGTCACGTATCAGTGCATGATAGCCCGTGATCAGTGCATGATCAGTCCCGTGATCAGTGTATGATCAGCCACGTGATCAGTGCATGATCAGCCACGTGATCAGTGCATGATCAGTCACGTGATCAGTGCATGATCAGTCACGTGATCAGTGTGTGATCAGCCACGTGAACAGTGCATGCTCAGTCACGTGATCAGGGCCTGCTGAGCTGCGTGATTACTGTCTGCTCATCTGCTTGACAATTGCCAGCTGAGCTGCACGATTCCTGCCTGTCATCTGCTTGACAATTGCCAGCTGTGCTGCGTAATTCCTGCCTGCTCAGCTGCTTGATTATTGCCAGCTGAGCAGCATGATTCCTCACACCTGAGTTCCATGATTATTGCCTGCTGACTGTTTGATTCGTGCCTACTCAGCTCTTTGTTTATTGCCTCCAGAGGCACATGATCAGTGTATGATAGCAAACATGATCAGCGCATGATCAGTCACATGATCAGCGCCATTAAGTCACGTGATCACTACATGATAGTCATGTGATCAGTCCATGCTCAGTCACGGTATCAGTGCATGATCAGCCACGTGATCAGTGCATGATCAGCCACGTGATCAGTTCATGATAGCCATGTGATCAGTGCATGATCAGTCACGTGATCAGTGCATGATCAGGCACGTGATCAGTGCATGATCAGCCACGTGATCAGTGCATGATCAGTCACCTGATGGGTGTATGATCAGTCACGTGACCAGTACATGGTAGCTACATGATCATTGCATGATCAGCCACGTGAGTAGTGCATGATAGCCACGTGATCAGTGCATGATCAGCCACGTGATCAGTGCATGATCAGTCACGTGATCAGTGCATGATCAATTACGTGATCAGTGCATGATCAGTCACGTGACCAGTGCATGATAGCCACGTGATCAGTGCATGATCAGCCACGTGATCAGTGCATGATAGCCACGTGATCAGTGCATGATCAGTCACGTGATCAGTGCATGATCAGTCACGTGATCAGTGCATGATCAGTTACGTGATCAGTGCATGATCAGTCACGTGACCAGTATATGGTAGCTACGTGATCAGTGCATGATCAGCCACGTGATCAGTGCATGATAGCCACGTGATCAGTGCATGATCAGTTACGTGATCAGTGTATGATCAGCCACGTGATCAGTGCATGATGCCACGTGATCAGTGCATGATCAGTCACGTGACAGTGTGTGATCAGCCACGTGATCAGTGCATGATCAGCCACGTGATCAGTGCATGATAGCCACGTGATCAGTGCATGATCAGTTACGTGATCAGTGCATGATCAGCCACGTGATCAGTGCATGATCAGACACGTGATCAGTGCATGATCAGCCACGTGATCAGTGCATGATAGCCACGTGATCAGTGCATGATCAGTCACGTGATCAGTGCATGATCAGTCACGTGATCAGTGCATGATCAGTTACGTGATCAGTGCATGATCAGTCACGTGATCAGTGCATGGTAGCTACGTGATCAGTGCATGATCAGCCACGTGATCAGTGCATGATAGCCACGTGATCAGTGCATGATCAGTCACGTGATCAGTGTATGATCAGCCACGTGATCAGTGCATGATCAGTCACGTGATCAGTGCATGATCAGTCACGTGATCAGTGCATGATCAGCCACGTGATCAGTGCATGATCAGTCACGTGATCAGTGCATGATAGCTGCGTGATCATTGCATGATCAGCCACGTGAGCAGTGCATGATAGCCACGTGATCAGTGCATGATCAGCCACGTGATCAGTGCATGATCAGTCACGTGATCAGTGCATGATCAGTCACGTGATCAGTGCATGATAGCTACGTGATCAGTGCATGATCAGCCACGTGATCAGTGCATGATCAGACATGATCAGTGCATGATCAGTCACGTGATCAGTGCATGATCAGCCACGTGATCAGTGCATGATAGCCACGTGATCAGTGCATGATAGCCAGTGATCAGTGCATGATCAGTCACGTGATCAGTGCATGATCAGCCACGTGATCAGTGCATGATAGCCACTGATCAGTGCATGATCAGTCACGTGATCAGTGCATGATCAGTCACGTGATCAGTGCATGATCAGTCACGTGATCAGTGCATGATAGCCACGTGATCAGTGCATGATCAGTCACGTGATCAGTGCATGATCAGCCACGTGATCAGTGCATGATGCCACGTGATCAGTGCATGATCAGACGTGATCAGTGCATGATCAGTCACGTGATCAGTGCATGATCAGCCACGTGATCAGTGCATGATAGCCACGTGATCAGTGCATGATAGCCACGTGATCAGTGCATGATCAGTCACGTGATCAGTGCATGATCAGCCACGTGATCAGTGCATGATAGCCACGTGATCAGTGCATGATCAGTCACGTGATCAGTGCATGATCAGTCACGTGATCAGTGCATGATCAGTCACGTGATCAGTGCATGATAGCCACGTGATCAGTGCATGATCAGTCACGTGATCAGTGCATGATCAGCCACGTGATCAGTGCATGATCAGTCACGTGATCAGTGCATGATCAGCCACGTGATCAGTGCATGATAGCCACGTGATCAGTGCATGATCAGTCACGTGATCAGTGCATGATCAGTCACGTGACCAGTGCATGGTAGCTACGTGATCATTGCATGATCAGCCACGTGAGCAGTGCATGATAGCCACGTGATCAGTGCATGATCAGCCACGTGATCAGTGCATGATCAGTCACGTGATCAGTGCATGATCAGTCACGTGATCAGTGCATGATCAGCCACGTGATCAGTGCATGTCAGCCACGTATCAGTGCATGATAGCCCGTGATCAGTGCATGATCAGTCCCGTGATCAGTGCATGATCAGCCACGTGATCAGTGCATGATCAGCCACGTGATCAGTGCATGATCAGTCACGTGATCAGTGCATGATCAGTCACGTGATCAGTGTATGATCAGCCACGTGAACAGTGCATGCTCAGTCACGTGATCAGGGCCTGCTGAGCTGCGTGATTACTGTCTGCTCATCTGCTTGACAATTGCCAGCTGAGCTGCACGATTCCTGCCTGTCATCTGCTTGACAATTGCCAGCTGTGCTGCGTAATTCCTGCCTGCTCAGCTGCTTGATTATTGCCAGCTGAGCAGCATGATTCCTCACAGCTGAGTTCCATGATTATTGCCTGCTGACTGTTTGATTCGTGCCTACTCAGCTCTTTGTTTATTGCCTCCAGAGGCACATGATCAGTGTATGATAGCAAACATGATCAGCGCATGATCAGTCACATGATCAGCGCCATTAAGTCACGTGATCACTACATGATAGTCATGTGATCAGTCCATGCTCAGTCACGGTATCAGTGCATGATCAGCCACGTGATCAGTGCATGATCTGTCACATGATTAGTGTATGATCATCCACGTGATCAGTGCATGGGCAGTCATGTGATCAGTGCATGATTAGACGTGATCAGTGCATGATCAGTCTCGTGATCAGTGCATGATAGCCACGTGATCAGTGCATGATGCCACGTGATCAGTGCATGATCAGTCACGTGACAGTGCATGATAGCCACGTGATCAGTGCATGATCAGCCACGTGATCAGTGCATGATAGCCACGTGATCAGTGCATGATCAGTCACGTGATCAGTGCATGATCAGCCACGTGATCAGTGCATGGTCAGCCACGTGATCAGTGCATGATCAGCCACGTGATCAGTGCATGATAGCCACGTGATCAGTGCATGATCAGTCACGTGATCAGTGCATGATCAGTCACGTGATCAGTGCATGATCAGTCACGTGATCAGTGCATGATCAGTCACGTGATCAGTGCATGGTAGCTACGTGATCAGTGCATGATCAGCCACGTGATCAGTGCATGATAGCCACGTGATCAGTGCATGATCAGTCACATGATCAGTGCATGATCAGCCACGTGATCAGTGCATGATCAGTCACGTGATCAGTGCATGATCAGTCACGTGATCAGTGCATGATCAGCCACGTGATCAGTGCATGATCAGTCACGTGATCAGTGCATGATAGCTGCGTGATCAGTGCATGATCAGCCACGTGATCAGTGCATGATAGCCACGTGATCAGTGCATGATCAGCCACGTGATCAGTGCATGATCAGTCACGTGATCAGTGCATGATCAGTCACGTGATCAGTGCATGATAGCCACGTGATCAGTGCATGATCAGCCACGTGATCAGTGCATGATCAGACGTGATCAGTGCATGATCAGTCACGTGATCAGTGCATGATCAGCCACGTGATCAGTGCATGATAGCCACGTGATCAGTGCATGATAGCCACGTGATCAGTGCATGATCAGTCACGTGATCAGTGCATGATCAGCCACGTGATCAGTGCATGATAGCCACGTGATCAGTGCATGATCAGTCACGTGATCAGTGCATGATCAGTCACGTGATCAGTGCATGATCAGTCACGTGATCAGTGCATGATAGCCACGTGATCAGTGCATGATCAGTCACGTGATCAGTGCATGATCAGCCACGTGATCAGTGCATGAGTGCCACGTGATCAGTGCATGATCAGACGTGATCAGTGCATGATCAGTCACGTGATCAGTGCATGATCAGCCACGTGATCAGTGCATGATAGCCACGTGATCAGTGCATGATAGCCACGTGATCAGTGCATGATCAGTCACGTGATCAGTGTATGATCAGCCACGTGATCAGTGCATGATAGCCACGTGATCAGTGCATGATCAGTCACGTGATCAGTGCATGATCAGTCACGTGATCAGTGCATGATCAGTCACGTGATCAGTGCATGATCAGCCACGTGATCAGTGCATGCTCAGTCACGTGATCAGGGCCTGCTGAGCTGCGTGATTACTGTCTGCTCATCTGCTTGACAATTGCCAGCTGAGCTGCACGATTCCTGCCTGTCATCTGCTTGACAATTGCCAGCTGTGCTGCGTAATTCCTGCCTGCTCAGCTGCTTGATTATTGCCAGCTGAGCAGCATGATTCCTCACAGCTGAGTTCCATGATTATTGCCTGCTGACTGTTTGATTCGTGCCTACTCAGCTCTTTGTTTATTGCCTCCAGAGGCACATGATCAGTGTATGATAGCAAACATGATCAGTGCATGATCAGTCACATGATCAGTGCCATTAAGTCACGTGATCAGTGCATGATAGTCATGTGATCAGTCCATGCTCAGTCACGGTATCAGTGCATGATCAGCCACGTGATCAGTGCATGATCAGTCACGTGATCAGTGTATGATCATCCACGTGATCAGTGCATGATCAGTCACGTGATCAGTGCATGATCAGACGTGATCAGTGCATGATCAGTCACGTGATCAGTGCATGATAGCCACGTGATCAGTGCATGATCAGTCACGTGATCAGTGTATGATCAGCCACGTGATCAGTGCATGATGCCACGTGATCAGTGCATGATCAGACGTGATCAGTGCATGATCAGTCACGTGATCAGTGCATGATCAGCCACGTGATCAGTGCATGATAGCCACGTGATCAGTGCATGATAGCCAGTGATCAGTGCATGATCAGTCACGTGATCAGTGTATGATCAGCCACGTGATCAGTGCATGATTGCCACTGATCAGTGCATGATCAGTCACGTGATCAGTGCATGATCAGCCACGTGATCAGTGCATGATCAGCCACGTGATCAGTGCATGATAGCCACGTGATCAGTGCATGATCAGTTACGTGAGCAGTGTATGATCAGCCACGTGATCAGTGCATGGTCAGACACGTGAACAGTGTATGATCAGCCACGTGATCAGTGCATGATATCCAAGTGATCAGTGCATGATCAATCACGTGATCAGTGTATGATCAGCCACGTGAACAGTGCATGCTCAGTCACGTGATCAGGGCCTGCTGAGCTGCGTGATTACTGTCTGCTCATCTGCTTGACAATTGCCAGCTGAGCTGCACGATTCCTGCCTGTCATCTGCTTGACAATTGCCAGCTGTGCTGCGTAATTCCTGCCTGCTCAGCTGCTTGATTATTGCCAGCTGAGCAGCATGATTCCTCACAGCTGAGTTCCATGATTATTGCCTGCTGACTGTTTGATTCGTGCCTACTCAGCTCTTTGTTTATTGCCTCCAGAGGCACATGATCAGTGTATGATAGCAAACATGATCAGCGCATGATCAGTCACATGATCAGCGCCATTAAGTCACGTGATCACTACATGATAGTCATGTGATCAGTCCATGCTCAGTCACGGTATCAGTGCATGATCAGCCACGTGATCAGTGCATGATCTGTCACATGATTAGTGTATGATCATCCACGTGATCAGTGCATGGGCAGTCATGTGATCAGTGCATGATTAGACGTGATCAGTGCATGATCAGTCTCGTGATCAGTGCATGATAGCCACGTGATCAGTGCATGATCAGTCACCTGATGGGTGTATGATCATTCACGTGACCAGTACATGGTAGCTACATGATCAGTGCATGATCAGCCACGTGATCAGTGCATGATAGCCACGTGATCAGTGCATGATCAGCCACGTGATCAGTGCATGATCAGTGCATGATCAATTACGTGATCAGTGCATGATCAGTCACGTGATCAGTGCATGATCAGTCATGTGATCAGTACATGGTAGCTGCGTGATCAGTGCATGATCAGCCACGTGATCAGTGCATGATAGCCACGTGATCAGTGCATGATCAGTCACGTGATCAGTGCATGATCAGTCACGTGATCAGTGCATGATCAGCCACGTGATCAGTGCATGATCAGGCACGTGATCAGTGCATGATCAGCCACGTGATCAGTGCATGATAGCCACGTGATCAGTGCATGATCAGTCACGTGATCAGTGCATGATCAGTCACGTGATCAGTGCATGATCAGCCACGTGATCAGTGCATGATCAGTGCATGATCAATTACGTGATCAGTGCATGATCAGTCACGTGACCAGTACATGGTAGCTACGTGATCATTGCATGATCAGCCACGTGAGCAGTGCATGATAGCCACGTGATCAGTGCATGATCAGCCACGTGATCAGTGCATGATCAGTCACGTGATCAGTGCATGATCAGTCACGTGATCAGTGCATGATCAGCCACGTGATCAGTGCATGTCAGTCATGTAGTCAGTGCATGATAGCCCGTGATCAGTGCATGATCAGTCCCGTGATAGTGTATGATCAGCCACGTGATCAGTGCATGATCAGCCACGTGATCAGTGCATGATCAGTCACGTGATCAGTGCATGATCAGTCACGTGATCAGTGTGTGATCAGCCACGTGAACAGTGCATGCTCAGTCACGTGATCAGGGCCTGCTGAGCTGCGTGATTACTGTCTGCTCATCTGCTTGACAATTGCCAGCTGAGCTGCACGATTCCTGCCTGTCATCTGCTTGACAATTGCCAGCTGTGCTGCGTAATTCCTGCCTGCTCAGCTGCTTGATTATTGACAGCTGAGCAGCATGATTCCTCACACCTGAGTTCCATGATTATTGCCTGCTGACTGTATGATTCGTGCCTACTCAGCTCTTTGTTTATTGCCTCCAGAGGCACATGATCAGTGTATGATAGCAAACATGATCAGCGCATGATCAGTCACATGATCAGCGCCATTAAGTCACGTGATCACTACATGATAGTCATGTGATCAGTCCATGCTCAGTCACGGTATCAGTGCATGATCAGCCACGTGATCAGTGCATGATCTGTCACATGATTAGTGTATGATCATCCACGTGATCAGTCCATGATAGCCACGTGATCAGTGCATGATAGCCAGTGATCAGTGCATGATCAGTCACGTGATCAGTGCATGATCAGCCACGTGATCAGTGCATGATAGCCACTGATCAGTGCATGATCAGTCACGTGATCAGTGCATGATCAGTCACGTGATCAGTGCATGATAGCCACGTGATCAGTGCATGATCAGTCACGTGATCAGTGCATGATCAGCCACGTGATCAGTGCATGATGCCACGTGATCAGTGCATGATCAGTCACGTGATCAGTGCATGATCAGCCACGTGATCAGTGCATGATCAGCCACGTGATCAGTGCATGATAGCCACGTGATCAGTGCATGATCAGTCACGTGATCAGTGCATGATCAGCCACGTGATCAGTGCATGATCAGCCACGTGATCAGTGCATGATCAGCCACGTGATCAGTGCATGATAGCCACGTGATCAGTGCATGATCAGTCACGTGATCAGTGCATGATCAGTCACGTGATCAGTGCATGATCAATTACGTGATCAGTGCATGATCAGTCACGTGATCAGTGCATGGTAGCTACGTGATCAGTGCATGATCAGCCACGTGATCAGTGCATGATAGCCACGTGATCAGTGCATGATCAGTCACATGATCAGTGCATGATCATCCACGTGATCAGTGCATGATCAGTCACGTGATCAGTGCATGATCAGTCACGTGATCAGTGCATGATCAGCCACGTGATCAGTGCATGATCAGTCACGTGATCAGTGCATGGTAGCTGCGTGATCAGTGCATGATCAGCCACGTGAGCAGTGCATGATAGCCACGTGATCAGTGCATGATCAGCCACGTGATCAGTGCATGATCAATCACGTGATCAGTGCATGATCAGTCACGTGATCAGTGCATGGTAGCTACGTGATCAGTGCATGATCAGCCACGTGATCAGTGCATGATCAGACGTGATCAGTGCATGATCAGTCACGTGATCAGTGCATGATCAGCCACGTGATCAGTGCATGATAGCCACGTGATCAGTGCATGATAGCCAGTGATCAGTGCATGATCAGTCACGTGATCAGTGCATGATCAGCCACGTGATCAGTGCATGATAGCCACGTGATCAGTGCATGATCAGTCACGTGATCAGTGCATGATCAGTCACGTGATCAGTGCATGATCAGTCACGTGATCAGTGCATGATAGCCACGTGATCAGTGCATGATCAGTCACGTGATCAGTGTATGATCAGCCACGTGATCAGTGCATGAGTGCCACGTGATCAGTGCATGATCAGACGTGATCAGTGCATGATCAGTCACGTGATCAGTGCATGATCAGCCACGTGATCAGTGCATGATAGCCACGTGATCAGTGCATGATAGCCAGTGATCAGTGCATGATCAGTCACGTGATCAGTGCATGATCAGCCACGTGATCAGTGCATGATCAGCCACGTGATCAGTGCATGATCAGTCACGTGATCAGTGCATGATCAGTCACGTGATCAGTGCATGATCAGTCACGTGATCAGTGCATGATCAGCCACGTGATCAGTGCATGCTCAGTCACGTGATCAGGGCCTGCTGAGCTGCGTGATTACTGTCTGCTCATCTGCTTGACAATTGCCAGCTGAGCTGCACGATTCCTGCCTGTCATCTGCTTGACAATTGCCAGCTGTGCTGCGTAATTCCTGCCTGCTCAGCTGCTTGATTATTGCCAGCTGAGCAGCATGATTCCTCACAGCTGAGTTCCATGATTATTGCCTGCTGACTGTTTGATTCGTGCCTACTCAGCTCTTTGTTTATTGCCTCCAGAGGCACATGATCAGTGTATGATAGCAAACATGATCAGTGCATGATCAGTCACATGATCAGCGCCATTAAGTCACGTGATCACTGCATGATAGTCATGTGATCAGTCCATGCTCAGTCACGGTATCAGTGCATGATCAGCCACGTGATCAGTGCATGATCAGTCACATGATCAGTGTATGATCATCCACGTGATCAGTGCATGGGCAGTCATGTGATCAGTGCATGATCAGACGTGATCAGTGCATGATCAGTCACGTGATCAGTGCATGATAGCCACGTGATCAGTGCATGATCAGTCACGTGATCAGTGTATGATCAGCCACGTGATCAGTGCATGATGCCACGTGATCAGTGCATGATCAGACGTGATCAGTGCATGATCAGTCACGTGATCAGTGCATGATCAGCCACGTGATCAGTGCATGATAGCCACGTGATCAGTGCATGATAGCCACGTGATCAGTGCATGATCAGTCACGTGATCAGTGTATGATCAGCCACGTGATCAGTGCATGATTGCCACTGATCAGTGCATGATCAGTCACGTGATCAGTGCATGATCAGCCACGTGATCAGTGCATGATCAGCCACGTGATCAGTGCATGATAGCCACGTGATCAGTGCATGATCAGTTACGTGAGCAGTGTATGATCAGCCACGTGATCAGTGCATGGTCAGACACGTGAACAGTGTATGATCAGCCACGTGATCAGTGCATGATATCCAAGTGATCAGTGCATGATCAATCACGTGATCAGTGTATGATCAGCCACGTGAACAGTGCATGCTCAGTCACGTGATCAGGGCCTGCTGAGCTGCGTGATTACTGTCTGCTCATCTGCTTGACAATTGCCAGCTGAGCTGCACGATTCCTGCCTGTCATCTGCTTGACAATTGCCAGCTGTGCTGCGTAATTCCTGCCTGCTCAGCTGCTTGATTATTGCCAGCTGAGCAGCATGATTCCTCACAGCTGAGTTCCATGATTATTGCCTGCTGACTGTTTGATTCGTGCCTACTCAGCTCTTTGTTTATTGCCTCCAGAGGCACATGATCAGTGTATGATAGCAAACATGATCAGCGCATGATCAGTCACATGATCAGCGCCATTAAGTCACGTGATCACTACATGATAGTCATGTGATCAGTCCATGCTCAGTCACGGTATCAGTGCATGATCAGCCACGTGATCAGTGCATGATCTGTCACATGATTAGTGTATGATCATCCACGTGATCAGTGCATGGGCAGTCATGTGATCAGTGCATGATTAGACGTGATCAGTGCATGATCAGTCTCGTGATCAGTGCATGATAGCCACGTGATCAGTGCATGATCAGTCACCTGATGGGTGTATGATCATTCACGTGACCAGTACATGGTAGCTACATGATCAGTGCATGATCAGCCACGTGATCAGTGCATGATAGCCACGTGATCAGTGCATGATCAGCCACGTGATCAGTGCATGATCAGTGCATGATCAATTACGTGATCAGTGCATGATCAGTCACGTGATCAGTGCATGATCAGTCACGTGATCAGTGCATGATAGCTGCGTGATCAGTGCATGATCAGCCACGTGATCAGTGCATGATAGCCACGTGATCAGTGCATGATCAGTCACGTGATCAGTGCATGATCAGTCACGTGATCAGTGCATGATCAGCCACGTGATCAGTGCATGATCAGCCACGTGATCAGTGCATGATCAGCCACGTGATCAGTGCATGATAGCCACGTGATCAGTGCATGATCAGTCCCGTGATCAGTGCATGATCAGTCACGTGATCAGTGCATGATCAGCCACGTGATCAGTGCATGATCAGTGCATGATCAATTACGTGATCAGTGCATGATCAGTCACGTGACCAGTACATGGTAGCTACGTGATCATTGCATGATCAGCCACGTGAGCAGTGCATGATAGCCACGTGATCAGTGCATGATCAGCCACGTGATCAGTGCATGATCAGTCACGTGATCAGTGCATGATCAGTCACGTGATCAGTGCATGATCAGCCACGTGATCAGTGCATGTCAGTCATGTAGTCAGTGCATGATAGCCCGTGATCAGTGCATGATCAGTCCCGTGATAGTGTATGATCAGCCACGTGATCAGTGCATGATCAGCCACGTGATCAGTGCATGATCAGTCACGTGATCAGTGCATGATCAGTCACGTGATCAGTGTGTGATCAGCCACGTGAACAGTGCATGCTCAGTCACGTGATCAGGGCCTGCTGAGCTGCGTGATTACTGTCTGCTCATCTGCTTGACAATTGCCAGCTGAGCTGCACGATTCCTGCCTGTCATCTGCTTGACAATTGCCAGCTGTGCTGCGTAATTCCTGCCTGCTCAGCTGCTTGATTATTGCCAGCTGAGCAGCATGATTCCTCACAGCTGAGTTCCATGATTATTGCCTGCTGACTGTTTGATTCGTGCCTACTCAGCTCTTTGTTTATTGCCTCCAGAGGCACATGATCAGTGTATGATAGCAAACATGATCAGCGCATGATCAGTCACATGATCAGCGCCATTAAGTCACGTGATCACTACATGATAGTCATGTGATCAGTCCATGCTCAGTCACGGTATCAGTGCATGATCAGCCACGTGATCAGTGCATGATCTGTCACATGATTAGTGTATGATCATCCACGTGATCAGTGCATGATAGCCAGGTGATCAGTGCATGATAGCCAGTGATCAGTGCATGATCAGTCACGTGATCAGTGCATGATCAGCCACGTGATCAGTGCATGATAGCCACTGATCAGTGCATGATCAGTCACGTGATCAGTGCATGATCAGTCACGTGATCAGTGCATGATAGCCACGTGATCAGTGCATGATCAGTCACGTGATCAGTGCATGATCAGCCACGTGATCAGTGCATGATGCCACGTGATCAGTGCATGATCAGTCACGTGATCAGTGCATGATCAGCCACGTGATCAGTGCATGATCAGCCACGTGATCAGTGCATGATAGCCACGTGATCAGTGCATGATCAGTCACGTGATCAGTGCATGATCAGCCACGTGATCAGTGCATGATCAGCCACGTGATCAGTGCATGATCAGCCACGTGATCAGTGCATGATAGCCACGTGATCAGTGCATGATCAGTCACGTGATCAGTGCATGATCAGTCACGTGATCAGTGCATGATCAGTTACGTGATCAGTGCATGATCAGTCACGTGATCAGTGCATGATAGCTACGTGATCAGTGCATGATCAGCCACGTGATCAGTGCATGATAGCCACGTGATCAGTGCATGATCAGTCACGTGATCAGTGCATGATCATCCACGTGATCAGTGCATGATCAGTCACGTGATCAGTGCATGATCAGTCACGTGATCAGTGCATGATCAGCCACGTGATCAGTGCATGATCAGTCACGTGATCAGTGCATGGTAGCTGCGTGATCATTGCATGATCAGCCACGTGAGCAGTGCATGATAGCCACGTGATCAGTGCATGATCAGCCACGTGATCAGTGCATGATCAGTCACGTGATCAGTGCATGATCAGTCACGTGATCAGTGCATGGTAGCTACGTGATCAGTGCATGATCAGCCACGTGATCAGTGCATGATCAGACGTGATCAGTGCATGATCAGTCACGTGATCAGTGCATGATCAGCCACGTGATCAGTGCATGATAGCCACGTGATCAGTGCATGATAGCCAGTGATCAGTGCATGATCAGTCACGTGATCAGTGCATGATCAGCCACGTGATCAGTGCATGATTGCCACGTGATCAGTGCATGATCAGTCACGTGATCAGTGCATGATCAGTCACGTGATCAGTGCATGATCAGTCACGTGATCAGTGCATGATAGCCACGTGATCAGTGCATGATCAGTCACGTGATCAGTGTATGATCAGCCACGTGATCAGTGCATGAGTGCCACGTGATCAGTGCATGATCAGACGTGATCAGTGCATGATCAGTCACGTGATCAGTGCATGATCAGCCACGTGATCAGTGCATGATAGCCACGTGATCAGTGCATGATAGCCACGTGATCAGTGCATGATCAGTCACGTGATCAGTGTATGATCAGCCACGTGATCAGTGCATGATCAGCCACGTGATCAGTGCATGATCAGTCACGTGATCAGTGCATGATCAGTCACGTGATCAGTGCATGATCAGTCACGTGATCAGTGCATGATCAGCCACGTGATCAGTGCATGCTCAGTCACGTGATCAGGGCCTGCTGAGCTGCGTGATTACTGTCTGCTCATCTGCTTGACAATTGCCAGCTGAGCTGCACGATTCCTGCCTGTCATCTGCTTGACAATTGCCAGCTGTGCTGCGTAATTCCTGCCTGCTCAGCTGCTTGATTATTGCCAGCTGAGCAGCATGATTCCTCACAGCTGAGTTCCATGATTATTGCCTGCTGACTGTTTGATTCGTGCCTACTCAGCTCTTTGTTTATTGCCTCCAGAGGCACATGATCAGTGTATGATAGCAAACATGATCAGCGCATGATCAGTCACATGATCAGCGCCATTAAGTCACGTGATCACTACATGATAGTCATGTGATCAGTCCATGCTCAGTCACGGTATCAGTGCATGATCAGCCACGTGATCAGTGCATGATCTGTCACATGATTAGTGTATGATCATCCACGTGATCAGTGCATGGGCAGTCATGTGATCAGTGCATGATTAGACGTGATCAGTGCATGATCAGTCACGTGATCAGTGCATGATAGCCACGTGATCAGTGCATGATCAGTCACCTGATGGGTGTATGATCATTCACGTGACCAGTACATGGTAGCTACATGATCAGTGCATGATCAGCCACGTGATCAGTGCATGATAGCCACGTGATCAGTGCATGATCAGCCACGTGATCAGTGCATGATCAGTGCATGATCAAATACGTGATCAGTGCATGATCAGTCACGTGACCAGTACATGGTAGCTGCGTGATCATGCATGATCAGCCACGTGAGCAGTGCATGATAGCCACGTGATCAGTGCATGATCAGTCACGTGATCAGTGCATGATCAGTCACGTGATCAGTGCATGATCAGCCACGTGATCAGTGCATGATCAGTCACGTGATCAGTGTATGATCAGCCACGTGATCAGTGCATGATAGCCACGTGATCAGTGCATGATCAGTCACGTGATCAGTGCATGATCAGTCACGTGATCAGTGCATGATCAGCCACGTGATCAGTGCATGATCAGTGCATGATCAATTACGTGATCAGTGCATGATCAGTCACGTGATCAGTGCATGTAGCCACGTGATCAGTGCATGATCAGCCACGTGATCAGTGCATGATAGTCACGTGATCAGTGCATGATAGCCCGTGATCAGTGCATGATCAGTCCCGTGATCAGTGCATGATCAGCCACGTGATCAGTGCATGATCAGCCACGTGATCAGTGCATGATCAGTCACGTGATCAGTGCATGATCAGTCACGTGATCAGTGTATGATCAGCCACGTGAACAGTGCATGCTCAGTCACGTGATCAGGGCCTGCTGAGCTGCGTGATTACTGTCTGCTCATCTGCTTGACAATTGCCAGCTGAGCTGCACGATTCCTGCCTGTCATCTGCTTGACAATTGCCAGCTGTGCTGCGTAATTCCTGCCTGCTCAGCTGCTTGATTATTGCCAGCTGAGCAGCATGATTCCTCACACCTGAGTTCCATGATTATTGCCTGCTGACTGTTTGATTCGTGCCTACTCAGCTCTTTGTTTATTGCCTCCAGAGGCACATGATCAGTGTATGATAGCAAACATGATCAGCGCATGATCAGTCACATGATCAGCGCCATTAAGTCACGTGATCACTACATGATAGTCATGTGATCAGTCCATGCTCAGTCACGGTATCAGTGCATGATCAGCCACGTGATCAGTGCATGATCAGCCACGTGATCAGTGCATGATAGCCATGTGATCAGTGCATGATCAGTCACGTGATCAGTGCATGACAGGCACGTGATCAGTGCATGATCAGCCACGTGATCAGTGCATGATCAGTCACCTGATGGGTGTATGATCAGTCACGTGACCAGTACATGGTAGCTACATGATCATTGCATGATCAGCCACGTGAGTAGTGCATGATAGCCACGTGATCAGTGCATGATCAGCCACGTGATCAGTGCATGATCAGTCACGTGATCAGTGCATGATCAGTTACGTGATCAGTGCATGATCAGTCACGTGATCAGTGCATGATAGCTACGTGATCAGTGCATGATCAGCCACGTGATCAGTGCATGATAGCCACGTGATCAGTGCATGATCAGTCACGTGATCAGTGCATGATCAGTCACGTGATCAGTGCATGATCATTTACGTGATCAGTGCATGATCAGTCACGTGATCAGTATATGGTAGCTACGTGATCAGTGCATGATCAGCCACGTGATCAGTGCATGATAGCCACGTGATCAGTGCATGATCAGTTACGTGATCAGTGCATGATCAGCCACGTGATCAGTGCATGATGCCACGTGATCAGTGCATGATCAGTCACGTGATCAGTGCATGATCAGCCACGTGATCAGTGCATGATCAGCCACGTGATCAGTGCATGATAGCCACGTGATCAGTGCATGATCAGTTACGTGATCAGTGCATGATCAGCCACGTGATCAGTGCATGATCAGACACGTGATCAGTGCATGATCAGCCACGTGATCAGTGCATGATATCCACGTGATCAGTGCATGATCAGTCACGTGATCAGTGCATGATCAGTCACGTGATCAGTGCATGATCAGTTACGTGATCAGTGCATGATCAGTCACGTGATCAGTGCATGGTAGCTACGTGATCAGTGCATGATCAGCCACGTGATCAGTGCATGATAGCCACGTGATCAGTGCATGATCAGTCACATGATCAGTGCATGATCATCCACGTGATCAGTGCATGATCAGTCACGTGATCAGTGCATGATCAGTCACGTGATCAGTGCATGATCAGCCACGTGATCAGTGCATGATCAGTCACGTGATCAGTACATGGTAGCTGCGTGATCAGTGCATGATCAGCCACGTGAGCAGTGCATGATAGCCACGTGATCAGTGCATGATCAGCCACGTGATCAGTGCATGATCAGTTACGTGATCAGTGCATGATCAGTCACGTGATCAGTGCATGATAGCTACGTGATCAGTGCATGATCAGCCACGTGATCAGTGCATGATACAGACGTGATCAGTGCATGATCAGTCACGTGATCAGTGCATGATCAGCCACGTGATCAGTGCATGATCAGCCACGTGATCAGTGCATGATAGCCACGTGATCAGTGCATGATCAGTCACGTGATCAGTGTATGATCAGCCACGTGATCAGTGCATGATCAGCCACGTGATCAGTGCATGATCAGCCACGTGATCAGTGCATGATCAGTCACGTGATCAGTGCATGATCAGTCACGTGATCAGTGCATGATCAGCCACGTGATCAGTGCATGCTCAGTCACGTGATCAGGGCCTGCTGAGCTGCGTGATTACTGTCTGCTCATCTGCTTGACAATTGCCAGCTGAGCTGCACGATTCCTGCCTGTCATCTGCTTGACAATTGCCAGCTGTGCTGCGTAATTCCTGCCTGCTCAGCTGCTTGATTATTGCCAGCTGAGCAGCATGATTCCTCACAGCTGAGTTCCATGATTATTGCCTGCTGACTGTTTGATTCGTGCCTACTCAGCTCTTTGTTTATTGCCTCCAGAGGCACATGATCAGTGTATGATAGCAAACATGATCAGCGCATGATCAGTCACATGATCAGCGCCATTAAGTCACGTGATCACTACATGATAGTCATGTGATCAGTCCATGCTCAGTCACGGTATCAGTGCATGATCAGCCACGTGATCAGTGCATGATCTGTCACATGATTAGTGTATGATCATCCACGTGATCAGTGCATGGGCAGTCATGTGATCAGTGCATGATTAGACGTGATCAGTGCATGATCAGTCTCGTGATCAGTGCATGATAGCCACGTGATCAGTGCATGATCAGTCACCTGATGGGTGTATGATCATTCACGTGACCAGTACATGGTAGCTACATGATCAGTGCATGATCAGCCACGTGATCAGTGCATGATAGCCACGTGATCAGTGCATGATCAGCCACGTGATCAGTGCATGATCAGTGCATGATCAAATACGTGATCAGTGCATGATCAGTCACGTGATCAGTGCATGATCAGTCACGTGATCAGTGCATGATAGCTGCGTGATCATGCATGATCAGCCACGTGATCAGTGCATGATAGCCACGTGATCAGTGCATGATCAGCCACGTGATCAGTGCATGATCAGTCACGTGATCAGTGCATGATCAGCCACGTGATCAGTGCATGATCAGGCACGTGATCAGTGCATGATCAGCCACGTGATCAGTGCATGATAGCCACGTGATCAGTGCATGATCAGTCACGTGATCAGTGCATGATCAGTCACGTGATCAGTGCATGATCAGCCACGTGATCAGTGCATGATCAGTGCATGATCAATTACGTGATCAGTGCATGATCAGTCACGTGACCAGTACATGTAGCTACGTGATCATTGCATGATCAGCCACGTGAGCAGTGCATGATAGCCACGTGATCAGTGCATGATCAGCCACGTGATCAGTGCATGATCAGTCACGTGATCAGTGCATGATCAGTCACGTGATCAGTGCATGATCAGCCACGTGATCAGTGCATGTCAGTCATGTGTCAGTGCATGATAGCCCGTGATCAGTGCATGATCAGTCCCGTGATCAGTGTATGATCAGCCACGTGATCAGTGCATGATCAGCCACGTGATCAGTGCATGATCAGTCACGTGATCAGTGCATGATCAGTCACGTGATCAGTGTGTGATCAGCCACGTGAACAGTGCATGCTCAGTCACATGATCAGGGCCTGCTGAGCTGCGTGATTACTGTCTGCTCATCTGCTTGACAATTGCCAGCTGAGCTGCACGATTCCTGCCTGTCATCTGCTTGACAATTGCCAGCTGTGCTGCGTAATTCCTGCCTGCTCAGCTGCTTGATTATTGCCAGCTGAGCAGCATGATTCCTCACACCTGAGTTCCATGATTATTGCCCGCTGAATGTATGATTCGTGCCTACTCAGCTCTTTGTTTATTGCCTCCAGAGGCACATGATCAGTGTATGATAGCAAACATGATCAGCGCATGATCAGTCACATGATCAGCGCCATTAAGTCACGTGATCACTACATGATAGTCATGTGATCAGTCCATGCTCAGTCACGGTATCAGTGCATGATCAGCCACGTGATCAGTGCATGATCAGCCACGTGATCAGTGCATGATAGCCATGTGATCAGTGCATGATCAGTCACGTGATCAGTGCATGATCAGGCACGTGATCAGTGCATGATCAGCCACGTGATCAGTGCATGATCAGTCACCTGATGGGTGTATGATCAGTCACGTGACCAGTACATGGTAGCTACATGATCATTGCATGATCAGCCACGTGAGTAGTGCATGATAGCCACGTGATCAGTGCATGATCAGCCACGTGATCAGTGCATGATCAGTCACGTGATCAGTGCATGATCAATTACGTGATCAGTGCATGATCAGTCACGTGACCAGTGCATGGTTGCTACGTGATCAGTGCATGATCAGCCACGTGATCAGTGCATGATAGCCACGTGATCAGTGCATGATCAGTCACGTGATCAGTGCATGATCAGTCACGTGATCAGTGCATGATCATTTACGTGATCAGTGCATGATCAGTCACGTGATCAGTATATGGTAGCTACGTGATCATTGCATGATCAGCCACGTGATCAGTGCATGATAGCCACGTGATCAGTGCATGATCAGTTACGTGATCAGTGTATGATCAGCCACGTGATCAGTGCATGAGTGCCACGTGATCAGTGCATGATCAGTCACGTGATCAGTGTGTGATCAGCCACGTGATCAGTGCATGATCAGCCACGTGATCAGTGCATGATAGCCACGTGATCAGTGCATGATCAGTTACGTGATCAGTGTATGATCAGCCACGTGATCAGTGCATGATCAGACACGTGATCAGTGTATGATCAGCCACGTGATCAGTGCATGATATCCACGTGATCAGTGCATGATCAGTCACGTGATCAGTGCATGATCAGTCACGTGATCAGTGCATGATCAGTCACGTGATCAGTGCATGATCAGTCACGTGACCAGTACATGGTAGCTACGTGATCATTGCATGATCAGCCACGTGATCAGTGCATGATAGCCACGTGATCAGTGCATGATCAGTCACATGATCAGTGCATGATCATCCACGTGATCAGTGCATGATCAGTCACGTGATCAGTGCATGATCAGTCACGTGATCAGTGCATGATCAGCCACGTGATCAGTGCATGATCAGTCACGTGATCAGTGCATGATAGCTGCGTGATCAGTGCATGATCAGCCACGTGATCAGTGCATGATAGCCACGTGATCAGTGCATGATCAGCCACGTGATCAGTGCATGATCAGTCACGTGATCAGTGCATGATCAGTCACGTGACCAGTACATGGTAGCTACGTGATCATTGCATGATCAGCCACGTGATCAGTGCATGATACAGACATGATCAGTGCATGATCAGTCACGTGATCAGTGCATGATCAGCCACGTGATCAGTGCATGATAGCCACGTGATCAGTGCATGATAGCCAGTGATCAGTGCATGATCAGTCACGTGATCAGTGCATGATCAGCCACGTGATCAGTGCATGATAGCCACTGATCAGTGCATGATCAGTCACGTGATCAGTGCATGATCAGTCACGTGATCAGTGCATGATCAGTCACGTGATCAGTGCATGATAGCCACGTGATCAGTGCATGATCAGTCACGTGATCAGTGCATGATCAGCCACGTGATCAGTGCATGATGCCACGTGATCAGTGCATGATCAGACGTGATCAGTGCATGATCAGTCACGTGATCAGTGCATGATCAGCCACGTGATCAGTGCATGATAGCCACGTGATCAGTGCATGATAGCCACGTGATCAGTGCATGATCAGTCACGTGATCAGTGTATGATCAGCCACGTGATCAGTGCATGATTGCCACTGATCAGTGCATGATCAGTCACGTGATCAGTGCATGATCAGCCACGTGATCAGTGCATGATCAGCCACGTGATCAGTGCATGATAGCCACGTGATCAGTGCATGATCAGTTACGTGAGCAGTGTATGATCAGCCACGTGATCAGTGCATGGTCAGACACGTGAACAGTGTATGATCAGCCACGTGATCAGTGCATGATATCCAAGTGATCAGTGCATGATCAATCACGTGATCAGTGTATGATCAGCCACGTGAACAGTGCATGCTCAGTCACGTGATCAGGGCCTGCTGAGCTGCGTGATTACTGTCTGCTCATCTGCTTGACAATTGCCAGCTGAGCTGCACGATTCCTGCCTGTCATCTGCTTGACAATTGCCAGCTGTGCTGCGTAATTCCTGCCTGCTCAGCTGCTTGATTATTGCCAGCTGAGCAGCATGATTCCTCACAGCTGAGTTCCATGATTATTGCCTGCTGACTGTTTGATTCGTGCCTACTCAGCTCTTTGTTTATTGCCTCCAGAGGCACATGATCAGTGTATGATAGCAAACATGATCAGCGCATGATCAGTCACATGATCAGCGCCATTAAGTCACGTGATCACTACATGATAGTCATGTGATCAGTCCATGCTCAGTCACGGTATCAGTGCATGATCAGCCACGTGATCAGTGCATGATCTGTCACATGATTAGTGTATGATCATCCACGTGATCAGTGCATGGGCAGTCATGTGATCAGTGCATGATTAGACGTGATCAGTGCATGATCAGTCTCGTGATCAGTGCATGATAGCCACGTGATCAGTGCATGATCAGTCACCTGATGGGTGTATGATCATTCACGTGACTGTACATGGTAGCTACATGATCAGTGCATGATCAGCCACGTGATCAGTGCATGATAGCCACGTGATCAGTGCATGATCAGCCACGTGATCAGTGCATGATCAGTGCATGATCAATTACGTGATCAGTGCATGATCAGTCACGTGATCAGTGCATGATCAGTCACGTGATCAGTGCATGGTAGCTGCGTGATCAGTGCATGATCAGCCACGTGATCAGTGCATGATAGCCACGTGATCAGTGCATGATCAGTCACGTGATCAGTGCATGATCAGTCACGTGATCAGTGCATGATCAGCCACGTGATCAGTGCATGATCAGGCACGTGATCAGTGCATGATCAGCCACGTGATCAGTGCATGATAGCCACGTGATCAGTGCATGATCAGTCACGTGATCAGTGCATGATCAGTCACGTGATCAGTGCATGATCAGCCACGTGATCAGTGCATGATCAGTGCATGATCAATTACGTGATCAGTGCATGATCAGTCACGTGACCAGTACATGTAGCTACGTGATCATTGCATGATCAGCCACGTGAGCAGTGCATGATAGCCACGTGATCAGTGCATGATCAGCCACGTGATCAGTGCATGATCAGTCACGTGATCAGTGCATGATCAGTCACGTGATCAGTGCATGATCAGCCACGTGATCAGTGCATGTCAGTCATGTAGTCAGTGCATGATAGCCCGTGATCAGTGCATGATCAGTCCCGTGATAGTGTATGATCAGCCACGTGATCAGTGCATGATAGCCACGTGATCAGTGCATGATCAGTCACGTGATCAGTGCATGATCAGTCACGTGATCAGTGTGTGATCAGCCACGTGAACAGTGCATGCTCAGTCACGTGATCAGGGCCTGCTGAGCTGCGTGATTACTGTCTGCTCATCTGCTTGACAATTGCCAGCTGAGCTGCACGATTCCTGCCTGTCATCTGCTTGACAATTGCCAGCTGTGCTGCGTAATTCCTGCCTGCTCAGCTGCTTGATTATTGCCAGCTGAGCAGCATGATTCCTCACAGCTGAGTTCCATGATTATTGCCTGCTGACTGTATGATTCGTGCCTACTCAGCTCTTTGTTTATTGCCTCCAGAGGCACATGATCAGTGTATGATAGCAAACATGATCAGCGCATGATCAGTCACATGATCAGCGCCATTAAGTCACGTGATCACTACATGATAGTCATGTGATCAGTCCATGCTCAGTCACGGTATCAGTGCATGATCAGCCACGTGATCAGTGCATGATCTGTCACATGATTAGTGTATGATCATCCACGTGATCAGTGCATGATAGCCACGTGATCAGTGCATGATAGCCAGTGATCAGTGCATGATCAGTCACGTGATCAGTGCATGATCAGCCACGTGATCAGTGCATGATAGCCACTGATCAGTGCATGATCAGTCACGTGATCAGTGCATGATCAGTCACGTGATCAGTGCATGATCAGTCACGTGATCAGTGCATGATAGCCACGTGATCAGTGCATGATCAGTCACGTGATCAGTGCATGATCAGCCACGTGATCAGTGCATGATGCCACGTGATCAGTGCATGATCAGACGTGATCAGTGCATGATCAGTCACGTGATCAGTGCATGATCAGCCACGTGATCAGTGCATGATAGCCACGTGATCAGTGCATGATAGCCAGTGATCAGTGCATGATCAGTCACGTGATCAGTGTATGATCAGCCACGTGATCAGTGCATGATTGCCACGTGATCAGTGCATGATCAGTCACGTGATCAGTGCATGATCAGTCACGTGATCAGTGCATGATCAGCCACGTGATCAGTGCATGATAGCCACGTGATCAGTGCATGATCAGTTACGTGAGCAGTGTATGATCAGCCACGTGATCAGTGCATGGTCAGACACGTGAACAGTGTATGATCAGCCACGTGATCAGTGCATGATATCCAAGTGATCAGTGCATGATCAATCACGTGATCAGTGTATGATCAGCCACGTGAACAGTGCATGCTCAGTCACGTGATCAGGGCCTGCTGAGCTGCGTGATTACTGTCTGCTCATCTGCTTGACAATTGCCAGCTGAGCTGCACGATTCCTGCCTGTCATCTGCTTGACAATTGCCAGCTGTGCTGCGTAATTCCTGCCTGCTCAGCTGCTTGATTATTGCCAGCTGAGCAGCATGATTCCTCACAGCTGAGTTCCATGATTATTGCCTGCTGACTGTTTGATTCGTGCCTACTCAGCTCTTTGTTTATTGCCTCCAGAGGCACATGATCAGTGTATGATAGCAAACATGATCAGCGCATGATCAGTCACATGATCAGCGCCATTAAGTCACGTGATCACTACATGATAGTCATGTGATCAGTCCATGCTCAGTCACGGTATCAGTGCATGATCAGCCACGTGATCAGTGCATGATCTGTCACATGATTAGTGTATGATCATCCACGTGATCAGTGCATGGGCAGTCATGTGATCAGTGCATGATTAGACGTGATCAGTGCATGATCAGTCTCGTGATCAGTGCATGATAGCCACGTGATCAGTGCATGATCAGTCACCTGATGGGTGTATGATCATTCACGTGACTGTACATGGTAGCTACATGATCAGTGCATGATCAGCCACGTGATCAGTGCATGATAGCCACGTGATCAGTGCATGATCAGCCACGTGATCAGTGCATGATCAGTGCATGATCAATTACGTGATCAGTGCATGATCAGTCACGTGATCAGTGCATGATCAGTCACGTGATCAGTGCATGATAGCTGCGTGATCAGTGCATGATCAGCCACGTGATCAGTGCATGATAGCCACGTGATCAGTGCATGATCAGTCACGTGATCAGTGCATGATCAGTCACGTGATCAGTGCATGATCAGCCACGTGATCAGTGCATGATCAGTCACGTGATCAGTGCATGATCAGCCACGTGATCAGTGCATGATAGCCACGTGATCAGTGCATGATCAGTCACGTGATCAGTGCATGATCAGTCACGTGATCAGTGCATGATCAGCCACGTGATCAGTGCATGATCAGTGCATGATCAATTACGTGATCAGTGCATGATCAGTCACGTGACCAGTACATGTAGCTACGTGATCATTGCATGATCAGCCACGTGAGCAGTGCATGATAGCCACGTGATCAGTGCATGATCAGCCACGTGATCAGTGCATGATCAGTCACGTGATCAGTGCATGATCAGTCACGTGATCAGTGCATGATCAGCCACGTGATCAGTGCATGTCAGTCATGTAGTCAGTGCATGATAGCCCGTGATCAGTGCATGATCAGTCCCGTGATCAGTGTATGATCAGCCACGTGATCAGTGCATGATCAGCCACGTGATCAGTGCATGATCAGTCACGTGATCAGTGCATGATCAGTCACGTGATCAGTGTGTGATCAGCCACGTGAACAGTGCATGCTCAGTCACGTGATCAGGGCCTGCTGAGCTGCGTGATTACTGTCTGCTCATCTGCTTGACAATTGCCAGCTGAGCTGCACGATTCCTGCCTGTCATCTGCTTGACAATTGCCAGCTGTGCTGCGTAATTCCTGCCTGCTCAGCTGCTTGATTATTGCCAGCTGAGCAGCATGATTCCTCACAGCTGAGTTCCATGATTATTGCCTGCTGACTGTATGATTCGTGCCTACTCAGCTCTTTGTTTATTGCCTCCAGAGGCACATGATCAGTGTATGATAGCAAACATGATCAGTGCATGATCAGTCACATGATCAGCGCCATTAAGTCACGTGATCACTACATGATAGTCATGTGATCAGTCCATGCTCAGTCACGGTATCAGTGCATGATCAGCCACGTGATCAGTGCATGATCTGTCACATGATTAGTGTATGATCATCCACGTGATCAGTGCATGATAGCCACGTGATCAGTGCATGATAGCCAGTGATCAGTGCATGATCAGTCACGTGATCAGTGCATGATCAGCCACGTGATCAGTGCATGATTGCCACTGATCAGTGCATGATCAGTCACGTGATCAGTGCATGATCAGTCACGTGATCAGTGCATGATCAGTCACGTGATCAGTGCATGATAGCCACGTGATCAGTGCATGATCAGTCACGTGATCAGTGCATGATCAGCCACGTGATCAGTGCATGATGCCACGTGATCAGTGCATGATCAGACGTGATCAGTGCATGATCAGTCACGTGATCAGTGCATGATCAGCCACGTGATCAGTGCATGATAGCCACGTGATCAGTGCATGATAGCCAGTGATCAGTGCATGATCAGTCACGTGATCAGTGTATGATCAGCCACGTGATCAGTGCATGATTGCCACGTGATCAGTGCATGATCAGTCACGTGATCAGTGCATGATCAGTCACGTGATCAGTGCATGATCAGCCACGTGATCAGTGCATGATAGCCACGTGATCAGTGCATGATCAGTTACGTGAGCAGTGTATGATCAGCCACGTGATCAGTGCATGGTCAGACACGTGAACAGTGTATGATCAGCCACGTGATCAGTGCATGATATCCAAGTGATCAGTGCATGATCAATCACGTGATCAGTGTATGATCAGCCACGTGAACAGTGCATGCTCAGTCACGTGATCAGGGCCTGCTGAGCTGCGTGATTACTGTCTGCTCATCTGCTTGACAATTGCCAGCTGAGCTGCACGATTCCTGCCTGTCATCTGCTTGACAATTGCCAGCTGTGCTGCGTAATTCCTGCCTGCTCAGCTGCTTGATTATTGCCAGCTGAGCAGCATGATTCCTCACAGCTGAGTTCCATGATTATTGCCTGCTGACTGTTTGATTCGTGCCTACTCAGCTCTTTGTTTATTGCCTCCAGAGGCACATGATCAGTGTATGATAGCAAACATGATCAGCGCATGATCAGTCACATGATCAGCGCCATTAAGTCACGTGATCACTACATGATAGTCATGTGATCAGTCCATGCTCAGTCACGGTATCAGTGCATGATCAGCCACGTGATCAGTGCATGATCTGTCACATGATTAGTGTATGATCATCCACGTGATCAGTGCATGGGCAGTCATGTGATCAGTGCATGATTAGACGTGATCAGTGCATGATCAGTCTCGTGATCAGTGCATGATAGCCACGTGATCAGTGCATGATCAGTCACCTGATGGGTGTATGATCATTCACGTGACTGTACATGGTAGCTACATGATCAGTGCATGATCAGCCACGTGATCAGTGCATGATAGCCACGTGATCAGTGCATGATCAGCCACGTGATCAGTGCATGATCAGTGCATGATCAATTACGTGATCAGTGCATGATCAGTCACGTGATCAGTGCATGATCAGTCACGTGATCAGTGCATGATAGCTGCGTGATCAGTGCATGATCAGCCACGTGATCAGTGCATGATAGCCACGTGATCAGTGCATGATCAGTCACGTGATCAGTGCATGATCAGTCACGTGATCAGTGCATGATCAGCCACGTGATCAGTGCATGATCAGGCACGTGATCAGTGCATGATCAGCCACGTGATCAGTGCATGATAGCCACGTGATCAGTGCATGATCAGTCACGTGATCAGTGCATGATCAGTCACGTGATCAGTGCATGATCAGCCACGTGATCAGTGCATGATCAGTGCATGATCAATTACGTGATCAGTGCATGATCAGTCACGTGACCAGTACATGTAGCTACGTGATCATTGCATGATCAGCCACGTGAGCAGTGCATGATAGCCACGTGATCAGTGCATGATCAGCCACGTGATCAGTGCATGATCAGTCACGTGATCAGTGCATGATCAGTCACGTGATCAGTGCATGATCAGCCACGTGATCAGTGCATGTCAGTCATGTGTCAGTGCATGATAGCCCGTGATCAGTGCATGATCAGTCCCGTGATCAGTGTATGATCAGCCACGTGATCAGTGCATGATCAGCCACGTGATCAGTGCATGATCAGTCACGTGATCAGTGCATGATCAGTCACGTGATCAGTGTGTGATCAGCCACGTGAACAGTGCATGCTCAGTCACGTGATCAGGGCCTGCTGAGCTGCGTGATTACTGTCTGCTCATCTGCTTGACAATTGCCAGCTGAGCTGCACGATTCCTGCCTGTCATCTGCTTGACAATTGCCAGCTGTGCTGCGTAATTCCTGCCTGCTCAGCTGCTTGATTATTGCCAGCTGAGCAGCATGATTCCTCACAGCTGAGTTCCATGATTATTGCCTGCTGACTGTATGATTCGTGCCTACTCAGCTCTTTGTTTATTGCCTCCAGAGGCACATGATCAGTGTATGATAGCAAACATGATCAGTGCATGATCAGTCACATGATCAGCGCCATTAAGTCACGTGATCACTACATGATAGTCATGTGATCAGTCCATGCTCAGTCACGGTATCAGTGCATGATCAGCCACGTGATCAGTGCATGATCTGTCACATGATTAGTGTATGATCATCCACGTGATCAGTGCATGATAGCCACGTGATCAGTGCATGATAGCCAGTGATCAGTGCATGATCAGTCACGTGATCAGTGCATGATCAGCCACGTGATCAGTGCATGATTGCCACTGATCAGTGCATGATCAGTCACGTGATCAGTGCATGATCAGTCACGTGATCAGTGCATGATCAGTCACGTGATCAGTGCATGATAGCCACGTGATCAGTGCATGATCAGTCACGTGATCAGTGCATGATCAGCCACGTGATCAGTGCATGATGCCACGTGATCAGTGCATGATCAGACGTGATCAGTGCATGATCAGTCACGTGATCAGTGCATGATCAGCCACGTGATCAGTGCATGATAGCCACGTGATCAGTGCATGATAGCCAGTGATCAGTGCATGATCAGTCACGTGATCAGTGTATGATCAGCCACGTGATCAGTGCATGATTGCCACGTGATCAGTGCATGATCAGTCACGTGATCAGTGCATGATCAGTCACGTGATCAGTGCATGATCAGCCACGTGATCAGTGCATGATAGCCACGTGATCAGTGCATGATCAGTTACGTGAGCAGTGTATGATCAGCCACGTGATCAGTGCATGGTCAGACACGTGAACAGTGTATGATCAGCCACGTGATCAGTGCATGATATCCAAGTGATCAGTGCATGATCAATCACGTGATCAGTGTATGATCAGCCACGTGAACAGTGCATGCTCAGTCACGTGATCAGGGCCTGCTGAGCTGCGTGATTACTGTCTGCTCATCTGCTTGACAATTGCCAGCTGAGCTGCACGATTCCTGCCTGTCATCTGCTTGACAATTGCCAGCTGTGCTGCGTAATTCCTGCCTGCTCAGCTGCTTGATTATTGCCAGCTGAGCAGCATGATTCCTCACAGCTGAGTTCCATGATTATTGCCTGCTGACTGTTTGATTCGTGCCTACTCAGCTCTTTGTTTATTGCCTCCAGAGGCACATGATCAGTGTATGATAGCAAACATGATCAGCGCATGATCAGTCACATGATCAGCGCCATTAAGTCACGTGATCACTACATGATAGTCATGTGATCAGTCCATGCTCAGTCACGGTATCAGTGCATGATCAGCCACGTGATCAGTGCATGATCTGTCACATGATTAGTGTATGATCATCCACGTGATCAGTGCATGGGCAGTCATGTGATCAGTGCATGATTAGACGTGATCAGTGCATGATCAGTCTCGTGATCAGTGCATGATAGCCACGTGATCAGTGCATGATCAGTCACCTGATGGGTGTATGATCATTCACGTGACTGTACATGGTAGCTACATGATCAGTGCATGATCAGCCACGTGATCAGTGCATGATAGCCACGTGATCAGTGCATGATCAGCCACGTGATCAGTGCATGATCAGTGCATGATCAATTACGTGATCAGTGCATGATCAGTCACGTGATCAGTGCATGATCAGTCACGTGATCAGTGCATGATAGCTGCGTGATCAGTGCATGATCAGCCACGTGATCAGTGCATGATAGCCACGTGATCAGTGCATGATCAGTCACGTGATCAGTGCATGATCAGTCACGTGATCAGTGCATGATCAGCCACGTGATCAGTGCATGATCAGTCACGTGATCAGTGCATGATCAGCCACGTGATCAGTGCATGATAGCCACGTGATCAGTGCATGATCAGTCACGTGATCAGTGCATGATCAGTCACGTGATCAGTGCATGATCAGCCACGTGATCAGTGCATGATCAGTGCATGATCAATTACGTGATCAGTGCATGATCAGTCACGTGACCAGTACATGTAGCTACGTGATCATTGCATGATCAGCCACGTGATCAGTGCATGATAGCCACGTGATCAGTGCATGATCAGCCACGTGATCAGTGCATGATCAGTCACGTGATCAGTGCATGATCAGTCACGTGATCAGTGCATGATCAGCCACGTGATCAGTGCATGTCAGTCATGTAGTCAGTGCATGATAGCCCGTGATCAGTGCATGATCAGTCCCGTGATCAGTGTATGATCAGCCACGTGATCAGTGCATGATCAGCCACGTGATCAGTGCATGATCAGTCACGTGATCAGTGCATGATCAGTCACGTGATCAGTGTGTGATCAGCCACGTGAACAGTGCATGCTCAGTCACGTGATCAGGGCCTGCTGAGCTGCGTGATTACTGTCTGCTCATCTGCTTGACAATTGCCAGCTGAGCTGCACGATTCCTGCCTGTCATCTGCTTGACAATTGCCAGCTGTGCTGCGTAATTCCTGCCTGCTCAGCTGCTTGATTATTGCCAGCTGAGCAGCATGATTCCTCACAGCTGAGTTCCATGATTATTGCCTGCTGACTGTATGATTCGTGCCTACTCAGCTCTTTGTTTATTGCCTCCAGAGGCACATGATCAGTGTATGATAGCAAACATGATCAGTGCATGATCAGTCACATGATCAGCGCCATTAAGTCACGTGATCACTACATGATAGTCATGTGATCAGTCCATGCTCAGTCACGGTATCAGTGCATGATCAGCCACGTGATCAGTGCATGATCTGTCACATGATTAGTGTATGATCATCCACGTGATCAGTGCATGATAGCCACGTGATCAGTGCATGATAGCCAGTGATCAGTGCATGATCAGTCACGTGATCAGTGCATGATCAGCCACGTGATCAGTGCATGATAGCCACTGATCAGTGCATGATCAGTCACGTGATCAGTGCATGATCAGTCACGTGATCAGTGCATGATCAGTCACGTGATCAGTGCATGATAGCCACGTGATCAGTGCATGATCAGTCACGTGATCAGTGCATGATCAGCCACGTGATCAGTGCATGATGCCACGTGATCAGTGCATGATCAGACGTGATCAGTGCATGATCAGTCACGTGATCAGTGCATGATCAGCCACGTGATCAGTGCATGATAGCCACGTGATCAGTGCATGATAGCCAGTGATCAGTGCATGATCAGTCACGTGATCAGTGTATGATCAGCCACGTGATCAGTGCATGATTGCCACGTGATCAGTGCATGATCAGTCACGTGATCAGTGCATGATCAGTCACGTGATCAGTGCATGATCAGCCACGTGATCAGTGCATGATAGCCACGTGATCAGTGCATGATCAGTTACGTGAGCAGTGTATGATCAGCCACGTGATCAGTGCATGGTCAGACACGTGAACAGTGTATGATCAGCCACGTGATCAGTGCATGATATCCAAGTGATCAGTGCATGATCAATCACGTGATCAGTGTATGATCAGCCACGTGAACAGTGCATGCTCAGTCACGTGATCAGGGCCTGCTGAGCTGCGTGATTACTGTCTGCTCATCTGCTTGACAATTGCCAGCTGAGCTGCACGATTCCTGCCTGTCATCTGCTTGACAATTGCCAGCTGTGCTGCGTAATTCCTGCCTGCTCAGCTGCTTGATTATTGCCAGCTGAGCAGCATGATTCCTCACAGCTGAGTTCCATGATTATTGCCTGCTGACTGTTTGATTCGTGCCTACTCAGCTCTTTGTTTATTGCCTCCAGAGGCACATGATCAGTGTATGATAGCAAACATGATCAGCGCATGATCAGTCACATGATCAGCGCCATTAAGTCACGTGATCACTACATGATAGTCATGTGATCAGTCCATGCTCAGTCACGGTATCAGTGCATGATCAGCCACGTGATCAGTGCATGATCTGTCACATGATTAGTGTATGATCATCCACGTGATCAGTGCATGGGCAGTCATGTGATCAGTGCATGATTAGACGTGATCAGTGCATGATCAGTCTCGTGATCAGTGCATGATAGCCACGTGATCAGTGCATGATCAGTCACGTGATCAGTGCATGATCAGTCACGTGACCAGTACATGGTAGCTACGTGATCATTGCATGATCAGCCACGTGATCAGTGCATGATAGCCACGTGATCAGTGCATGATCAGTCACGTGATCAGTGCATGATCAGTCACGTGATCAGTGCATGATCAGCCACGTGATCAGTGCATGATCAGGCACGTGATCAGTGCATGATCAGCCACGTGATCAGTGCATGATAGCCACGTGATCAGTGCATGATCAGTCACGTGATCAGTGCATGATCAGTCACGTGATCAGTGCATGATCAGCCACGTGATCAGTGCATGATCAGTGCATGATCAATTACGTGATCAGTGCATGATCAGTCACGTGACCAGTACATGTAGCTACGTGATCATTGCATGATCAGCCACGTGAGCAGTGCATGATAGCCACGTGATCAGTGCATGATCAGCCACGTGATCAGTGCATGATCAGTCACGTGATCAGTGCATGATCAGTCACGTGATCAGTGCATGATCAGCCACGTGATCAGTGCATGTCAGTCATGTATCAGTGCATGATAGCACGTGATCAGTGCATGATCAGTCCCGTGATCAGTGTATGATCAGCCACGTGATCAGTGCATGATCAGCCACGTGATCAGTGCATGATCAGTCACGTGATCAGTGCATGATCAGTCACGTGATCAGTGTGTGATCAGCCACGTGAACAGTGCATGCTCAGTCACGTGATCAGGGCCTGCTGAGCTGCGTGATTACTGTCTGCTCATCTGCTTGACAATTGCCAGCTGAGCTGCACGATTCCTGCCTGTCATCTGCTTGACAATTGCCAGCTGTGCTGCGTAATTCCTGCCTGCTCAGCTGCTTGATTATTGCCAGCTGAGCAGCATGATTCCTCACAGCTGAGTTCCATGATTATTGCCTGCTGACTGTTTGATTCGTGCCTACTCAGCTCTTTGTTTATTGCCTCCAGAGGCACATGATCAGTGTATGATAGCAAACATGATCAGCGCATGATCAGTCACATGATCAGCGCCATTAAGTCACGTGATCACTACATGATAGTCATGTGATCAGTCCATGCTCAGTCACGGTATCAGTGCATGATCAGCCACGTGATCAGTGCATGATCTGTCACATGATTAGTGTATGATCATCCACGTGATCAGTGCATGGGCAGTCATGTGATCAGTGCATGATATAGACGTGATCAGTGCATGATCAGTCTCGTGATCAGTGCATGATAGCCACGTGATCAGTGCATGATCAGTCACCTGATGGGTGTATGATCATTCACGTGACCTGTACATGGTAGCTACATGATCATTGCATGATCAGCCACGTGAGTAGTGCATGATAGCCACGTGATCAGTGCATGATCAGTCACGTGATCAGTGCATGATCAGTCATGTGACCAGTACATGGTAGCAGCGTGATCATTGCATGATCAGCCACGTGAGCAGTGCATGATAGCCACGTGATCAGTGCATGATCAGTCCCGTGATCAGTGTATGATCAGCCACGTGATCAGTGCATGAGTGCCACGTGATCAGTGCATGATAGTCACGTGATCAGTGTGTGATCAGCCACGTGATCAGTGCATGATCAGCCACGTGATCAGTGCATGATAGCCACGTGATCAGTGCATGATCAGTTACGTGATCAGTGCATGATCAGCCACGTGATCAGTGCATGGTCAGACACGTGATCAGTGTATGATCAGCCACGTGATCAGTGCATGATATCCACGTGATCAGTGCATGATCATCACGTGATCAGTGTATGATCAGCCACGTGAAGAGTGCATGCTCAGTCACGTGATAAGGGCCTGCTGAGCTGCGTGATTACTGGCTGCTCATCTGCTTGACAATTGACAGCTGAGCTGCATGATTCCTGCCTGTCATCTGCTTGACAATTGCCAGCTGTGCTGCGTAATTCCTGCCTGCTCAGCTGCTTGATTATTGCCAGCTGAGCAGCATGATTCCTCACACCTGAGTTCCATGAATATAGCCTGCTGACTGATGTCTGCCTACTCAGCTCTATGTTCATTGCCTCCAGAGGCACATGATCAGTATGTGCCACCAAACATGATCAGCACATGATCAGTCACATGATCAGTGCATGATAAGCCACGTGATCAGTGCATGATCAGTCATGTGATCAGTGCATGATCAGTCACGTGATCAGTGCATGATAGCTGCGTGATCAGTGCATGATCAGCCACGTGATCAGTGCATGATAGCCACGTGATCAGTGCATGATCAGTCACGTGATCAGTGCATGATCAGTCACGTGATCAGTGCATGATCAGTCACGTGATCAGTGCATGATCAGTCACGTGATCAGTGCATGATCAGTCACGTGACCAGTGCATGGTAGCTACGTGATCATTGCATGATCAGTCACGTGATCAGTGCATGATAGCCACGTGATCAGTGCATGATCAGCCACGTGATCAGTGCATGATCAGTCACGTGATCAGTGCATGATCAGCCACGTGATCAGTGCATGATCAGCCACGTGATCAGTGCATGATAGCCACGTGATCAGTGCATGATCAGTCACATGATCGTATGTGATCAGCCACGTGATCAGTGCATGATATCAGTGCATGATAGCCACGTGATCAGTGCATGATCAGTCACGTGATCAGTGCATGATCAGCCACGTGATCAGTGCATGATCAGCCACGTGATCAGTGCATGATCAGTCACGTGATCAGTGCATGATCAGCCACGTGATCAGTGCATGATCAGTCACGTGATCAGTGCATGATAGCTACGTGATCAGTGCATGATCAGCCACGTGATCAGTGCATGATAGCCACGTGATCAGTGCATGATCAGTCACGTGATCGTGCATGATCAGCCACGTGATCAGTGCATGATATCAGTGCATGATCAGCACGTGATCAGTGCATGATCAGTCACGTGACCAGTACATGGTAGCTACGTGATCAGTGCATGATCAGCCACGTGATCAGTGCATGATAGCCACGTGATCAGTGCATGATCAGTCACGTGATACATGTGTGATCAGCCACGTGATCAGTGCATGATATCCACGTGATCAGTGCATGATAGCCACGTGATCAGTGCATGATTAGTCACGTGATCAGTGCATGATCAGTCACGTGATACGTGTGTGATCAGCCACGTGATCAGTGCATGATGAGCCACGTGATCAGTGCAGGATCAATTACGTGATCAGTGCATGATCAGTCACGTGACCAGTACATGGTTGCTACGTGATCGTTGCATGATCAGCCACGTGAGCAGAGCATGATAGCCACGTGATCAGTGCATGATCAGTCACGTGATCAGTACATGATCAGTCACGTGAACAGTGCATGATCATTTACGTGATCTGTGCATGATCAGTCACGTGACCAGTATATGGTAGCTTCGTGATCATTCCATGACGAGCCACGTGAGCAGTGCATGATAGCCACGTGATGTGTGCATGATGAGTTACGTGAGCAGAGTATGATCAGCCACGTGATCAGTGCATGAGTGCCACGTGATCAGTGCATGATATGTCACGTGACAGGTGTGTGATCAGCCACGTGAACAGTGCATGTTCAGCCACGTGATCAGTGCATGATAGCCACGTGATCAGTGCATGATCAGTTACGTGAGCAGTGTATGATCAGCCACGTGATCAGTGCATGGTCAGACACGTGAACAGTGTATGATCAGCCACGTGATCAGTGCATGATATCCAAGTGATCAGTGCATGATCAATCACGTGATCAGTGTATGATCAGCCACGTGAACAGTGCATGCTCAGTCACGTGATCAGGGCCTGCTGAGCTGCGTGATTACTGTCTGCTCATCTGCTTGACAATTGCCAGCTGAGCTGCACGATTCCTGCCTGTCATCTGCTTGACAATTGCCAGCTGTGCTGCGTAATTCCTGCCTGCTCAGCTGCTTGATTATTGCCAGCTGAGCAGCATGATTCCTCACAGCTGAGTTCCATGATTATTGCCTGCTGACTGTTTGATTCGTGCCTACTCAGCTCTTTGTTTATTGCCTCCAGAGGCACATGATCAGTGTATGATAGCAAACATGATCAGCGCATGATCAGTCACATGATCAGCGCCATTAAGTCACGTGATCACTACATGATAGTCATGTGATCAGTCCATGCTCAGTCACGGTATCAGTGCATGATCAGCCACGTGATCAGTGCATGATCAGTCATGTAGTCAGTGCATGATCAGTCCGTGATCAGTGCATGATCAGTCACGTGATCAGTGCATGATCAGCCACGTGATCAGTGCATGATCAGCTACGTGATCAGTGCATGATAGCCACGTGATCAGTGCATGATCAGTCACGTGATGGGTGTATGATCAGCCACGTGATCAGTGCATGATAGCCACGTGATCAGTGCATGATCAGCCACGTGATCAGTGCATGATCAGTCACGTGATCAGTGCATGATCAGTCACGTGATCAGTGCATGATCAGTCACGTGATCAGTGCCTGCTGAGCTGCGTGATTACTGTCTGCTCATCTGCTTGACAATTGCCAGCTGAGCTGCACGATTCCTGCCTGTCATCTGCTTGACAATTGCCACCTGTGCTGCGTAATTCCTGCCTGCTCATCTACTTGATTATTGCCAGCTGAGCAGCATGATTTCTCAGAGGTGAGTTCCATGATTATAGCCTGCTGACTGATTCCTGCCTACTCAGCTCTATGTTCATTGCCTCCAGAGGCACATGATCAGTGTATGACACCAAACATGATCAGTGCATGATCAGTCACATGATCAGTGCATGATAAGCCACGTGATCAGTGCATGATCAATTACGTGATCAGTGCATGATCAGTCACGTGACAGTGCATGGTAGCTACGTGATCAGTGCATGATCAGCCACGTGATCAGTGCATGATAGCCACGTGATCAGTGCATGATCAGTCACGTGATCAGTGCATGATCAGTCACGTGATCAGTGCATGATCAGTCACGTGATCAGTGCATGATCAGTCACGTGATCAGTGCATGATCAGTCACGTGATCAGTGCATGATAGCTACGTGATCAGTGCATGATCAGCCACGTGATCAGTGCATGATAGCCACGTGATCAGTGCATGATCATCCACGTGATCAGTGCATGATCAGCCACGTGATCAGTGCATGATCAGTCACGTGATCAGTGCATGATCAGTCACGTGATCGTGCATGATCAGCCACGTGATCAGTGCATGATGAGCCACGTGATCAGTGCATGATCAATTACGTGATCAGTGCATGATCAGTCACGTGATCAGTGCATGGTTGCTACGTGATCAGTGCATGATCAGCCACGTGATCAGTGCATGATAGCCACGTGATCAGTGCATGATCAGTCACGTGATCAGTGCATGATCAGTCACGTGATCAGTGCATGATCAGTCACGTGATCAGTGCATGATCAGTCACGTGATCAGTGCATGATAGCTACGTGATCAGTGCATGATCAGCCACGTGATCAGTGCATGATAGCCACGTGATCAGTGCATGATCAGTCACGTGATCAGTGCATGATCAGCCACGTGATCAGTGCATGACAGCCACGTGATCAGTGCATGATCAGTCACGTGATCAGTGCATGATCAGTCACGTGATCAGTGCATGATCAGTCACGTGATCAGTGCATGATCAGTGCATGATCAGTCACGTGATCAGTACATGTAGCTACGTGATCAGTGCATGATCAGCCACGTGATCAGTGCATGATAGCCACGTGATCAGTGCATGATCAGTCACGTGATCAGTGCATGATCATCCACGTGATCAGTGCATGATCAGTCACGTGATCAGTGCATGATATAGACGTGATCAGTGCATGATCAGTCACGTGATCAGTGCATGATAGCCACGTGATCAGTGCATGATCAGTCACGTGATCAGTGCATGATCAGTCACGTGACCAGTACATGGTAGCTACGTGATCATTGCATGATCAGCCACGTGAGTAGTGCATGATAGCCACGTGATCAGTGCATGATCAGTCACGTGATCAGTGCATGATCAGTCACGTGACCAGTGCATGGTAGCTGCGTGATCATGCATGATCAGCCACGTGATCAGTGCATGATAGCCACGTGATCAGTGCATGATCAGTCACGTGATCAGTGCATGATCAGCCACGTGATCAGTGCATGATGCCACGTGATCAGTGCATGATAGTCACGTGATCAGTGCATGATCAGCCACGTGATCAGTGCATGATCAGCCACGTGATCAGTGCATGATCAGTCACGTGATCAGTGCATGATCAGTCACGTGATCAGTGTATGATCAGCCACGTGAACAGTGCATGCTCAGTCACGTGATCAGGGCCTGCTGAGCTGCGTGATTACTGTCTGCTCATCTGCTTGACAATTGCCAGCTGAGCTGCACGATTCCTGCCTGTCATCTGCTTGACAATTGCCAGCTGTGCTGCGTAATTCCTGCCTGCTCAGCTGCTTGATTATTGCCAGCTGAGCAGCATGATTCCTCACAGCTGAGTTCCATGATTATTGCCTGCTGACTGTTTGATTCGTGCCTACTCAGCTCTTTGTTTATTGCCTCCAGAGGCACATGATCAGTGTATGATAGCAAACATGATCAGCGCATGATCAGTCACATGATCAGCGCCATTAAGTCACGTGATCACTACATGATAGTCATGTGATCAGTCCATGCTCAGTCACGGTATCAGTGCATGATCAGCCACGTGATCAGTGCATGATCTGTCACATGATTAGTGTATGATCATCCACGTGATCAGTGCATGGGCAGTCATGTGATCAGTGCATGATATAGACGTGATCAGTGCATGATCAGTCACGTGATCAGTGCATGATAGCCACGTGATCAGTGCATGATCAGTCACCTGATGGGTGTATGATCATTCACGTGACCTGTACATGGTAGCTACATGATCATTGCATGATCAGCCACGTGATAGTGCATGATAGCCACGTGATCAGTGCATGATCAGTCACGTGATCAGTGCATGATCAGTCATGTGACCAGTACATGGTAGCTGCGTGATCATGCATGATCAGCCACGTGAGCAGTGCATGATAGCCACGTGATCAGTGCATGATCAGTCACGTGATCAGTGCATGATCAGTCACGTGATCAGTGCATGATCAGCCACGTGATCAGTGCATGATCAGCCACGTGATCAGTGCATGTCAGTCATGTATCAGTGCATGATAGCCGTGATCAGTGCATGATCAGTCCCGTGATCAGTGCATGATCAGCCACGTGATCAGTGCATGATCAGCCACGTGATCAGTGCATGATCAGTCACGTGATCAGTGCATGATCAGTCACGTGATCAGTGTGTGATCAGCCACGTGATCAGTGCATGCTCAGTCACGTGATCAGGGCCTGCTGAGCTGCGTGATTACTGTCTGCTCATCTGCTTGACAATTGCCAGCTGAGCTGCACGATTCCTGCCTGTCATCTGCTTGACAATTGCCACCTGTGCTGCGTAATTCCTGCCTGCTCATCTACTTGATTATTGCCAGCTGAGCAGCATGATTTCTCAGAGCTGAGTTCCATGATTATAGCCTGCTGACTGATTCCTGCCTACTCAGCTCTATGTTCATTGCCTCCAGAGGCACATGATCAGTGTATGACACCAAACATGATCAGTGCATGATCAGTCACATGATCAGTGCATGATAAGCCACGTGATCAGTGCATGATCAATTACGTGATCAGTGCATGATCAGTCACGTGATCAGTGCATGGTAGCTGCGTGATCAGTGCATGATCAGCCACGTGATCAGTGCATGATAGCCACGTGATCAGTGCATGATCAGTCACGTGATCAGTGCATGATCAGTCACGTGATCAGTGCATGATAGCTACGTGATCAGTGCATGATCAGCCACGTGATCAGTGCATGATAGCCACGTGATCAGTGCATGATCATCCACGTGATCAGTGCATGATAGCCACGTGATCAGTGCATGATCAGTCACGTGATCAGTGCATGATCAGTCACGTGATCAGTGCATGATCAGCCACGTGATCAGTGCATGATCAGCCACGTGATCAGTGCATGATCAATTACGTGATCAGTGCATGATCAGTCACGTGATCAGTGCATGGTAGCTACGTGATCAGTGCATGATCAGCCACGTGATCAGTGCATGATAGCCACGTGATCAGTGCATGATCAGTCACGTGATCAGTGCATGATCAGTCACGTGATCAGTGCATGATCAGTCACGTGATCAGTGCATGATCAGTCACGTGATCAGTGCATGATAGCTACGTGATCAGTGCATGATCAGCCACGTGATCAGTGCATGATAGCCACGTGATCAGTGCATGATCAGTCACGTGATCAGTGCATGATCAGCCACGTGATCAGTGCATGACAGCCACGTGATCAGTGCATGATCAGTCACGTGATCAGTGCATGATCAGTCACGTGATCAGTGCATGATCAGTCACGTGATCAGTGCATGATCAGTGCATGATCAGTCACGTGATCAGTACATGATAGCCACGTGATCAGTGCATGATCAGCCACGTGATCAGTGCATGATAGCCACGTGATCAGTGCATGATCAGTCACGTGATCAGTGCATGATCATCCACGTGATCAGTGCATGATCAGTCACGTGATCAGTGCATGATATAGACGTGATCAGTGCATGATCAGTCACGTGATCAGTGCATGATAGCCACGTGATCAGTGCATGATCAGTCACGTGATCAGTGCATGATCAGTCACGTGACCAGTACATGGTAGCTACGTGATCATTGCATGATCAGCCACGTGATAGTGCATGATAGCCACGTGATCAGTGCATGATCAGTCACGTGATCAGTGCATGATCAGTCACGTGATCAGTGCATGGTAGCTGCGTGATCATGCATGATCAGCCACGTGATCAGTGCATGATAGCCACGTGATCAGTGCATGATCAGTCACGTGATCAGTGCATGATCAGCCACGTGATCAGTGCATGATGCCACGTGATCAGTGCATGATCAGTCACGTGATCAGTGCATGATCAGCCACGTGATCAGTGCATGATCAGCCACGTGATCAGTGCATGATCAGTCACGTGATCAGTGCATGATCAGTCACGTGATCAGTGTATGATCAGCCACGTGAACAGTGCATGCTCAGTCACGTGATCAGGGCCTGCTGAGCTGCGTGATTACTGTCTGCTCATCTGCTTGACAATTGCCAGCTGAGCTGCACGATTCCTGCCTGTCATCTGCTTGACAATTGCCAGCTGTGCTGCGTAATTCCTGCCTGCTCAGCTGCTTGATTATTGCCAGCTGAGCAGCATGATTCCTCACAGCTGAGTTCCATGATTATTGCCTGCTGACTGATTCGTGCCTACTCAGCTCTTTGTTCATTGCCTCCAGAGGCACATGATCAGTGTATGATAGCAAACATGATCAGCACATGATCAGTCACATGATCAGTGCATGATAAGCCACGTGATCAGTGCATGATCAGTCATGTGATCAGTGCATGATCAGTCACGTGATCAGTGCATGATAGCCACGTGATCAGTGCATGATCAGCCACGTGATCAGTGCATGATAGCCACGTGATCAGTGCATGATCAGTCACGTGATCAGTGCATGATCAGTCACGTGATCAGTGCATGATCAGTCACGTGATCAGTGCATGATCAGTCACGTGATCAGTGCATGATCAGCCACGTGATCAGTGCATGATAGCCACGTGATCAGTGCATGATAGCCACGTGATCAGTGCATGATCAGTCACGTGATAGTGTGATCAGCCACGTGATCAGTGCATGATCACGTGATCAGTGCATGATAGCCACGTGATCAGTGCATGATCAGTCACGTGATCAGTGCATGATCAGTCACGTGATCAGTGCATGATCAGCCACGTGATCAGTGCATGATCAGTCACGTGATCAGTGCATGATCAGCCACGTGATCAGTGCATGATCAGCCACGTGATCAGTGCATGATCAGCCACGTGATCAGTGCATGATCAGTCACGTGATCAGTGCATGATAGCTACGTGATCAGTGCATGATCAGCCACGTGATCAGTGCATGATCAGCCACGTGATCAGTGCATGATCAGTCACGTGATCAGTGCATGATCAGCCACGTGATCAGTGCATGATAGCCACGTGATCAGTGCATGATCAGCCACGTGATCAGTGCATGATCAGCCACGTGATCAGTGCATGATAGCCACGTGATCAGTGCATGATCAGTCACGTGATCAGTGCATGATCAGCCACGTGATCAGTGCATGATCAGCCACGTGATCAGTGCATGATAGCCACGTGATCAGTGCATGATCAGTCACGTGATCAGTGCATGATCAGCCACGTGATCAGTGCATGATAGCCACGTGATCAGTGCATGATAGCCACGTGATCAGTGCATGATCAGCCACGTGATCAGTGCATGATCAGTCACGTGATCAGTGCATGATCAGCCACGTGATCAGTGCATGATCAGTCACGTGATCAGTGCATGATCAGCCACGTGATCAGTGCATGATCAGCCACGTGATCAGTGCATGATCAGTCACGTGATCAGTGCATGATAGCCACGTGATCAGTGCATGATCAGCCACGTGATCAGTGCATGATCAGCCACGTGATCAGTGCATGATCAGTCACGTGATCAGTGCATGATCAGCCACGTGATCAGTGCATGATCAGCCACGTGATCAGTGCATGATAGCCACGTGATCAGTGCATGATCAGCCACGTGATCAGTGCATGATATCACGTGATCAGTGCATGATCAGTCACGTGATCAGTGCATGATCAGTCACGTGATCAGTGCATGATCAGCCACGTGATCAGTGCATGATAGCCACGTGATCAGTGCATGATCAGTCACGTGATCAGTGCATGATCAGTCACGTGACCAGTACATGATAGCCACATGATCAGTGCATGATCAGCCACGTGATCAGTGCATGATAGCCACGTGATCAGTGCATGATCAGTCACGTGATCAGTGCATGATCAGCCACGTGATCAGTGCATGATATCAGTGCATGATCAGTTACGTGAGCAGTGTATGATCAGCCACGTGATCAGTGCATGGTCAGACACGTGAACAGTGTATGGTCAGCCACGTGATCAGTGCATGATATCCAAGTGATCAGTGCATGATCAATCACGTGATCAGTGTATGATCAGCCACGTGAACAGTGCATGCTCAGTCACGTGATCAGGGCCTGCTGAGCTGCGTAATTACTGTCTGCTCATCTGCTTGACAATTGCCAGCTGAGCTGCACGATTCCTGCCTGTCATCTGCTTGACAATTGCCAGCTGTGCTGCGTAATTCCTGCCTGCTCAGCTGCTTGATTATTGCCAGCTGAGCAGCATGATTCCTCACAGCTGAGTTCCATGATTATTGCCTGCTGACTGTTTGATTCGTGCCTACTCAGCTCTTTGTTTATTGCCTCCAGAGGCACATGATCAGTGTATGATAGCAAACATGATCAGCGCATGATCAGTCACATGATCAGCGCCATTAAGTCACGTGATCACTACATGATAGTCATGTGATCAGTCCATGCTCAGTCACGGTATCAGTGCATGATCAGCCACGTGATCAGTGCATGATCTGTCACATGATTAGTGTATGATCATCCACGTGATCAGTGCATGGGCAGTCATGTGATCAGTGCATGATTAGACGTGATCAGTGCATGATCAGTCTCGTGATCAGTGCATGATAGCCACGTGATCAGTGCATGATCAGTCACGTGATCAGTGCATGATCAGCCACGTGATCAGTGCATGATCAGTTACGTGATCAGTGCATGATCAGTCACGTGACCAGTGCATGGTAGCTGCGTGATCAGTGCATGATCAGCCACGTGATCAGTGCATGATAGCCACGTGATCAGTGCATGATCAGCCACGTGATCAGTGCATGATCAGTCACGTGATCAGTGCATGATCAGTCACGTGATCAGTGCATGATAGCTGTGTGATCAGTGCATGATCAGCCACGTGATCAGTGCATGATAGCCACGTGATCAGTGCATGATCAGTCACGTGATCAGTGCATGATCAGTCACGTGATCAGTGCATGATCAGCCACGTGATCAGTGCATGATCAATTACGTGATCAGTGCATGATCAGTCACGTGATCAGTGCATGGTAGCTACGTGATCAGTGCATGATCAGCCACGTGATCAGTGCATGATAGCCACGTGATCAGTGCATGATCAGTCATGTGATCGTGTGTGATCAGCCACGTGATCAGTGCATGATATCCACGTGATCAGTGCATGACAGCCACGTGATCAGTGCATGATAGCCACGTGATCAGTGCATGATCAGTCACGTGATAGTGTGTGATCAGCCACGTGATCAGTGCATGATGAGCCACGTGATCAGTGCATGATCAATTACGTGATCAGTGCATGATCAGTCACGTGACCAGTGCATGGTTGCTACGTGATCATTGCATGATCAGCCACGTGAGCAGTGCATGATAGCCACGTGATCAGTGCATGATCAGTCACGTGATCAGTGCATGATCAGTCACGTGATCAGTGCATGATCATTTACGTGATCAGTGCATGATCAGTCACGTGACCAGTATATGGTAGCTACGTGATCATTGCATGATCAGCCACGTGAGCAGTGCATGATAGCCACGTGATCAGTGCATGATCAGTCACGTGATCAGTGTATGATCAGCCACGTGATCAGTGCATGAGTGCCACGTGATCAGTGCATGATCAGTCACGTGACAGTGTGTGATCAGCCACGTGATCAGTGCATGATCAGCCACGTGATCAGTGCATGATAGCCACGTGATCAGTGCATGATCAGTTACGTGATCAGTGTATGATCAGCCACGTGATCAGTGCATGGTCAGACACGTGATCAGTGCATGATCAGCCACGTGATCAGTGCATGATAGCCACGTGATCAGTGCATGATCAGTCACGTGATCAGTGCATGATCAGTCACGTGATCAGTGCATGATCAGCCACGTGATCAGTGCATGATCAGCCACGTGATCAGTGCATGATCAGCCACGTGATCAGTGCATGATAGCCACGTGATCAGTGCATGATCAGTCACGTGATCAGTGCATGATCAGTCACGTGATCAGTGTATGATCAGCCACGTGAACAGTGCATGCTCAGTCACGTGATCAGGGCCTGCTGAGCTGCGTGATTACTGTCTGCTCATCTGCTTGACAATTGCCAGCTGAGCTGCACGATTCCTGCCTGTCATCTGCTTGACAATTGCCACCTGTGCTGCGTAATTCCTGCCTGCTCAGCTACTTGATTATTGCCAGCTGAGCAGCATGATTTCTCACAGCTGAGTTCCATGATTATTGCCTGCTGACTGATTCCTGCCTACTCAGCTCTATGTTCATTGCCTCCAGAGGCACATGATCAGTGTATGACACCAAACATGATCAGCACATGATCAGTCACATGATCAGTGCATGATAAGCCACGTGATCAGTGCATGATCAGTCATGTGATCAGTGCATGATCAGTCATGTGACCAGTACATGGTAGCTGCGTGATCAGTGCATGATCAGCCACGTGATCAGTGCATGATAGCCACGTGATCAGTGCATGATCAGTCACGTGATCAGTGCATGATCAGTCACGTGATCAGTGCATGATCAGTCACGTGATCAGTGCATGATCAGTCACGTGATCAGTGCATGATCAGCCACGTGATCAGTGCATGATAGCCACGTGATCAGTGCATGATAGCCACGTGATCAGTGCATGATCAGTCACGTGATCAGTGCATGATCAGCCACGTGATCAGTGCATGATCAGCCACGTGATCAGTGCATGATAGCCACGTGATCAGTGCATGATCAGCCACGTGATCAGTGCATGATCAGTCACGTGATCAGTGCATGATCAGCCACGTGATCAGTGCATGATCAGTCACGTGATCAGTGCATGATCAGCCACGTGATCAGTGCATGATCAGCCACGTGATCAGTGCATGATCAGTCACGTGACAGTGCATGATAGCCACGTGATCAGTGCATGATCAGCCACGTGATCAGTGCATGATCAATTACGTGATCAGTGCATGATCAGTCACGTGATCAGTGCATGATCAGCCACGTGATCAGTGCATGATAGCCACGTGATCAGTGCATGATAGCCACGTGATCAGTGCATGATCAGCCACGTGATCAGTGCATGATATCACGTGATCAGTGCATGATCAGTCACGTGATCAGTGCATGATCAGCACGTGATCAGTGCATGATCAGCCACGTGATCAGTGCATGATAGCCACGTGATCAGTGCATGATCAGTCACGTGATCAGTGTATGATCAGTCACGTGATCAGTGCATGGTAGCCACATGATCAGTGCATGATCAGCCACGTGATCAGTGCATGATCAGCCACGTGATCAGTGCATGATCAGCCACGTGATCAGTGCATGATCAGCCACGTGATCAGTGCATGATCAGTTACGTGAGCAGTGTATGATCAGCCACGTGATCAGTGCATGGTCAGACACGTGAACAGTGTATGATCAGCCACGTGATCAGTGCATGATATCCAAGTGATCAGTGCATGATCAATCACGTGATCAGTGTATGATCAGCCACGTGAACAGTGCATGCTCAGTCACGTGATCAGGGCCTGCTGAGCTGCGTGATTACTGTCTGCTCATCTGCTTGACAATTGCCAGCTGAGCTGCACGATTCCTGCCTGTCATCTGCTTGACAATTGCCAGCTGTGCTGCGTAATTCCTGCCTGCTCAGCTGCTTGATTATTGCCAGCTGAGCAGCATGATTCCTCACAGCTGAGTTCCATGATTATTGCCTGCTGACTGTTTGATTCGTGCCTACTCAGCTCTTTGTTTATTGCCTCCAGAGGCACATGATCAGTGTATGATAGCAAACATGATCAGCGCATGATCAGTCACATGATCAGCGCCATTAAGTCACGTGATCACTACATGATAGTCATGTGATCAGTCCATGCTCAGTCACGGTATCAGTGCATGATCAGCCACGTGATCAGTGCATGATCTGTCACATGATTAGTGTATGATCATCCACGTGATCAGTGCATGGGCAGTCATGTGATCAGTGCATGATTAGACGTGATCAGTGCATGATCAGTCTCGTGATCAGTGCATGATAGCCACGTGATCAGTGCATGATCAGTCACGTGATCAGTGCATGATCAGCCACGTGATCAGTGCATGATCAGTTACGTGATCAGTGCATGATCAGTCACGTGACCAGTGCATGATAGCTGCGTGATCAGTGCATGATCAGCCACGTGATCAGTGCATGATAGCCACGTGATCAGTGCATGATCAGCCACGTGATCAGTGCATGATCAGTCACGTGATCAGTGCATGATCAGTCACGTGATCAGTGCATGATAGCTGTGTGATCAGTGCATGATCAGCCACGTGATCAGTGCATGATAGCCACGTGATCAGTGCATGATCAGTCACGTGATCAGTGCATGATCAGCCACGTGATCAGTGCATGATCAGCCACGTGATCAGTGCATGATCAATTACGTGATCAGTGCATGATCAGTCACGTGATCAGTACATGGTAGCTACGTGATCAGTGCATGATCAGCCACGTGATCAGTGCATGATAGCCACGTGATCAGTGCATGATCAGTCACGTGATCAGTGTGTGATCAGCCACGTGATCAGTGCATGATATCCACGTGATCAGTGCATGATAGCCACGTGATCAGTGCATGATAGCCACGTGATCAGTGCATGATCAGTCACGTGATCAGTGTGTGATCAGCCACGTGATCAGTGCATGATGAGTCACGTGATCAGTGCATGATCAATTACGTGATCAGTGCATGATCAGTCACGTGATCAGTGCATGGTTGCTACGTGATCAGTGCATGATCAGCCACGTGATCAGTGCATGATAGCCACGTGATCAGTGCATGATCAGTCACGTGATCAGTGCATGATCAGTCACGTGATCAGTGCATGATCATTTACGTGATCAGTGCATGATCAGTCACGTGACCAGTATATGGTAGCTACGTGATCATTGCATGATCAGCCACGTGATCAGTGCATGATAGCCACGTGATCAGTGCATGATCAGTTACGTGATCAGTGTATGATCAGCCACGTGATCAGTGCATGAGTGCCACGTGATCAGTGCATGATCAGTCACGTGACAGTGTGTGATCAGCCACGTGATCAGTGCATGATCAGCCACGTGATCAGTGCATGATAGCCACGTGATCAGTGCATGATCAGTTACGTGATCAGTGCATGATCAGCCACGTGATCAGTGCATGATCAGACACGTGATCAGTGCATGATCAGCCACGTGATCAGTGCATGATATCCACGTGATCAGTGCATGATCAGTCACGTGATCAGTGCATGATCAGTCACGTGATCAGTGCATGATCAGCCACGTGATCAGTGCATGATCAGTCACGTGATCAGTGCATGATAGCTACGTGATCAGTGCATGATCAGCCACGTGATCAGTGCATGATAGCCACGTGATCAGTGCATGACAGTTACGTGATCAGTGCATGATCAGTCACGTGATCAGTGCATGATAGCCACGTGATCAGTGCATGATCAGTCACGTGATCAGTGTATGATCAGCCACGTGAACAGTGCATGCTCAGTCACGTGATCAGGGCCTGCTGAGCTGCGTGATTACTGTCTGCTCATCTGCTTGACAATTGCCAGCTGAGCTGCACGATTCCTGCCTGTCATCTCCTTGACAATTGCCACCTGTGCTGCATAATTCCTGCCTGCTCATCTACTTGATTATTGCCACCTGAGCAGCATGATTTCTCACAGCTGAGTTCCATGATTATAGCCTGCTGACTGATTCCTGCCTACTCAGCTCTTTTTTCATTGCCTCCAGATGCACATGATCAGTGTATGACAGCAAACATGATCAGCACATGATCAGTCACATGATCAGTGCATGATAAGCCACGTGATCAGTGCATGATCAATTACGTGATCAGTGCATGATCAGTCACGTGACCAGTACATGGTAGCTGCGTGATCAGTGCATGATCAGCCACGTGAGCAGTGCATGATAGCCACGTGATCAGTGCATGATCAGTCACGTGATCAGTGCATGATCAGCCACGTGATCAGTGCATGATCAGTTACGTGATCAGTGCATGATCAGTCACGTGATCAGTGCATGATAGCCACGTGATCAGTGCATGATCAGCCACGTGATCAGTGCATGATCAGCCACGTGATCAGTGCATGATCAGTTACGTGAGCAGTGTATGATCAGCCACGTGATCAGTGCATGATCAGACACGTGAACAGTGTATGATCAGCCACGTGATCAGTGCATGATATCCACGTGATCAGTGCATGATCAGTCACGTGATCAGTGTATGATCAGCCACGTGAACAGTGCATGCTCAGTCACGTGATCAGGGCCTGCTGAGCTGCGTGATTCCTGTCTGCTCATCTGCTTGACAATTGCCAGCTGTGCTGTGTAATTCCTGCCTGCTCAGCTGCTTGATTATTGCCAGCTGAGCAGCATGATTCCTCACACCTGAGTTCCATGATTATTGCCTGCTGACTGTTTGATTCGTGCCTACTCAGCTCTTTGTTTATTGCCTCCAGAGGCACATGATCAGTGTATGATAGCAAACATGATCAGCGCATGATCAGTCACATGATCAGCGCCATTAAGTCACGTGATCACTACATGATAGTCATGTGATCAGTCCATGCTCAGTCACGGTATCAGTGCATGATCAGCCACGTGATCAGTGCATGATCAGCCACGTGATCAGTGCATGATAGCCACGTGATCAGTGCATGATCAGCCACGTGATCAGTGCATGATTGCTACGTGATCAGTGCATGATCAGTCACGTGATCAGTGCATGATCAGGCACGTGATCAGTGCATGATCAGCCACGTGATCAGTGCATGATAGCCACGTGATCAGTGCATGATCAGTCACGTGATCAGTGCATGATCAGTCACGTGACCGTGCATGATAGCTACGTGATCATTGCATGATCAGCCACGTGAGTAGTGCATGATAGCCACGTGATCAGTGCATGATCAGTCACGTGATCAGTGCATGATCAGTCATGTGATCAGTGCATGATCAGGCACGTGATCAGTGCATGATCAGCCACGTGATCAGTGCATGATAGCCACGTGATCAGTGCATGATCAGTCACGTGATCAGTGCATGATCAGTCACGTGATCAGTGCATGATCAGCCACGTGATCAGTGCATGATCAATTACGTGATCAGTGCATGATCAGTCACGTGATCAGTGCATGGTAGCTACGTGATCAGTGCATGATCAGCCACGTGATCAGTGCATGATAGCCACGTGATCAGTGCATGATCAGTCACGTGATCAGTGCATGATCAGTCACGTGATCAGTGCATGATCAGCCACGTGATCAGTGCATGATCAGTCACGTGATCAGTGCATGGTAGCTGCGTGATCATTGCATGATCAGCCACGTGATCAGTGCATGATAGCCACGTGATCAGTGCATGATCAGCCACGTGATCAGTGCATGATCAGTCACGTGATCAGTGCATGATCAGTCACGTGATCAGTGCATGATAGCCACGTGATCAGTGCATGATCAGCCACGTGATCAGTGCATGATAGCCACGTGATCAGTGCATGATCAGTCACGTGATAGTGTGTGATCAGCCACGTGATCAGTGCATGATCAGTCACGTGATCAGTGCATGATCATTACGTGATCAGTGCATGATCAGTCACGTGACCAGTACATGGTTGCTACGTGATCATTGCATGATCAGCCACGTGATCAGTGCATGATAGCCACGTGATCAGTGCATGATCAGTCACGTGATCAGTGCATGATCAGTCACGTGATCAGTGCATGATCATTTACGTGATCTGTGCATGATCAGTCACGTGACCAGTATATGGTAGCTACGTGATCATTGCATGATCAGCCACGTGATCAGTGCATGATAGCCACGTGATCAGTGCATGATCAGTTACGTGATCAGTGTATGATCAGCCACGTGATCAGTGCATGAGTGCCACGTGATCAGTGCATGATCAGTCACGTGACAGTGTGTGATCAGCCACGTGATCAGTGCATGATCAGCCACGTGATCAGTGCATGATAGCCACGTGATCAGTGCATGATCAGTTACGTGATCAGTGCATGATCAGCCACGTGATCAGTGCATGATCAGACACGTGATCAGTGCATGATCAGCCACGTGATCAGTGCATGATATCCACGTGATCAGTGCATGATCAGTCACGTGATCAGTGCATGATCAGTCATGTGATCAGTGCATGATCAGCCACGTGATCAGTGCATGATAGCCACGTGATCAGTGCATGATCAGCCACGTGATCAGTGCATGATCAGTCACGTGATCAGTGCATGATCAGCCACGTGATCAGTGCATGATCAGTCACGTGATCAGTGCATGATCAGTCACGTGATCAGTGCATGATAGCTACGTGATCAGTGCATGATCAGCCACGTGATCAGTGCATGATAGCCACGTGATCAGTGCATGATCAGCCACGTGATCAGTGCATGATCAGTCACGTGATCAGTGCATGATCAGTCACGTGATCAGTGCATGATAGCTACGTGATCAGTGCATGATCAGCCACGTGATCAGTGCATGATAGCAATGTGATCAGTGCATGATCAGCCACGTGATCAGTGCATGATCAGTCACGTGATCAGTGCATGATCAGTCACGTGATCAGTGCATGTTAGCTACGTGATCAGTGCATGATCAGCCACGTGATCAGTGCATGATAGCCACGTGATCAGTGCATGATCAGTCACGTGATCAGTGCATGATCAGCCACGTGATCAGTGCATGATCAGACACGTGATCAGTGCATGATCAGCCACGTGATCAGTGCATGATAGCCACGTGATCAGTGCATGATCAGTCACGTGATCAGTGCATGATCAGTCACGTGATCAGTGCATGATCAGCCACGTGATCAGTGCATGATAGCCACGTGATCAGTGCATGATCAGTCACGTGATCAGTGCATGATCAGTCACGTGATCAGTGCATGATCAGCCACGTGATCAGTGCATGATCAATTACGTGATCAGTGCATGATCAGTCACGTGATCAGTGCATGGTAGCTACGTGATCATTGCATGATCAGCCACGTGATCAGTGCATGATAGCCACGTGATCAGTGCATGATCAGTCACGTGATCAGTGCATGATCAGTCACGTGATCAGTGCATGATCAATTATGTATCAGTGCATGATCAGTCACGTGATCAGTGCATGTAGCTACGTGATCAGTGCATGATCAGCCACGTGATCAGTGCATGATAGCCACGTGATCAGTGCATGATCAGCTACGTGATCAGTGCATGATCAGCCACGTGATCAGTGCATGATCAGCCACGTGATCAGTGCATGATCAGCCACGTGATCAGTGCATGATACCACGTGATCAGTGCATGATCAGTCACGTGATCAGTGCATGATCAGCCACGTGATCAGTGCATGATAGCCACGTGATCAGTGCATGATAGCCACGTGATCAGTGCATGATCAGTCACGTGATCAGTGCATGATCAGCCACGTGATCAGTGCATGATCAGCCACGTGATCAGTGCATGATAGCCACGTGATCAGTGCATGATCAGTCACGTGATCAGTGCATGATCAGTCACGTGATCAGTGCATGATCAGCCACGTGATCAGTGCATGATCAATTACGTGATCAGTGCATGATCAGTCACGTGACCAGTACATGGTAGCTACGTGATCATTGCATGATCAGCCACGTGATCAGTGCATGATAGCCACGTGATCAGTGCATGATCAGTCACGTGATCAGTGCATGATCAGTCACGTGATCAGTGCATGATCATTTACGTGATCAGTGCATGATCAGTCACGTGATCAGTGCATGGTAGCTACGTGATCAGTGCATGATCAGCCACGTGATCAGTGCATGATCAGCCACGTGATCAGTGCATGATCAGTCACGTGATCAGTGCATGATCAGCCACGTGATCAGTGCATGATAGCCACGTGATCAGTGCATGATCAGTCACGTGATCAGTGCATGATCAGTCACGTGATCAGTGCATGATCAGCACGTGATCAGTGCATGATCAGTCATGTATCAGTGCATGATAGCCCGTGATCAGTGCATGATCAGTCCCGTGATCAGTGCATGATCAGCCACGTGATCAGTGCATGATAGCCACGTGATCAGTGCATGATCAGTCACGTGATCAGTGCATGATCAGCCACGTGATCAGTGCATGATCAGCCACGTGATCAGTGCATGATCAGCCACGTGATCAGTGCATGATCATTCACGTGATCAGTGCATGATCAGTCACGTGATCAGTGTGTGATCAGCCACGTGAACAGTGCATGCTCAGTCACGTGATCAGGGCCTGCTGAGCTGCGTGATTACTGTCTGCTCATCTGCTTGACAATTGCCAGCTGAGCTGCACGATTCCTGCCTGTCATCTGCTTGACAATTGCCACCTGTGCTGCATAATTCCTGCCTGCTCATCTGCTTGATTATTGCCAGCTGAGCAGCATGATTTCTCAGAGCTGAGTTCCATGATTATTGCCTACTGATTCGTGCCTACTCAGCTCTTTGTTCATTGCCTCCAGAGGCACATGATCAGTGTATGACAGCAAACATGATCAGCACATGATCAGTCACATGATCAGTGCATGATAAGCCACGTGATCAGTGCATGATCAGTCACGTGATCAGTGCATGATCAGTCACGTGATCAGTGCATGATCAGCCACGTGATCAGTGCATGATCAGTCACGTGATCAGTGCATGATAGCTACGTGATCAGTGCATGATCAGCCACGTGATCAGTGCATGATAGCCACGTGATCAGTGCATGATCAGTCACATGATCAGTGCATGATCATCCACGTGATCAGTGCATGATCAGTCACGTGATCAGTGCATGATCAGACGTGATCAGTGCATGATCAGTCACGTGATCAGTGCATGATCAGCCACGTGATCAGTGCATGATAGCCACGTGATCAGTGCATGATAGCCACGTGATCAGTGCATGATCAGTCACGTGATCAGTGTATGATCAGCCACGTGATCAGTGCATGATTGCCACGTGATCAGTGCATGATCAGTCACGTGATCAGTGCATGATCAGTCACGTGATCAGTGCATGATCAGCCACGTGATCAGTGCATGATAGCCACGTGATCAGTGCATGATCAGTTACGTGATCAGTGTATGATCAGCCACGTGATCAGTGCATGGTCAGACACGTGAACAGTGTATGATCAGCCACGTGATCAGTGCATGATATCCAAGTGATCAGTGCATGATCAATCACGTGATCAGTGTATGATCAGCCACGTGAACAGTGCATGCTCAGTCACGTGATCAGGGCCTGCTGAGCTGCGTGATTACTGTCTGCTCATCTGCTTGACAATTGCCAGCTGAGCTGCACGATTCCTGCCTGTCATCTGCTTGACAATTGCCAGCTGTGCTGCGTAATTCCTGCCTGCTCAGCTGCTTGATTATTGCCAGCTGAGCAGCATGATTCCTCACACCTGAGTTCCATGATTATTGCCTGCTGACTGTTTGATTCGTGCCTACTCAGCTCTTTGTTTATTGCCTCCAGAGGCACATGATCAGTGTATGATAGCAAACATGATCAGCGCATGATCAGTCACATGATCAGCGCCATTAAGTCACGTGATCACTACATGATAGTCATGTGATCAGTCCATGCTCAGTCACGGTATCAGTGCATGATCAGCCACGTGATCAGTGCATGATCAGCCACGTGATCAGTGCATGATAGCCATGTGATCAGTGCATGATCAGTCACGTGATCAGTGCATGATCAGGCACGTGATCAGTGCATGATCAGCCACGTGATCAGTGCATGATCAGTCACCGATGGGTGTATGATCAGTCACGTGACCAGTACATGGTAGCTACATGATCATTGCATGATCAGCCACGTGAGTAGTGCATGATAGCCACGTGATCAGTGCATGATCAGCCACGTGATCAGTGCATGATCAGTCACGTGATCAGTGCATGATCAATTACGTGATCAGTGCATGATCAGTCACGTGATCAGTGCATGATAGCTACGTGATCAGTGCATGATCAGCCACGTGATCAGTGCATGATAGCCACGTGATCAGTGCATGATCAGTCACGTGATCAGTGCATGATCAGTCACGTGATCAGTGCATGATCAGCCACGTGATCAGTGCATGATCAGTCACGTGATCAGTGCATGATAGCTACGTGATCAGTGCATGATCAGCCACGTGATCAGTGCATGATAGCCACGTGATCAGTGCATGATCAGTCACGTGATCAGTGCATGATCAGCCACGTGATCAGTGCATGATCAGTCACGTGATCAGTGCATGATAGCTGCGTGATCAGTGCATGATCAGCCACGTGATCAGTGCATGATAGCCACGTGATCAGTGCATGATCAGCCACGTGATCAGTGCATGATCAGTCACGTGATCAGTGCATGATCAGTCACGTGATCAGTGCATGATAGCCACGTGATCAGTGCATGATCAGCCACGTGATCAGTGCATGATACAGACGTGATCAGTGCATGATCAGTCACGTGATCAGTGCATGATCAGCCACGTGATCAGTGCATGATAGCCACGTGATCAGTGCATGATAGCCACGTGATCAGTGCATGATCAGTCACGTGATCAGTGCATGATCAGCCACGTGATCAGTGCATGATAGCCACGTGATCAGTGCATGATCAGTCACGTGATCAGTGCATGATCAGTCACGTGATCAGTGCATGATCAGTCACGTGATCAGTGCATGATAGCCACGTGATCAGTGCATGATCAGTCACGTGATCAGTGCATGATCAGCCACGTGATCAGTGCATGATGCCACGTGATCAGTGCATGATCAGACGTGATCAGTGCATGATCAGTCACGTGATCAGTGCATGATCAGCCACGTGATCAGTGCATGATAGCCACGTGATCAGTGCATGATAGCCACGTGATCAGTGCATGATCAGTCACGTGATCAGTGTATGATCAGCCACGTGATCAGTGCATGATTGCCACGTGATCAGTGCATGATCAGTCACGTGATCAGTGCATGATCAGTCACGTGATCAGTGCATGATCAGCCACGTGATCAGTGCATGATAGCCACGTGATCAGTGCATGATCAGTTACGTGAGCAGTGTATGATCAGCCACGTGATCAGTGCATGGTCAGACACGTGAACAGTGTATGATCAGCCACGTGATCAGTGCATGATATCCAAGTGATCAGTGCATGATCAATCACGTGATCAGTGTATGATCAGCCACGTGAACAGTGCATGCTCAGTCACGTGATCAGGGCCTGCTGAGCTGCGTGATTACTGTCTGCTCATCTGCTTGACAATTGCCAGCTGAGCTGCACGATTCCTGCCTGTCATCTGCTTGACAATTGCCAGCTGTGCTGCGTAATTCCTGCCTGCTCAGCTGCTTGATTATTGCCAGCTGAGCAGCATGATTCCTCACAGCTGAGTTCCATGATTATTGCCTGCTGACTGTTTGATTCGTGCCTACTCAGCTCTTTGTTTATTGCCTCCAGAGGCACATGATCAGTGTATGATAGCAAACATGATCAGCGCATGATCAGTCACATGATCAGCGCCATTAAGTCACGTGATCACTACATGATAGTCATGTGATCAGTCCATGCTCAGTCACGGTATCAGTGCATGATCAGCCACGTGATCAGTGCATGATCTGTCACATGATTAGTGTATGATCATCCACGTGATCAGTGCATGATCAGTCATGTGATCAGTGCATGATCAGACGTGATCAGTGCATGATCAGTCACGTGATCAGTGCATGATAGCCACGTGATCAGTGCATGATCAGTCACGTGATCAGTGTATGATCAGCCACGTGAACAGTGCATGCTCAGTCACGTGATCAGGGCCTGCTGAGCTGCGTGATTACTGTCTGCTCATCTGCTTGACAATTGCCAGCTGAGCTGCACGATTCCTGCCTGTCATCTGCTTGACAATTGCCAGCTGTGCTGCGTAATTCCTGCCTGCTCAGCTGCTTGATTATTGCCAGCTGAGCAGCATGATTCGTCACACCTGAGTTCCATGATTATTGCCTGCTGACTGTTTGATTCGTGCCTACTCAGCTCTTGTTTATTGCCTCCAGAGGCACATGATCAGTGTATGATAGCAAACATGATCAGTGCATGATCAGTCACATGATCAGTGCCATTAAGTCACGTGATCAGTGCATGATAGTCATGTGATCAGTGCATGATCAGTCACGGTATCAGTGCATGATCAGCCACGTGATCAGTGCATGATCAGCCACGTGATCAGTGCATGATAGCCACGTGATCAGTGCATGATTTCCACGTGATCAGTGCATGATCAGTCACGTGATCAGTGCATGATCAGCCACGTGATCAGTGCATGATCAGTCACGTGATCAGTGCATGATCAGTCACGTGACCAGTACATGGTAGCTACGTGATCATTGCATGATCAGCCACGTGAGTAGTGCATGATAGCCACGTGATCAGTGCATGATCAGTCACGTGATCAGTGCATGAATTACGTGATCAGTGCATGATCAGTCACGTGATCAGTGCATGGTTGCTACGTGATCAGTGCATGATCAGCCACGTGATCAGTGCATGATAGCCACGTGATCAGTGCATGATCAGTCACGTGATCAGTGCATGATCAGCCACGTGATCAGTGCATGATGCCACGTGATCAGTGCATGATCAGTCACGTGATCAGTGCATGATCAGCCACGTGATCAGTGCATGATCAGCCACGTGATCAGTGCATGATAGCCACGTGATCAGTGCATGATCATCACGTGATCAGTGTATGATCAGCCACGTGAACAGTGCATGCTCAGTCACGTGATCAGGGCCTGCTGAGCTGCGTGATTACTGTCTGCTCATCTGCTTGACAATTGCCAGCTGAGCTGCATGATTCCTGCCTGTCATCTGCTTGACAATTGCCAGCTGTGCTGCGTAATTCCTGCCTGCTCAGCTGCTTGATTATTGCCAGCTGAGCAGCATGATTCCTCACACTGAGTTCCATGATTATTGCCTGCTGACTGTTTGATTCGTGCCTACTCAGCTCTTTGTTTATTGCCTCCAGAGGCACATGATCAGTGTATGATAGCAAACATGATCAGCGCATGATCAGTCACATGATCAGCGCCATTAAGTCACGTGATCACTACATGATAGTCATGTGATCAGTCCATGCTCAGTCACGGTATCAGTGCATGATCAGCCACGTGATCAGTGCATGATCAGCCACGTGATCAGTGCATGATAGCCATGTGATCAGTGCATGATTTCTCACGTGATCAGTGCATGATCAGTCACGTGATCAGTGCATGATCAGCCACGTGATCAGTGCATGATCAGTCACCTGATGGGTGTATGATCAGTCACGTGACCAGTACATGGTAGCTACATGATCATTGCATGATCAGCCACGTGAGTAGTGCATGATAGCCACGTGATCAGTGCATGATCAGCCACGTGATCAGTGCATGATCAGTCACGTGATCAGTGCATGATCAATTACGTGATCAGTGCATGATCAGTCACGTGATCAGTGCATGATAGCCACGTGATCAGTGCATGATCAGCCACGTGATCAGTGCATGATAGCCACGTGATCAGTGCATGATCAGTCACGTGATCAGTGCATGATCAGTCACGTGATCAGTGCATGATCAGTCACGTGATCAGTGCATGATCAGTCACGTGATCAGTGCATGGTAGCTACGTGATCAGTGCATGATCAGCCACGTGATCAGTGCATGATAGCCACGTGATCAGTGCATGATCAGTCACGTGATCAGTGCATGATCAGCCACGTGATCAGTGCATGAGTGCCACGTGATCAGTGCATGATCAGTCACGTGATCAGTGCATGATCAGCCACGTGATCAGTGCATGATCAGCCACATGGTGCATGATAGCCACGTGATCAGTGCATGATCAGTCACGTGATCAGTGCATGATCAGCCACGTGATCAGTGCATGATCAGCCACGTGATCAGTGCATGATCAGCCACGTGATCAGTGCATGATAGCCACGTGATCAGTGCATGATCAGTCACGTGATCAGTGCATGATCAGTCACGTGATCAGTGCATGATCAATTACGTGATCAGTGCATGATCAGTCACGTGACCAGTACATGGTAGCTACGTGATCAGTGCATGATCAGCCACGTGATCAGTGCATGATAGCCACGTGATCAGTGCATGATCAGTCACGTGATCAGTGCATGATCATCCACGTGATCAGTGCATGATCAGTCACGTGATCAGTGCATGATCAGACGTGATCAGTGCATGATCAGTCACGTGATCAGTGCATGATCAGCCACGTGATCAGTGCATGATAGCCACGTGATCAGTGCATGATAGCCACGTGATCAGTGCATGATCAGTCACGTGATCAGTGTATGATCAGCCACGTGATCAGTGCATGATTGCCACGTGATCAGTGCATGATCAGTCACGTGATCAGTGCATGATCAGCCACGTGATCAGTGCATGATCAGCCACGTGATCAGTGCATGATAGCCACGTGATCAGTGCATGATCAGTTACGTGAGCAGTGTATGATCAGCCACGTGATCAGTGCATGGTCAGACACGTGAACAGTGTATGATCAGCCACGTGATCAGTGCATGATATCCAAGTGATCAGTGCATGATCAATCACGTGATCAGTGTATGATCAGCCACGTGAACAGTGCATGCTCAGTCACGTGATCAGGGCCTGCTGAGCTGCGTGATTACTGTCTGCTCATCTGCTTGACAATTGCCAGCTGAGCTGCACGATTCCTGCCTGTCATCTGCTTGACAATTGCCAGCTGTGCTGCGTAATTCCTGCCTGCTCAGCTGCTTGATTATTGCCAGCTGAGCAGCATGATTCCTCACAGCTGAGTTCCATGATTATTGCCTGCTGACTGTTTGATTCGTGCCTACTCAGCTCTTTGTTTATTGCCTCCAGAGGCACATGATCAGTGTATGATAGCAAACATGATCAGCGCATGATCAGTCACATGATCAGCGCCATTAAGTCACGTGATCACTACATGATAGTCATGTGATCAGTCCATGCTCAGTCACGGTATCAGTGCATGATCAGCCACGTGATCAGTGCATGATCTGTCACATGATTAGTGTATGATCATCCACGTGATCAGTGCATGGGCAGTCATGTGATCAGTGCATGATTAGACGTGATCAGTGCATGATCAGTCACGTGATCAGTGCATGATAGCCACGTGATCAGTGCATGATCAGTCACCTGATGGGTGTATGATCATTCACGTGACCAGTACATGGTAGCTACATGATCAGTGCATGATCAGCCACGTGATCAGTGCATGATAGCCACGTGATCAGTGCATGATCAGTCACGTGATCAGTGCATGATCAGCCACGTGATCAGTGCATGATCAGCCACGTGATCAGTGCATGATAGCCACGTGATCAGTGCATGATCAGTCACGTGATCAGTGCATGATCAGTCACGTGATCAGTGCATGATCAGCCACGTGATCAGTGCATGATAGCCACGTGATCAGTGCATGATCAGTCACGTGATCAGTGCATGATCAGTCACGTGATCAGTGCATGATAGCTACGTGATCAGTGCATGATCAGCCACGTGATCAGTGCATGATAGCCACGTGATCAGTGCATGATCAGCCACGTGATCAGTGCATGATCAGTTACGTGATCAGTGCATGATCAGTCACGTGATCAGTGCATGGTAGCACGTGATCAGTGCATGATCAGCCACGTGATCAGTGCATGATAGCCACGTGATCAGTGCATGATCAGTCACGTGATCAGTGTATGATCAGCCACGTGAACAGTGCATGCTCAGTCACGTGATCAGGGCCTGCTGAGCTGCGTGATTACTGTCTGTCATCTGCTTGACAATTGCCAGCTGAGCTGCACGATTCCTGCCTGTCATCTGCTTGACAATTGCCAGCTGTGCTGCGTAATTCCTGCCTGCTCAGCTGCTTGATTATTGCCAGCTGAGCAGCATGATTCCTCACAGCTGAGTTCCATGATTATTGCCTGCTGACTGTTTGATTCGTGCCTACTCAGCTCTTTGTTTATTGCCTCCAGAGGCACATGATCAGTGTATGATAGCAAACATGATCAGCGCATGATCAGTCACATGATCAGTGCCATTAAGTCACGTGATCACTACATGATAGTCATGTGATCAGTCCATGCTCAGTCACGGTATCAGTGCATGATCAGCCACGTGATCAGTGCATGATCAGCCACGTGATCAGTGCATGATAGCCACGTGATCAGTGCATGATTTCACGTGATCAGTGCATGATCAGGCACGTGATCAGTGCATGATCAGCCACGTGATCAGTGCATGATCAGTCACCTGATGGTGTATGATCAGTCACGTGACCAGTACATGGTAGCTACATGATCATTGCATGATCAGCCACGTGATAGTGCATGATAGCCACGTGATCAGTGCATGATCAGCCACGTGATCAGTGCATGATCAGTCACGTGATCAGTGCATGATCAATTACGTGATCAGTGCATGATCAGTCACGTGATCAGTGCATGATAGCTACGTGATCAGTGCATGATCAGCCACGTGATCAGTGCATGATAGCCACGTGATCAGTGCATGATCAGTCACGTGATCAGTGCATGATCAGTCACGTGATCAGTGCATGATCAGCCACGTGATCAGTGCATGATCAGTCACGTGATCAGTGCATGGTAGCTACGTGATCAGTGCATGATCAGCCACGTGATCAGTGCATGATAGCCACGTGATCAGTGCATGATCAGTCACGTGATCAGTGCATGATCAGCCACGTGATCAGTGCATGATCAGTCACGTGATCAGTGCATGATAGCTACGTGATCAGTGCATGATCAGCCACGTGATCAGTGCATGATAGCCACGTGATCAGTGCATGATCAGCCACGTGATCAGTGCATGATCAGTCACGTGATCAGTGCATGATCAGTCACGTGATCAGTGCATGATAGCCACGTGATCAGTGCATGATCAGCCACGTGATCAGTGCATGATCAGACATGATCAGTGCATGATCAGTCACGTGATCAGTGCATGATCAGCCACGTGATCAGTGCATGATAGCCACGTGATCAGTGCATGATAGCCAGTGATCAGTGCATGATCAGTCACGTGATCAGTGCATGATCAGCCACGTGATCAGTGCATGATAGCCACGTGATCAGTGCATGATCAGTCACGTGATCAGTGCATGATCAGTCACGTGATCAGTGCATGATCAGTCACGTGATCAGTGCATGATAGCCACGTGATCAGTGCATGATCAGTCACGTGATCAGTGCATGATCAGCCACGTGATCAGTGCATGATGCCACGTGATCAGTGCATGATCAGACGTGATCAGTGCATGATCAGTCACGTGATCAGTGCATGATCAGCCACGTGATCAGTGCATGATAGCCACGTGATCAGTGCATGATAGCCAGTGATCAGTGCATGATCAGTCACGTGATCAGTGTATGATCAGCCACGTGATCAGTGCATGATTGCCACGTGATCAGTGCATGATCAGTCACGTGATCAGTGCATGATCAGTCACGTGATCAGTGCATGATCAGCCACGTGATCAGTGCATGATAGCCACGTGATCAGTGCATGATCAGTTACGTGAGCAGTGTATGATCAGCCACGTGATCAGTGCATGGTCAGACACGTGAACAGTGTATGATCAGCCACGTGATCAGTGCATGATATCCAAGTGATCAGTGCATGATCAATCACGTGATCAGTGTATGATCAGCCACGTGAACAGTGCATGCTCAGTCACGTGATCAGGGCCTGCTGAGCTGCGTGATTACTGTCTGCTCATCTGCTTGACAATTGCCAGCTGAGCTGCACGATTCCTGCCTGTCATCTGCTTGACAATTGCCAGCTGTGCTGCGTAATTCCTGCCTGCTCAGCTGCTTGATTATTGCCAGCTGAGCAGCATGATTCCTCACAGCTGAGTTCCATGATTATTGCCTGCTGACTGTTTGATTCGTGCCTACTCAGCTCTTTGTTTATTGCCTCCAGAGGCACATGATCAGTGTATGATAGCAAACATGATCAGCGCATGATCAGTCACATGATCAGCGCCATTAAGTCACGTGATCACTACATGATAGTCATGTGATCAGTCCATGCTCAGTCACGGTATCAGTGCATGATCAGCCACGTGATCAGTGCATGATCTGTCACATGATTAGTGTATGATCATCCACGTGATCAGTGCATGGGCAGTCATGTGATCAGTGCATGATTAGACGTGATCAGTGCATGATCAGTCTCGTGATCAGTGCATGATAGCCACGTGATCAGTGCATGATCAGTCACCTGATGGGTGTATGATCATTCACGTGACCAGTACATGGTAGCTACATGATCAGTGCATGATCAGCCACGTGATCAGTGCATGATAGCCACGTGATCAGTGCATGATCAGTCACGTGATCAGTGCATGATCAGTGCATGATCAATTACGTGATCAGTGCATGATCAGTCACGTGATCAGTGCATGATCAGCCACGTGATCAGTGCATGATAGCTGCGTGATCAGTGCATGATCAGCCACGTGATCAGTGCATGATAGCCACGTGATCAGTGCATGATCAGCCACGTGATCAGTGCATGATCAGTCACGTGATCAGTGCATGATCAGCCACGTGATCAGTGCATGATCAGTCACGTGATCAGTGCATGATCAGCCACGTGATCAGTGCATGATCAGCCACGTGATCAGTGCATGATCAGCCACGTGATCAGTGCATGATCAGTCACGTGATCAGTGCATGATCAGCCACGTGATCAGTGCATGATCAGTCACGTGATCAGTGCATGATCAGACGTGATCAGTGCATGATCAGTCACGTGATCAGTGCATGATAGCCACGTGATCAGTGCATGATCAGTCACGTGATCAGTGCATGATCAGCCACGTGATCAGTGCATGATCAGTTACGTGATCAGTGCATGATCAGTCACGTGATCAGTGCATGATAGCTGCGTGATCAGTGCATGATCAGCCACGTGATCAGTGCATGATAGCCACGTGATCAGTGCATGATCAGCCACGTGATCAGTGCATGATCAGTTACGTGATCAGTGCATGATCAGTCACGTGATCAGTGCATGATAGCTACGTGATCAGTGCATGATCAGCCACGTGATCAGTGCATGATAGCCACGTGATCAGTGCATGATCAGTCACGTGATCAGTGCATGATCAGTCACGTGATCAGTGCATGATCAGCCACGTGATCAGTGCATGATCAATTACGTGATCAGTGCATGATCAGTCACGTGATCAGTGCATGGTAGCTACGTGATCAGTGCATGATCAGCCACGTGATCAGTGCATGATAGCCACGTGATCAGTGCATGATCAGTCACGTGATCAGTGTGTGATCAGCCACGTGATCAGTGCATGATATCCACGTGATCAGTGCATGATAGCCACGTGATCAGTGCATGATAGCCACGTGATCAGTGCATGATCAGTCACGTGATCAGTGCATGATCAGCCACGTGATCAGTGCATGATCAGTCACGTGATCAGTGCATGATCAATTACGTGATCAGTGCATGATCAGTCACGTGATCAGTGCATGGTAGCTACGTGATCAGTGCATGATCAGCCACGTGATCAGTGCATGATAGCCACGTGATCAGTGCATGATCAGTCACGTGATCAGTGCATGATCAGTCACGTGATCAGTGCATGATCATTTACGTGATCAGTGCATGATCAGTCACGTGATCAGTATATGGTAGCTACGTGATCATTGCATGATCAGCCACGTGATCAGTGCATGATAGCCACGTGATCAGTGCATGATCAGTTACGTGATCAGTGTATGATCAGCCACGTGATCAGTGCATGAGTGCCACGTGATCAGTGCATGATCAGTCACGTGACAGTGCATGATCAGCCACGTGATCAGTGCATGATCAGCCACGTGATCAGTGCATGATAGCCACGTGATCAGTGCATGATCAGTCACGTGATCAGTGCATGATCAGCCACGTGATCAGTGCATGATCAGACACGTGATCAGTGCATGATCAGCCACGTGATCAGTGCATGATAGCCACGTGATCAGTGCATGATCAGTCACGTGATCAGTGCATGATCAGTCACGTGATCAGTGCATGATCAGCCACGTGATCAGTGCATGATCAGTCACGTGATCAGTGCATGATAGCCACGTGATCAGTGCATGATCAGCCACGTGATCAGTGCATGATAGCCACGTGATCAGTGCATGATCAATTACGTGATCAGTGCATGATCAGTCACGTGATCAGTGCATGATAGCCACGTGATCAGTGCATGATCAGTCACGTGATCAGTGTATGATCAGCCACGTGAACAGTGCATGCTCAGTCACGTGATCAGGGCCTGCTGAGCTGCGTGATTACTGTCTGCTCATCTGCTTGACAATTGCCAGCTGAGCTGCACGATTCCTGCCTGTCATCTGCTTGACAATTGCCACCTGTGCTGCATAATTCCTGCCTGCTCATCTGCTTGATTATTGCCAGCTGAGCAGCATGATTTCTCACAGCTGAGTTCCATGATTATAGCCTGCTGACTGATTCCTGCCTACTCAGCTCTTTTCATTGCCTCCAGATGCACATGATCAGTGTATGACAGCAAACATGATCAGTGCATGATCAGTCACATGATCAGTGCATGATAAGCCACGTGATCAGTGCATGATCAGTCACGTGATCAGTGCATGATCAGTCACGTGACCAGTACATGGTAGCTGCGTGATCAGTGCATGATCAGCCACGTGATCAGTGCATGATAGCCACGTGATCAGTGCATGATCAGTCACGTGATCAGTGCATGATCAGCCACGTGATCAGTGCATGATCAGTCACGTGATCAGTGCATGATCAGTCACGTGATCAGTGCATGATAGCCACGTGATCAGTGCATGATCAGCCACGTGATCAGTGCATGATCAGCCACGTGATCAGTGCATGATCAGTTACGTGATCAGTGCATGATCAGCCACGTGATCAGTGCATGATCAGACACGTGATCAGTGCATGATCAGCCACGTGATCAGTGCATGATATCCACGTGATCAGTGCATGATCAGTCACGTGATCAGTGTATGATCAGCCACGTGAACAGTGCATGCTCAGTCACGTGATCAGTGCCTGCTGAGCTGCGTGATTCCTGTCTGCTCATCTGCTTGACAATTGCCAGCTGTGCTGTGTAATTCCTGCCTGCTCAGCTGCTTGATTATTGCCAGCTGAGCAGCATGATTCCTCACAGCTGAGTTCCATGATTATTGCCTGCTGACTGTTTGATTCGTGCCTACTCAGCTCTTTGTTTATTGCCTCCAGAGGCACATGATCAGTGTATGATAGCAAACATGATCAGTGCATGATCAGTCACATGATCAGCGCCATTAAGTCACGTGATCACTACATGATAGTCATGTGATCAGTCCATGCTCAGTCACGGTATCAGTGCATGATCAGCCACGTGATCAGTGCATGATAGCCACGTGATCAGTGCATGATCAGCCACGTGATCAGTGCATGATCAGCCACGTGATCAGTGCATGATAGCCACGTGATCAGTGCATGATCAGTCACGTGATCAGTGCATGATCAGTCACGTGATCAGTGCATGATCAGCCACGTGATCAGTGCATGATAGCCACGTGATCAGTGCATGATCAGTCACGTGATCAGTGCATGATCAGTCACGTGACAGTACATGATAGCTACGTGATCAGTGCATGATCAGCCACGTGATAGTGCATGATAGCCACGTGATCAGTGCATGATCAGTCACGTGATCAGTGCATGATCAGTCACGTGATCAGTGCATGATCAGCCACGTGATCAGTGCATGATCAGTCACGTGATCAGTGCATGATAGCTGCGTGATCAGTGCATGATCAGCCACGTGATCAGTGCATGATCAGCCACGTGATCAGTGCATGATCAGCCACGTGATCAGTGCATGATCAATTACGTGATCAGTGCATGATCAGTCACGTGATCAGTACATGGTAGCTACGTGATCAGTGCATGATCAGCCACGTGATCAGTGCATGATAGCCACGTGATCAGTGCATGATCAGTCACGTGATCGTGCATGATCAGCCACGTGATCAGTGCATGATATCCACGTGATCAGTGCATGATAGCCACGTGATCAGTGCATGATAGCCACGTGATCAGTGCATGATCAGTCACGTGATAGTGTGTGATCAGCCACGTGATCAGTGCATGATGAGTCACGTGATCAGTGCATGATCATTACGTGATCAGTGCATGATCAGTCACGTGACCAGTACATGGTTGCTACGTGATCATTGCATGATCAGCCACGTGAGCAGTGCATGATAGCCACGTGATCAGTGCATGATCAGTCACGTGATCAGTGCATGATCAGTCACGTGATCAGTGCATGATCATTTACGTGATCAGTGCATGATCAGTCACGTGACCAGTATATGGTAGCTACGTGATCATTGCATGATCAGCCACGTGAGCAGTGCATGATAGCCACGTGATGTGCATGATCAGTTACGTGATCAGTGTATGATCAGCCACGTGATCAGTGCATGAGTGCCACGTGATCAGTGCATGATCAGTCACGTGACAGTGTGTGATCAGCCACGTGATCAGTGCATGATCAGCCACGTGATCAGTGCATGATAGCCACGTGATCAGTGCATGATCAGTTACGTGATCAGTGTATGATCAGCCACGTGATCAGTGCATGATCAGACACGTGATCAGTGCATGATCAGCCACGTGATCAGTGCATGATATCCACGTGATCAGTGCATGATCAGTCACGTGATCAGTGCATGATCAGTCATGTGATCAGTGCATGATCAGCCACGTGATCAGTGCATGATAGCCACGTGATCAGTGCATGATCAGTCACGTGATCAGTGCATGATCAGTCACGTGATCAGTGCATGATCAGCCACGTGATCAGTGCATGATCAATTACGTGATCAGTGCATGATCAGTCACGTGACCAGTACATGGTAGCTACGTGATCATTGCATGATCAGCCACGTGATCAGTGCATGATAGCCACGTGATCAGTGCATGATCAGTCACGTGATCAGTGCATGATCAGTCACGTGATCAGTGCATGATCAGTCACGTGATCAGTGCATGATCAGTCACGTGATCAGTGCATGTCAGCTACGTGATCAGTGCATGATCAGCCACGTGATCAGTGCATGATAGCCACGTGATCAGTGCATGATCAGCTACGTGATCAGTGCATGATCAGCCACGTGATCAGTGCATGATCAGCCACGTGATCAGTGCATGATCAGCCACGTGATCAGTGCATGATACCACGTGATCAGTGCATGATCAGTCACGTGATCAGTGCATGATCAGCCACGTGATCAGTGCATGATCAGTCACGTGATCAGTGCATGATAGCCACGTGATCAGTGCATGATCAGTCACGTGATCAGTGCATGATCAGCCACGTGATCAGTGCATGATCAGCCACGTGATCAGTGCATGATAGCCACGTGATCAGTGCATGATCAGTCACGTGATCAGTGCATGATCAGCCACGTGATCAGTGCATGATCAGCCACGTGATCAGTGCATGATAGCCACGTGATCAGTGCATGATCAGTCACGTGATCAGTGCATGATCAGCCACGTGATCAGTGCATGATCAATTACGTGATCAGTGCATGATCAGTCACGTGACCAGTACATGGTAGCTACGTGATCATTGCATGATCAGCCACGTGATCAGTGCATGATAGCCACGTGATCAGTGCATGATCAGTCACGTGATCAGTGCATGATCAGTCACGTGATCAGTGCATGATCAGTTACGTGATCAGTGCATGATCAGTCACGTGATCAGTGCATGATAGCTACGTGATCAGTGCATGATCAGCCACGTGATCAGTGCATGATAGCCACGTGATCAGTGCATGATCAGTCACGTGATCAGTGCATGATCAGCCACGTGATCAGTGCATGATCAGTCACGTGATCAGTGCATGATCAGCCACGTGATCAGTGCATGATCAGTCACGTGATCAGTGCATGATCAGTCACGTGATCAGTGCATGATAGCCACGTGATCAGTGCATGATCAGCCACGTGATCAGTGCATGATCAGTCACGTGATCAGTGCATGATCAGCCACGTGATCAGTGCATGATCAGTCACGTGATCAGTGCATGATCAGTCACGTGATCAGTGCATGATAGCTACGTGATCAGTGCATGATCAGCCACGTGATCAGTGCATGATAGCCACGTGATCAGTGCATGATCAGCCACGTGATCAGTGCATGATCAGTCACGTGATCAGTGCATGATCAGTCACGTGATCAGTGCATGATAGCTACGTGATCAGTGCATGATCAGCCACGTGATCAGTGCATGATAGCCACGTGATCAGTGCATGATCAGTCACGTGATCAGTGCATGATCATCCACGTGATCAGTGCATGATCAGTCACGTGATCAGTGCATGATATAGACGTGATCAGTGCATGATCAGTCACGTGATCAGTGCATGATCAGCCACGTGATCAGTGCATGATCAGCCACGTGATCAGTGCATGATAGCCACGTGATCAGTGCATGATCAGTCCGTGATCAGTGCATGATCAGCCACGTGATCAGTGCATGATCCCACGTGATCAGTGCATGATCAGTCACGTGATCAGTGCATGATCAGTCACGTGATCAGTGCATGATCAGTCACGTGATCAGTGCATGATCAGCCACGTGATCAGTGCATGATCAGTCACGTGATCAGTGCATGATAGCACGTGATCAGTGCATGATCAGTCCCGTGATCAGTGCATGATCAGCCACGTGATCAGTGCATGATAGCCACGTGATCAGTGCATGATCAGCCACGTGATCAGTGCATGATCAGCCACGTGATCAGTGCATGACAACACGTGATCAGTGCATGATCAGCCACGTGATCAGTGCATGATAGCCACGTGATCAGTGCATGATCAGTCACGTGATCAGTGTATGATCAGCCACGTGAACAGTGCATGCTCAGTCACGTGATCAGGGCCTGCTGAGCTGCGTGATTACTGTCTGCTCATCTGCTTGACAATTGCCAGCTGAGCTGCACGATTCCTGCCTGTCATCTGCTTGACAATTGCCAGCTGTGCTGCGTAATTCCTGCCTGCTCAGCTGCTTGATTATTGCCAGCTGAGCAGCATGATTTCTCACAGCTGAGTTCCATGATTATTGCCTGCTGACTGATTCCTGCCTACTCAGCTCTTTGTTCATTGCCTCCAGAGGCACATGATCAGTGTATGATACCAAACATGATCAGCACATGATCAGTCACATGATCAGTGCATGATAAGCCACGTGATCAGTGCATGATCAGTACGTGATCAGTGCATGATCAGTCACGTGATCAGTGCATGATAGCTGCGTGATCAGTGCATGATCAGCCACGTGATCAGTGCATGATAGCCACGTGATCAGTGCATGATCAGCCACGTGATCAGTGCATGATCAGTCACGTGATCAGTGCATGATCAGCCACGTGATCAGTGCATGATCAGTCACGTGATCAGTGCATGATAGCTACGTGATCAGTGCATGATCAGCCACGTGATCAGTGCATGATAGCCACGTGATCAGTGCATGATCAGCCACGTGATCAGTGCATGATCAGTCACGTGATCAGTGCATGATCAGCCACGTGATCAGTGCATGATCAGTCACGTGATCAGTGCATGATCAGCCACGTGATCAGTGCATGATAGCCACGTGATCAGTGCATGATCAGTCACGTGATCAGTGCATGATCAGTCACGTGATCAGTGCATGATCAGCACGTGATCAGTGCATGATCAGTCATGTGTCAGTGCATGATAGCCCGTGATCAGTGCATGATCAGTCACGTGATCAGTGCATGATCAGCCACGTGATCAGTGCATGATAGCCACGTGATCAGTGCATGATCAGTCACGTGATCAGTGCATGATCAGCCACGTGATCAGTGCATGATCAGCCACGTGATCAGTGCATGATCAGTCACGTGATCAGTGCATGATCAGTCACGTGATCAGTGCATGATAGCCACGTGATCAGTGCATGATCAGCCACGTGATCAGTGCATGATCAGTCACGTGATCAGTGCATGATCAGCCACGTGATCAGTGCATGATCAGTCACGTGATCAGTGCATGATCAGTCACGTGATCAGTGCATGATAGCTACGTGATCAGTGCATGATCAGCCACGTGATCAGTGCATGATAGCCACGTGATCAGTGCATGATCAGCCACGTGATCAGTGCATGATCAGTCACGTGATCAGTGCATGATCAGCCACGTGATCAGTGCATGATAGCCACGTGATCAGTGCATGATAGCCACGTGATCAGTGCATGATCAGTCACGTGATCAGTGCATGATCAGCCACGTGATCAGTGCATGATCAGTCACGTGATCAGTGCATGATCAGCCACGTGATCAGTGCATGATAGCCACGTGATCAGTGCATGATCAGTCACGTGATCAGTGCATGATCAGTCACGTGATCAGTGCATGATCAGCACGTGATCAGTGCATGATCAGTCATGTGTCAGTGCATGATAGCCCGTGATCAGTGCATGATCAGTCCCGTGATCAGTGCATGATCAGCCACGTGATCAGTGCATGATAGCCACGTGATCAGTGCATGATCAGTCACGTGATCAGTGCATGATCAGCCACGTGATCAGTGCATGATCAGCCACGTGATCAGTGCATGACAGCCACGTGATCAGTGCATGATCAGCCACGTGATCAGTGCATGATAGCCACGTGATCAGTGCATGATCAGTCACGTGATCAGTGTATGATCAGCCACGTGAACAGTGCATGCTCAGTCACGTGATCAGGGCCTGCTGAGCTGCGTGATTACTGTCTGCTCATCTGCTTGACAATTGCCAGCTGAGCTGCACGATTCCTGCCTGTCATCTGCTTGACAATTGCCATCTGTGCTGCATAATTCCTGCCTGCTCAGCTGCTTGATTATTGCCAGCTGAGCAGCATGATTTCTCAGAGCTGAGTTCCATGATTATTGCCTGACTGATTCGTGCATACTCAGCTCTTTGTTCATTGCCTCCAGAGGCACATGATCAGTGTATGATAGCAAACATGATCAGTGCATGATCAGTCACATGATCAGTGCATGATAAGCCACGTGATCAGTGCATGATCAGTCACGTGATCAGTGCATGATCAGTCACGTGATCAGTGCATGTAGCCACGTGATCAGTGCATGATCAGCCACGTGATCAGTGCATGATAGCCACGTGATCAGTGCATGATCAGTCACGTGATCAGTGCATGATAGCCACGTGATCAGTGCATGATCAGCCACGTGATCAGTGCATGATCAGCCACGTGATCAGTGCATGATCAGCCACGTGATCAGTGCATGATCAGTCACGTGATCAGTGCATGATCAGCACGTGATCAGTGCATGATCAGCCACGTGATCAGTGCATGATAGCCACGTGATCAGTGCATGATCAGTCACGTGATCAGTGCATGATCAGTCACGTGACCAGTGCATGGTAGCCACGTGATCAGTGCATGATCAGCCACGTGATCAGTGCATGATAGCCACGTGATCAGTGCATGATCAGTCACGTGATCAGTGCATGATCAGCCACGTGATCAGTGCATGATCAGTTACGTGATCAGTGCATGATCAGCCACGTGATCAGTGCATGGTCAGACACGTGACAGTGTATGATCAGCCACGTGATCAGTGCATGATATCCAAGTGATCAGTGCATGATCAATCACGTGATCAGTGTATGATCAGCCACGTGAACAGTGCATGCTCAGTCACGTGATCAGGGCCTGCTGAGCTGCGTGATTACTGTCTGCTCATCTGCTTGACAATTGCCAGCTGAGCTGCACGATTCCTGCCTGTCATCTGCTTGACAATTGCCAGCTGTGCTGCGTAATTCCTGCCTGCTCAGCTGCTTGATTATTGCCAGCTGAGCAGCATGATTCCTCACAGCTGAGTTCCATGATTATTGCCTGCTGACTGTTTGATTCGTGCCTACTCAGCTCTTTGTTTATTGCCTCCAGAGGCACATGATCAGTGTATGATAGCAAACATGATCAGCGCATGATCAGTCACATGATCAGCGCCATTAAGTCACGTGATCACTACATGATAGTCATGTGATCAGTCCATGCTCAGTCACGTATCAGTGCATGATCAGCCACGTGATCAGTGCATGATCTGTCACATGATTAGTGTATGATCATCCACGTGACCAGTGCATGGGCAGTCATGTGATCAGTGCATGATTACACGTGATCAGTGCATGTTCAGTCTCGTGATCAGTGCATGATAGCCACGTGATCAGTGCATGATCAGTCACGTGATCAGTGCATGATCAGCCACGTGATCAGTGCATGATCAATTACGTGATCAGTGCATGATCAGTCACGTGACCAGTGCATGATAGCTGCGTGATCAGTGCATGATCAGCCACGTGATCAGTGCATGATAGCCACGTGATCAGTGCATGATCAGCCACGTGATCAGTGCATGATCAGTCACGTGATCAGTGCATGATCAGTCACGTGATCAGTGCATGATAGCTGTGTGATCAGTGCATGATCAGCCACGTGATCAGTGCATGATAGCCACGTGATCAGTGCATGATCAGTCACGTGATCAGTGCATGATCAGTCACGTGATCAGTGCATGATCAGCCACGTGATCAGTGCATGATCAATTACGTGATCAGTGCATGATCAGTCACGTGATCAGTGCATGGTAGCTACGTGATCAGTGCATGATCAGCCACGTGATCAGTGCATGATAGCCACGTGATCAGTGCATGATCAGTCATGTGATCGTGTGTGATCAGCCACGTGATCAGTGCATGATATCCACGTGATCAGTGCATGATAGCCACGTGATCAGTGCATGATAGCCACGTGATCAGTGCATGATCAGTCACGTGATCGTGTGTGATCAGCCACGTGATCAGTGCATGATGAGTCACGTGATCAGTGCATGATCAATTACGTGATCAGTGCATGATCAGTCACGTGATCAGTGCATGGTTGCTACGTGATCAGTGCATGATCAGCCACGTGATCAGTGCATGATAGCCACGTGATCAGTGCATGATCAGTCACGTGATCAGTGCATGATCAGTCACGTGATCAGTGCATGATCATTTACGTGATCAGTGCATGATCAGTCACGTGACCAGTATATGGTAGCTACGTGATCATTGCATGATCAGCCACGTGAGCAGTGCATGATAGCCACGTGATCAGTGCATGATCAGTTACGTGATCAGTGTATGATCAGCCACGTGATCAGTGCATGAGTGCCACGTGATCAGTGCATGATCAGTCACGTGACAGTGTATGATCAGCCACGTGATCAGTGCATGATCAGCCACGTGATCAGTGCATGATATCCGCGTGATCAGTGCATGATCAGTTACGTGATCAGTGTATGATCAGCCACGTGATCAGTGCATGATCAGCCACGTGATCAGTGCATGATCAGCCACGTGATCAGTGCATGATAGCCACGTGATCAGTGCATGATCAGTCACGTGATCAGTGCATGATCAGCCACGTGATCAGTGCATGATCAGCCACGTGATCAGTGCATGATCAGCCACGTGATCAGTGCATGATCAGCCACGTGATCAGTGCATGATAGCCACGTGATCAGTGCATGATCAGTCACGTGATCAGTGCATGATCAGTCACGTGATCAGTGTATGATCAGCCACGTGAACAGTGCATGCTCAGTCACGTGATCAGGGCCTGCTGAGCTGCGTGATTACTGTCTGCTCATCTGCTTGACAATTGCCAGCTGAGCTGCACGATTCCTGCCTGTCATCTGCTTGACAATTGCCAGCTGTGCTGCGTAATTCCTGCCTGCTCAGCTGCTTGATTATTGCCAGCTGAGCAGCATGATTTCTCACAGCTGAGTTCCATGATTATTGCCTGCTGACTGATTCGTGCCTACTCAGCTCTTTGTTCATTGCCTCCAGAGGCACATGATCAGTGTATGACAGCAAACATGATCAGTGCATGATCAGTCACATGATCAGTGCATGATAAGCCACGTGATCAGTGCATGATCAGTCATGTGATCAGTGCATGATCAGTCACGTGATCAGTGCATGATAGCTGCGTGATCAGTGCATGATCAGCCCGTGATCAGTGCATGATAGCCACGTGATCAGTGCATGATCAGTCACGTGATCAGTGCATGATCAGTCACGTGATCAGTGCATGATCAGTCACGTGATCAGTGCATGATCAGTTACGTGATCAGTGCATGATCAGCCACGTGATCAGTGCATGGTAGCCACGTGATCAGTGCATGATAGCCACGTGATCAGTGCATGATCAGTCACGTGATACGTGCATGATCAGCCACGTGATCAGTGCATGATCATCCACGTGATCAGTGCATGATAGCCACGTGATCAGTGCATGATCAGCCACGTGATCAGTGCATGATCAGTCACGTGATCAGTGCATGATCAGCCACGTGATCAGTGCATGATCAGTCACGTGATCAGTGCATGATCAGCCACGTGATCAGTGCATGATCAGCCACGTGATCAGTGCATGATCAGTCACGTGACCAGTGCATGGTAGCCACGTGATCAGTGCATGATCAGCCACGTGATCAGTGCATGATCAGTCACGTGATCAGTGCATGATCAGTCACGTGATCAGTGCATGATCAGCCACGTGATCAGTGCATGATAGCCACGTGATCAGTGCATGATAGCCACGTGATCAGTGCATGATCAGCCACGTGATCAGTGCATGATCATCACGTGATCAGTGCATGATCAGTCACGTGATCAGTGCATGATCAGTCACGTGATCAGTGCATGATCAGCCCGTGATCAGTGCATGATAGCCACGTGATCAGTGCATGATCAGTCACGTGATCAGTGCATGATCAGTCACGTGATCAGTGCATGATAGCCATGATCAGTGCATGATCAGCCACGTGATCAGTGCATGATCAGCCACGTGATCAGTGCATGATCAGCCACGTGATCAGTGCATGATCAGCCACGTGATCAGTGCATGATCAGTTACGTGAGCAGTGTATGATCAGCCACGTGATCAGTGCATGGTCAGACACGTGAACAGTGTATGATCAGCCACGTGATCAGTGCATGATATCCAAGTGATCAGTGCATGATCAATCACGTGATAAGTGTATGATCAGCCACGTGAACAGTGCATGCTCAGTCACGTGATCAGGGCCTGCTGAGCTGCGTGATTACTGTCTGCTCATCAGCTTGACAATTGCCAGCTGAGCTGCACGATTCCTGCCTGTCATCTGCTTGACAATTGCCAGCTGTGCTGCGTAATTCTTGCCTGCTCAGCTGCTTGATTATTGCCAGCTGAGCAGCATGATTCCTCACAGCTGAGTTCCATGATTATTGCCTGCTGACTGTTTGATTCGTGCCTACTCAGCTCTTTGTTTATTGCCTCCAGAGGCACATGATCAGTGTATGATAGCAAACATGATCAGCGCATGATCAGTCACATGATCAGCGCCATTAAGTCACGTGATCACTACCTGATAGTCATGTGATCAGTCCATGCTCAGTCACGGTATCAGTGCATGATCAGCCACGTGATCAGTGCATGATCTGTCACATGATTAGTGTATGATCATCCACGTGATCAGTGCATGGGCAGTCATGTGATCAGTGCATGATATAGACGTGATCAGTTCATGATCAGTCTCGTGATCAGTGCATGATAGCCACGTGATCAGTGCATGATCAGTCACGTGATCAGTGCATGATCAGCCACGTGATCAGTGCATGATCAGTACGTGATCAGTGCATGATCAGTCACGTGACCAGTGCATGATAGCTGCGTGATCAGTGCATGATCAGCCACGTGATCAGTGCATGATAGCCACGTGATCAGTGCATGATCAGCCACGTGATCAGTGCATGATCAGTCACGTGATCAGTGCATGATCAGTCACGTGATCAGTGCATGATAGCTACGTGATCAGTGCATGATCAGCCACGTGATCAGTGCATGATAGCCACGTGATCAGTGCATGATCAGTCACGTGATCAGTGCATGATCAGCCACGTGATCAGTGCATGATCAGCCACGTGATCAGTGCATGATCAATTACGTGATCAGTGCATGATCAGTCACGTGATCAGTACATGGTAGCTACGTGATCAGTGCATGATCAGCCACGTGATCAGTGCATGATAGCCACGTGATCAGTGCATGATCAGTCACGTGATCAGTGCATGATCAGCCACGTGATCAGTGCATGATATCCACGTGATCAGTGCATGATAGCCACGTGATCAGTGCATGATAGCCACGTGATCAGTGCATGATCAGTCACGTGATCAGTGTGTGATCAGCCACGTGATCAGTGCATGATGAGCCACGTGATCAGTGCATGATCAATTACGTGATCAGTGCATGATCAGTCACGTGATCAGTGCATGGTTGCTACGTGATCAGTGCATGATCAGCCACGTGATCAGTGCATGATAGCCACGTGATCAGTGCATGATCAGTCACGTGATCAGTGCATGATCAGTCACGTGATCAGTGCATGATCAGCCACGTGATCAGTGCATGATCAGTCACGTGATCAGTATATGGTAGCTACGTGATCATTGCATGATCAGCCACGTGATCAGTGCATGATAGCCACGTGATCAGTGCATGATCAGTTACGTGATCAGTGTATGATCAGCCACGTGATCAGTGCATGAGTGCCACGTGATCAGTGCATGATCAGTCACGTGACAGTGCATGATCAGCCACGTGATCAGTGCATGATCAGCCACGTGATCAGTGCATGATAGCCACGTGATCAGTGCATGATCAGTTACGTGATCAGTGCATGATCAGCCACGTGATCAGTGCATGATCAGACACGTGATCAGTGCATGATCAGCCACGTGATCAGTGCATGATATCCACGTGATCAGTGCATGATCAGTCACGTGATCAGTGCATGATCAGTCACGTGATCAGTGCATGATCAGGCACGTGATCAGTGCATGATCAGTCACGTGATCAGTGCATGATAGCTACGTGATCAGTGCATGATCAGCCACGTGATCAGTGCATGATAGCCACGTGATCAGTGCATGACAGTTACGTGATCAGTGCATGATCAGTCACGTGATCAGTGCATGATAGCCACGTGATCAGTGCATGATCAGTCACGTGATCAGTGTGTGATCAGCCACGTGAACAGTGCATGCTCAGTCACGTGATCAGGGCCTGCTGAGCTGCGTGATTACTGTCTGCTCATCTGCTTGACAATTGCCAGCTGAGCTGCACGATTCCTGCCTGTCATCTGCTTGACAATTGCCACCTGTGCTGCATAATTCCTGCCTGCTCATCTACTTGATTATTGCCAGCTGAGCAGCATGATTTCTCACAGCTGAGTTCCATGATTATAGCCTGCTGACTGATTCCTGCCTACTCAGCTCTTTGTTCATTGCCTCCAGATGCACATGATCAGTGTATGACAGCAAACATGATCAGTGCATGATCAGTCACATGATCAGTGCATGATAAGCCACGTGATCAGTGCATGATCAGTACGTGATCAGTGCATGATCAGTCACGTGACCAGTACATGGTAGCTGCGTGATCAGTGCATGATCAGCCACGTGAGCAGTGCATGATAGCCACGTGATCAGTGCATGATCAGTCACGTGATCAGTGCATGATCAGCCACGTGATCAGTGCATGATCAGTCACGTGATCAGTGCATGATCAGTCACGTGATCAGTGCATGGTAGCCACGTGATCAGTGCATGATCAGCCACGTGATCAGTGCATGATCAGCCACGTGATCAGTGCATTATCAGTTACGTGAGCAGTGTATGATCAGCCACGTGATCAGTGCATGCTCAGACACGTGATCAGTGTATGATCAGCCACGTGATCAGTGCATGATATCCACGTGATCAGTGCATGATCAGTCACGTGATCAGTGTATGATCAGCCACGTGAACAGTGCATGCTCAGTCACGTGATCAGGGCCTGCTGAGCTGCGTGATTCCTGTCTGCTCATCTGCTTGACAATTGCCAGCTGTGCTGTGTAATTCCTGCCTGCTCAGCTGCTTGATTTTGCCAGCTGAGCAGCATGATTCCTCACACCTGAGTTCCATGATTATTGCCTGCTGACTGTTTGATTCGTGCCTACTCAGCTCTTTGTTTCTTGCCTCCAGAGGCACATGATCAGTGTATGATAGCAAACATGATCAGTGCATGATCAGTCACATGATCAGCGCCATTAAGTCACGTGATCACTACATGATAGTCATGTGATCAGTCCATGCTCAGTCACGGTATCAGTGCATGATCAGCCACGTGATCAGTGCATGATAGCCACGTGATCAGTGCATGATCAGCCACGTGATCAGTGCATGATCAGCCACGTGATCAGTGCATGATTGCCACGTGATCAGTGCATGATCAGTCACGTGATCAGTGCATGATCAGTCACGTGATCAGTGCATGATCAGCCACGTGATCAGTGCATGATAGCCACGTGATCAGTGCATGATCAGTCACGTGATCAGTGCATGATCAGTCACGTGACAGTACATGATAGCTACGTGATCATTGCATGATCAGCCACGTGATAGTGCATGATAGCCACGTGATCAGTGCATGATCAGTCACGTGATCAGTGCATGATCAGTCACGTGATCAGTGCATGATCAGGCACGTGATCAGTGCATGATCAGCCACGTGATCAGTGCATGATAGCCACGTGATCAGTGCATGATCAGTCACGTGATCAGTGCATGATCAGTCACGTGATCAGTGCATGATCAGCCACGTGATCAGTGCATGATCAATTACGTGATCAGTGCATGATCAGTCACGTGACCAGTACATGGTAGCTACGTGATCAGTGCATGATCAGCCACGTGATCAGTGCATGATAGCCACGTGATCAGTGCATGATCAGTCACGTGATCAGTGCATGATCAGTCACGTGATCAGTGCATGATCAGCCACGTGATCAGTGCATGATCAGTCACGTGACCAGTGCATGATAGCTGCGTGATCATTGCATGATCAGCCACGTGATCAGTGCATGATAGCCACGTGATCAGTGCATGATCAGCCACGTGATCAGTGCATGATCAGTTACGTGATCAGTGCATGATCAGTCACGTGATCAGTGCATGGTAGCCACGTGATCAGTGCATGATCAGCCACGTGATCAGTGCATGATAGCCACGTGATCAGTGCATGATCAGTCACGTGATCAGTGTGTGATCAGCCACGTGATCAGTGCATGATATCCACGTGATCAGTGCATGATAGCCACGTGATCAGTGCATGATAGCCACGTGATCAGTGCATGATCAGTCACGTGATCAGTGTGTGATCAGCCACGTGATCAGTGCATGATCAGTCACGTGATCAGTGCATGATCATTACGTGATCAGTGCATGATCAGTCACGTGACCAGTGCATGGTTGCTACGTGATCATTGCATGATCAGCCACGTGATCAGTGCATGATAGCCACGTGATCAGTGCATGATCAGTCACGTGATCAGTGCATGATCAGTCACGTGATCAGTGCATGATCATTTACGTGATCAGTGCATGATCAGTCACGTGATCAGTATATGATAGCTACGTGATCATTGCATGATCAGCCACGTGATCAGTGCATGATAGCCACGTGATCAGTGCATGATCAGTCACGTGATCAGTGCATGATCAGCCACGTGATCAGTGCATGAGTGCCACGTGATCAGTGCATGATCAGTCACGTGACAGTGTGTGATCAGCCACGTGATCAGTGCATGATCAGCCACGTGATCAGTGCATGATAGCCACGTGATCAGTGCATGATCAGTTACGTGATCAGTGCATGATCAGCCACGTGATCAGTGCATGATCAGACACGTGATCAGTGCATGATCAGCCACGTGATCAGTGCATGATAGCCACGTGATCAGTGCATGATCAGTCACGTGATCAGTGCATGATCAGTCACGTGATCAGTGCATGATCAGCCACGTGATCAGTGCATGATAGCCACGTGATCAGTGCATGATCAGTCACGTGATCAGTGCATGATCAGTCACGTGATCAGTGCATGATCAGCCACGTGATCAGTGCATGATCAATTACGTGATCAGTGCATGATCAGTCACGTGATCAGTACATGGTAGCTACGTGATCATTGCATGATCAGCCACGTGATCAGTGCATGATAGCCACGTGATCAGTGCATGATCAGTCACGTGATCAGTGCATGATCAGTCACGTGATCAGTGCATGATCAGTTACGTGATCAGTGCATGATCAGTCACGTGATCAGTGCATGTAGCTACGTGATCAGTGCATGATCAGCCACGTGATCAGTGCATGATAGCCACGTGATCAGTGCATGATCAGCTACGTGATCAGTGCATGATCAGCCACGTGATCAGTGCATGATCAGCCACGTGATCAGTGCATGATCAGCCACGTGATCAGTGCATGATACCACGTGATCAGTGCATGATCAGTCACGTGATCAGTGCATGATCAGCCACGTGATCAGTGCATGATCAGTCACGTGATCAGTGCATGATAGCCACGTGATCAGTGCATGATCAGTCACGTGATCAGTGCATGATCAGCCACGTGATCAGTGCATGATCAGCCACGTGATCAGTGCATGATAGCCACGTGATCAGTGCATGATCAGTCACGTGATCAGTGCATGATCAGTCACGTGATCAGTGCATGATCAGCCACGTGATCAGTGCATGATAGCCACGTGATCAGTGCATGATCAGTCACGTGATCAGTGCATGATCAGCCACGTGATCAGTGCATGATCAATTACGTGATCAGTGCATGATCAGTCACGTGATCAGTGCATGATTGCTACGTGATCAGTGCATGATCAGCCACGTGATCAGTGCATGATAGCCACGTGATCAGTGCATGATCAGTCACGTGATCAGTGCATGATCAGTCACGTGATCAGTGCATGATCAGTTACGTGATCAGTGCATGATCAGTCACGTGATCAGTACATGATAGCTACGTGATCAGTGCATGATCAGCCACGTGATCAGTGCATGATAGCCACGTGATCAGTGCATGATCAGTCACGTGATCAGTGCATGATCAGCCACGTGATCAGTGCATGATCAGTCACGTGATCAGTGCATGATCAGCCACGTGATCAGTGCATGATCAGTCACGTGATCAGTGCATGATCAGTCACGTGATCAGTGCATGATAGCCACGGATCAGTGCATGATCAGCCACGTGATCAGTGCATGATCAGTCACGTGATCAGTGCATGATCAGCCACGTGATCAGTGCATGATCAGTTACGTGATCAGTGCATGATCAGTCACGTGATCAGTACATGATAGCTACGTGATCAGTGCATGATCAGCCACGTGATCAGTGCATGATAGCCACGTGATCAGTGCATGATCAGCACGTGATCAGTGCATGATCAGTCACGTGATCAGTGCATGATCAGTCACGTGATCAGTGCATGATAGCCACGTGATCAGTGCATGATCAGCCACGTGATCAGTGCATGATAGCCACGTGATCAGTGCATGATCAGTCACGTGATCAGTGCATGATCATCCACGTGATCAGTGCATGATCAGTCACGTGATCAGTGCATGATCAGACGTGATCAGTGCATGATCAGTCACGTGATCAGTGCATGATCAGCCACGTGATCAGTGCATGATAGCCACGTGATCAGTGCATGATAGCCACGTGATCAGTGCATGATCAGTCCGTGATCAGTGCATGATCAGCCACGTGATCAGTGCATGATCCCACTGATCAGTGCATGATCAGTCACGTGATCAGTGCATGATCAGTCACGTGATCAGTGCATGATCAGTCACGTGATCAGTGCATGATCAGCCACGTGATCAGTGCATGATCAGTCACGTGATCAGTGCATGATAGCACGTGATCAGTGCATGATCAGTCCCGTGATCAGTGCATGATCAGCCACGTGATCAGTGCATGATAGCCACGTGATCAGTGCATGATCAGCCACGTGATCAGTGCATGATCAGCCACGTGATCAGTGCATGACAACACGTGATCAGTGCATGATCAGCCACGTGATCAGTGCATGAGCCACGTGATCAGTGCATGATCAGTCACGTGATAGTGTATGATCAGCCACGTGAACAGTGCATGCTCAGTCACGTGATCAGGGCCTGCTGAGCTGCGTGATTACTGTCTGCTCATCTGCTTGACAATTGCCAGCTGAGCTGCACGATTCCTGCCTGTCATCTGCTTGACAATTGCCAGCTGTGCTGCGTAATTCCTGCCTGCTCAGCTACTTGATTATTGCCAGCTGAGCAGCATGATTCCTCAGAGCTGAGTTCCATGATTATTGCCTGCTGACTGATTCGTGCCTACTCAGCTCTTTGTTCATTGCCTCCAGAGGCACATGATCAGTGTATGATACCAAACATGATCAGCACATGATCAGTCACATGATCAGTGCATGATAAGCCACGTGATCAGTGCATGATCAGTACGTGATCAGTGCATGATCAGTCACGTGACCAGTGCATGATAGCTGCGTGATCAGTGCATGATCAGCCACGTGATCAGTGCATGATAGCCACGTGATCATGCATGATCAGCCACGTGATCAGTGCATGATCAGTCACGTGATCAGTGCATGATCAGCCACGTGATCAGTGCATGATCAGTCACGTGATCAGTGCATGGTAGCTACGTGATCAGTGCATGATCAGCCACGTGATCAGTGCATGATAGCCACGTGATCAGTGCATGATCAGCCACGTGATCAGTGCATGATCAGTCACGTGATCAGTGCATGATCAGCCACGTGATCAGTGCATGATCAGTCACGTGATCAGTGCATGATCAGCCACGTGATCAGTGCATGATAGCCACGTGATCAGTGCATGATCAGTCACGTGATCAGTGCATGATCAGTCACGTGATCAGTGCATGATCAGCACGTGATCAGTGCATGATCAGTCATGTGATCAGTGCATGATAGCCCGTGATCAGTGCATGATCAGTCACGTGATCAGTGCATGATCAGCCACGTGATCAGTGCATGATAGCCACGTGATCAGTGCATGATCAGTCACGTGATCAGTGCATGATCAGCCACGTGATCAGTGCATGATCAGCCACGTGATCAGTGCATGATCATTACGTGATCAGTGCATGATCAGTCACGTGACCAGTGCATGATAGCTACGTGATCAGTGCATGATCAGCCACGTGATCAGTGCATGATCAGTCACGTGATCAGTGCATGATCAGCCACGTGATCAGTGCATGATCAGTCACGTGATCAGTGCATGATCAGTCACGTGATCAGTGCATGATAGCTACGTGATCAGTGCATGATCAGCCACGTGATCAGTGCATGATAGCCACGTGATCAGTGCATGATCAGCCACGTGATCAGTGCATGATCAGTCACGTGATCAGTGCATGATCAGTCACGTGATCAGTGCATGATAGCTACGTGATCAGTGCATGATCAGCCACGTGATCAGTGCATGATAGCCACGTGATCAGTGCATGATCAGTCACGTGATCAGTGTATGATCAGCCACGTGATCAGTGCATGATGCCACGTGATCAGTGCATGATCAGTCACGTGATCAGTGCATGATCAGCCACGTGATCAGTGCATGATCAGCCACGTGATCAGTGCATGATCAGTCACGTGATCAGTGCATGATAGCTAGTGATCAGTGCATGATCAGCCACGTGATCAGTGCATGATAGCCACGTGATCATGCATGATCAGCCACGTGATCAGTGCATGATCAGTCACGTGATCAGTGCATGATCAGCCACGTGATCAGTGCATGATAGCCACGTGATCAGTGCATGATAGCCACGTGATCAGTGCATGATCAGTCACGTGATCAGTGCATGATCAGCCACGTGATCAGTGCATGATCAGTCACGTGATCAGTGCATGATCAGCCACGTGATCAGTGCATGATAGCCACGTGATCAGTGCATGATCAGTCACGTGATCAGTGCATGATCAGTCACGTGATCAGTGCATGATCAGCACGTGATCAGTGCATGATCAGTCATGTGTCAGTGCATGATAGCCCGTGATCAGTGCATGATCAGTCCCGTGATCAGTGCATGATCAGCCACGTGATCAGTGCATGATAGCCACGTGATCAGTGCATGATCAGTCACGTGATCAGTGCATGATCAGCCACGTGATCAGTGCATGATAGCCACGTGATCAGTGCATGACAGTCACGTGATCAGTGCATGATCAGTCACGTGATCAGTGCATGATAGCCACGTGATCAGTGCATGATCAGCCACGTGATCAGTGCATGATCAGTCACGTGATCAGTGCATGATCAGCCACGTGATCAGTGCATGATCAGTCACGTGATCAGTGCATGATAGTCACGTGACCAGTGCATGATAGCTACGTGATCAGTGCATGATCAGCCACGTGATCAGTGCATGATAGCCACGTGATCAGTGCATGATCAGCCACGTGATCAGTGCATGATCAATTACGTGATCAGTGCATGATCAGTCACGTGACCAGTACATGGTAGCTACGTGATCAGTGCATGATCAGCCACGTGATCAGTGCATGATAGCCACGTGATCAGTGCATGATCAGTCACGTGATCAGTGCATGATCAGCCACGTGATCAGTGCATGATGCCACGTGATCAGTGCATGATCAGTCACGTGACAGTGCATGATCAGCCACGTGATCAGTGCATGATCAGCCACGTGATCAGTGCATGATAGCCACGTGATCAGTGCATGATCAGTCACGTGATCAGTGCATGATCAGCCACGTGATCAGTGCATGATCAGCCACGTGATCAGTGCATGATCAGCCACGTGATCAGTGCATGATCAGCCACGTGATCAGTGCATGATCAGCCACGTGATCAGTGCATGATCAGCCACGTGATCAGTGCATGATCAGCCACGTGATCAGTGCATGATCAGCCACGTGATCAGTGCATGATCAGCCACGTGATCAGTGCATGATCAGCCACGTGATCAGTGCATGATCAGTCACATGATCAGTGCATGATCAGTCACGTGATCAGTGTATGATCAGCCACGTGAACAGTGCATGCTCAGTCACGTGATCAGGGCCTGCTGAGCTGCGTGATTACTGTCTGCTCATCTGCTTGACAATTGCCAGCTGAGCTGCACGATTCCTGCCTGTCATCTGCTTGACAATTGCCAGCTGTGCTGCGTAATTCCTGCCTGCTCAGCTGCTTGATTATTGCCAGCTGAGCAGCATGATTTCTCACAGCTGAGTTCCATGATTATAGCCTGCTGACTGATTCGTGCCTACTCAGCTCTTTGTTCATTGCCTCCAGAGGCACATGATCAGTGTATGATACCAAACATGATCAGCGCATGATCAGTCACATGATCAGTGCATGATAAGCCACGTGATCAGTGCATGATCAGTCATGTGATCAGTGCATGATCAGTCATGTGACCAGTGCATGATAGCTACGTGATCAGTGCATGATCAGCCACGTGATCAGTGCATGATCAGTCACGTGATCAGTGCATGATCAGTCACGTGATCAGTGCATGATCAGTCACGTGATCAGTGCATGATCAGTTACGTGATCAGTGCATGATCAGTCACGTGATCAGTGCATGATAGCCACGTGATCAGTGCATGATCAGTCACGTGATCAGTGCATGATCAGCCACGTGATCAGTGCATGATAGCCACGTGATCAGTGCATGATCAGCCACGTGATCAGTGCATGATCAGCCACGTGATCAGTGCATGATCAGTCACGTGATCAGTGCATGATAGCCACGTGATCAGTGCATGATCAGCCACGTGATCAGTGCATGATAGCCACGTGATCAGTGCATGATAGCCACGTGATCAGTGCATGATCAGCCACGTGATCAGTGCATGATCAGTCACGTGATCAGTGCATGATCAGTCACGTGATCAGTGCATGATAGCCACGTGATCAGTGCATGATAGCCACGTGATCAGTGCATGATAGCCACGTGATCAGTGCATGATCAGTCACGGATCAGTGCATGATCAGTCACGTGATCAGTGCATGATCAGTCACGTGATCAGTGCATGATCAGCCACGTGATCAGTGCATGATAGCCACGTGATCAGTGCATGATCAGTCACGTGATCAGTGCATGATAGCCACGTGATCAGTGCATGATCAGCACGTGATCAGTGCATGATAGCCACGTGATCAGTGCATGATAGCCACGTGATCAGTGCATGATAGCCACGTGATCAGTGCATGATCAGTCACGTGATCAGTGCATGATCAGTCACGTGATCAGTGCATGATAGCCACGTGATCAGTGCATGATCAGCAACGTGATCAGTGCATGATAGCCTGATCAGTGCATGATAGCCACGTGATCAGTGCATGATAGCCACGTGATCAGTGCATCGTCAGTCAAGTGATCAGCCACTTGATCAGTGCATGATCAGTCACGTGATCAGTGCATGATCAGTCACGTGATCAGTGCATGATAGCCACGTGATCAGTGCATGATCAGCCACGTGATCAGTGCATGATCAGTCACCTGATGAGTCACATGATCAGTGCATGATAGCCACGTGATCAGTGCATGATCAGTCACGTGATCAGTGCATGATCAGCCACGTGATCAGTGCATGATCAGTCACGTGATCAGTGCATGACAGTTACGTGATCAGTGCATGATCAGTCACGTGATCAGTGCATGATCAGCCACGTGATCAGTGCATGATAGCCACGTGATCAGTGCATGATCAGTCACGTGATCAGTGCATGATCAGTCACGTGATCAGTGCATGATAGCCACGTGATCAGTGCATGATCAGTCACGTGATCAGTGCATGATCAGCCACGTGATCAGTGCATGATAGCCACGTGATCAGTGCATGATAGCCACGTGATCAGTGCATGATCAGTCACGTGATCAGTGCATGATCAGTCACGTGATCAGTGCATGATAGCCACGTGATCAGTGCATGATAGCCACGTGATCAGTGCATGATCAGTCACGTGATCAGTGCATGATCAGTCACGTGATCAGTGCATGATCAGTCACGTGATCAGTGCATGACAGTCACGTGATCAGTGCATGATAGCCACGTGATCAGTGCATGATCAGTCACGTGATCAGTGCATGATCAGCCACGTGATCAGTGCATGATAGCCACGTGATCAGTGCATGATCAGTACGTGATCAGTGCATGATCAGCCACGTGATCAGTGCATGATAGCCACGTGATCAGTGCATGATCAGTCACGTGATCAGTGCATGATCATCCACGTGATCAGTGCATGATCAGTCACGTGATCAGTGCATGACATACGTGATCAGTGCATGACAGTCACGTGATCAGTGCATGATAGCCACGTGATCAGTGCATGATCAGTCACGTGATCAGTGTATGATCAGCCACGTGATCAGTGCATGATCAGTCACGTGATCAGGGCCTACTGAGCTGAGTGATTCCTGTCAGCTCAGCTGCTTGACAATTGCCAGCTGAGCTGCGTGATTCCTGCCTGATCATCTGCTTGATAACTGCCAGCTGAGCTGCATGATTCTTGCCTGCTCAGTTGCTTGATAATTGCCAGCTGAGCTGCGTGATTCCTGCCGGCTCATCCGCTTGATAATTCCCACGTGAGTTGCGTGATTCCAGCCTGCTCATCTGCTTAACATTTGCCAGCTGAGCAGTGTGATTAATGTCTGCTCAGCTGCTTGATTATTGCCAGCTGAGCAGCATGATTCATCACAGCTGAGGTCCATGATTATTGCCTACAGACTGCCTGATTCGTGCCTGCTCAGCCCTTTGATTATTGCCTCCTGAAGCACATGATCAGTGTATGATAGCCACGTGATCAGTGCATGATCAGTCACGTGATCAGTGCAGTAAAGCACGTGATCAGTGCATGATCAGCCACGTGATCAGTGCATGATCAGTCACGTGATCAGTGCATGAAGCCACGTGATCAGTGCATGATAGCCACGTGATCAGTGCATGATAGCTACGTGATCAGTGCATGATCAGCCACGTGATCAGTGCATGATAGCCACGTGATCAGTGCATGATAGTCACGTGATCAGTGCATGATCAGTCACGTGATCAGTGCATGATCAGTCACGTGATCAGTGCATGATCAGTCACGTGATCAGTGCATGATAGCCACGTGATCAGTGCATGATCAGTCACGTGATCAGTGCATGATCAGCCACGTGATCAGTGCATGATAGCCACGTGATCAGTGCATGATAGCCACGTGATCAGTGCATGATCAGTCACGTGATCAGTGCATGATAGCCACGTGATCAGTGCATGATAGCCACGTGATCAGTGCATGATCAGTCACGTGATCAGTGCATGATCAGTCACGTGATCAGTGCATGATCAGCCACGTGATCAGTGCATGATAGCCACGTGATCAGTGCATGATAGCCACGTGATCAGTGCATGATCAGACACGTGATCAGTGCATGATCAGTCACGTGATCAGTGCATGATAGCCACGTGATCAGTGCATGACAGTCACGTGATCAGTGCAGTGAAGCTACGTGATCAGTGCATGATCAGCCACGTGATCAGTGCATGATAGTCACGTGATCAGTGCATGAAAGCCACGTGATCAGTGCATGATAGCCACGTGATCAGTGCATGATAGCTACGTGATCAGTGCATGATCAGCCACGTGATCAGTGCATGATAGCCACGTGATCAGTGCATGATAGACACGTGATCAGTGCATGATCAGCCACGTGATCAGTGCATGATCAGTCACGTGATCAGTGCATGATCAGTCACGTGATCAGTGCATGATAGCCACGTGATCAGTGCATGATCAGTCACGTGATCAGTGCATGATCAGCCACGTGATCAGTGCATGATAGCCACGTGATCAGTGCATGATAGCCACGTGATCAGTGCATGATCAGTCACGTGATCAGTGCATGATAGCCACGTGATCAGTGCATGATAGCCACGTGATCAGTGCATGATCAGTCACGTGATCAGTGCATGATCAGTTACGTGATCAGTGCATGATCAGTCACGTGATCAGTGCATGATAGCTACGTGATCAGTGCATGATCAGCCACGTGATCAGTGCATGATAGCCACGTGATCAGTGCATGATAGCCACGTGATCAGTGCATGATAGCCACGTGATCAGTGCATGATCAGTCACGTGATCAGTGCATGATAGCTACGTGATCAGTGCATGATCAGCTACGTGATCAGTGCATGATAGCCACGTGATCAGTGCATGATAGCCACGTGATCAGTGCATGATAGCCACGTGATCAGTGCATGATCAGTCACGTGATCAGTGCATGATCAGTCACGTGATCAGTGCATGATAGCCACGTGATCAGTGCATGATATCCACGTGATCAGTGCATGATAGCCACGTGATCAGTGCATGATCAGTCACGTGATCAGTGCATGATCAGTCACGTGATCAGTGCATGATCAGTCATGTGATCAGTGCATGATAGCTACGTGATCAGTGCATGATCAGCCACGTGATCAGTGCATGATAGCCACGTGATCAGTGCATGATAGCCACGTGATCAGTGCATGATAGCCACGTGATCAGTGCATGATCAGTCACGTGATCAGTGCATGATCAGTCACGTGATCAGTGCATGATAGCCACGTGATCAGTGCATGATAGCCACGTGATCAGTGCATGATAGCCACGTGATCAGTGCATGATCAGTCACGTGAAAGTGCATGATCAGCCACGTGATCAGTGCATGATAGCCACGTGATCAGTGCATGATCAGTCACGGATCAGTGCATGATCAGTCACGTGATCAGTGCATGATAGCCACGTGATCAGTGCATGATAGTCACGTGATCAGTGCATGATAGCCACGTGATCAGTGCATGATAACCACGTGATCAGTGCATGATCAGTCACGTGATCAGTGCATGATCAGTCACGTGATCAGTGCATGATAGGTACGTGATCAGTGCATGATCAGCAACGTGATCAGTGCATGATAGCCTGATCAGTGCATGATAGCCACGTGATCAGTGCATGATAGCCACGTGATCAGTGCATGATCAGTCACGTGATCAGTGCATGATAGCCACGTGATCAGTGCATGATATCCACGTGATCAGTGCATGATAGCCACGTGATCAGTGCATGATCAGTCACGTGATCAGTGCATGATCAGTCACGTGATCAGTGCATGATCAGTCACGTGATCAGTGCATGATAGCCACGTGATCAGTGCATGATAGCCACGTGATCAGTGCATGATCAGTCACGTGATCAGTGCATGATCAGCCACGTGATCAGTGCATGATAGCCACTGATCAGTGCATGATAGCCACGTGATCAGTGCATGATCAGCCACGTGATCAGTGCATGATCAGCCACGTGATCAGTGCATGATCAGCCACGTGATCAGTGCATGATAGCCACGTGATCAGTGCATGATAGACACGTGATCAGTGCATGATCAGTCACGTGATCAGTGCATGATCAGTTACGTGATCAGTGCATGATCAGTCACGTGATCAGTGCATGATAGCCACGTGATCAGTGCATGATCAGTCACGTGATCAGTGCATGATCAGCCACGTGATCAGTGCATGATAGCCACGTGATCAGTGCATGATAGCCACGTGATCAGTGCATGATCAGTCACGTGATCAGTGCATGATCAGTCACGTGATCAGTGCATGATCAGTCACGTGATCAGTGCATGATAGCCACGTGATCAGTGCATGATAGCCACGTGATCAGTGCATGATCAGTCACGTGATCAGTGCATGATCAGTCACGTGATCAGTGCATGATCAGTCACGTGATCAGTGCATGATCAGCCACGTGATCAGTGCATGATAACCCCGTGATCAGTGCATGATAGCCACGTGATCAGTGCATGATAGCCACGTGATCAGTGCATGATCAGTCACGTGATCAGTGCATGATAGCCACGTGATCAGTGCATGATTGCCACGTGATCAGTGCATGATAGCCACGTGATCAGTGCATGATCAGTTACGTGATCAGTGCATGATCAGTCACGTGATCAGTGCATGATCAGTCACGTGATCAGTGCATGATAGCCACGTGATCAGTGCATGACAGCCACGTGATCAGTGCATGATAGCCACGTGATCAGTGCATGATCAGTCACGTGATCAGTGCATGATCAGTCACGTGATCAGTGCATGATCAGTCACGTGATCAGTGCATGATCAGCCACGTGATCAGTGCATGATAGCCACGTGATCAGTGCATGATCAGTCACGTGATCAGTGCATGATCAGCCACGTGATCAGTGCATGATAGCCACGTGATCAGTGCATGATCAGTCACGTGATCAGTGCATGATCAGTCACGTGATCAGTGCATGATCAGCCACGTGATCAGTGCATGATCAGCCACGTGATCAGTGCATGAGAGCAACGTGATCAGTGCATGATCAGTCACGTGATCAGTGCATGATAGCTACGTGATCAGTGCATGATCAGGCACGTGATCAGTGCATGATAGCCACGTGATCAGTGCATGATAGCCACGTGATCAGTGCATGATAGCCACGTGATCAGTGCATGATCAGTCACGTGATCAGTGCATGATCAGTCACGTGATCAGTGCATGATAGCCACGTGATCAGTGCATGATAGCCACGTGATCAGTGCATGATCAGTCACGTGATCAGTGCATGATCAGCCACGTGATCAGTGCATGATAACCACTGATCAGTGCATGATAGCCACGTGATCAGTGCATGATCAGCCACGTGATCAGTGCATGATCAGCCACGTGATCAGTGCATGATCAGTCACGTGATCAGTGCATGATCAGCCACGTGATCAGTGCATGATCAGTCACGTGATCAGTGCATGATAGCCACGTGATCAGTGCATGATAGCCACGTGATCAGTGCATGATCAGTCACGTGATCAGTGCATGATAGCCACGTGATCAGTGCATGATCAGCAACGTGATCAGTGCATGATAGCCACGTGATCAGTGCATGATAGCCACGTGATCAGTGCATGATAGCCACGTGATCAGTGCATGATCAGTCACGTGATCAGTGCATGATCAGCCACGTGATCAGTGCATGATAGCCACGTGATCAGTGCATGATCAGTCACGTGATCAGGGTGTATCATCCATGTGATCAGTGCATGATCATCCACGTGATCAGTGCATGATCAGTCACGTGATCAGTGCATGATCAGCCACGTGATCAGTGCATGATAGCCACGTGATCAGTGCATGATCAGTCACGTGATCAGTGCATGATCATCCACGTGATCAGTGCATGACAGTCACGTGATCAGTGCATGATAGCCACGTGATAGTGCATGATCAGTCACGTGATCAGTGCATGATAGCCACGTGATCAGTGCATGTGCAGTCACGTGATCAGTGCATGATCAGCCACGTGATCAGTGCATGACAGTCACGTGATCAGTGCATGATAGCCACGTGATCAGTGCATGATAGCCACGTGATCAGTGCATGATCAGTCACGTGATCAGTGCATGATCAGTCACGTGATCAGTGCATGATAGCCACGTGATCAGTGCATGATAGCCACGTGATCAGTGCATGATCAGTCACGTGATCAGTGCATGATAGCTACGTGATCAGTGCATGATCAGCAACGTGATCAGTGCATGATAGCCACGTGATCAGTGCATGATAGCCACGTGATCAGTGCATGATAGCCACGTGATCAGTGCATGATCAGTCACGTGATCAGTGCATGATCAGTCACGTGATCAGTGCATGATAGCCACGTGATCAGTGCATGATATCCACGTGATCAGTGCATGATAGCCACGTGATCAGTGCATGATCAGTCACGGATCAGTGCATGATCAGTCACGTGATCAGTGCATGATAGCCACGTGATCAGTGCATGATAGCCACGTGATCAGTGCATGATAGCCACGTGATCAGTGCATGATCAGCCACGTGATCAGTGCATGATAGCCACGTGATCAGTGCATGATAGCCACGTGATCAGTGCATGATAGCCACGTGATCAGTGCATGATCAGTCACGTGATCAGTGCATGATCAGTCACGTGATCAGTGCATGATCAGTCACGTGATCAGTGCATGATAGCCACGTGATCAGTGCATGATCAGTCACGTGATCAGTGCATGATCAGCCACGTGATCAGTGCATGATAGCCACGTGATCAGTGCATGATAGCCACGTGATCAGTGCATGATCAGTCACGTGATCAGTGCATGATCAGTCACGTGATCAGTGCATGATCAGTCACGTGATCAGTGCATGATAGCCACGTGATCAGTGCATGATAGCCACGTGATCAGTGCATGATCAGTCAGGTGATCAGTGCATGATCAGTCACATGATCAGTGCATGTTAAGCCACGTTATCAGTGCAGGATCATTACGTGATGAGTGCATGATCAGCCACGTGACCAGTACATGGTAGCCACGTGATAACTGCATGATCAGCCTCGTGAACAGGGCATGATAGCCACGTGATCGATGCATAATCAGACACGTGGCCAGTGCATGACAGCCACGTGGTCAGTGCATGATTGCAACGTGATCAGTGCATGATCAGTCACGTGATCAGTACATGGTCAGCTATGTGATCATTGCATGATCAGCCACGTGAGCAGTGCATGATAGCCACGTGATCAGTGCATGATCAGTTATGTGAGCAGTGTATGATCAGCCACGTGATCAGTGCATGATAGCCATGTGATCAGTGCATGATCAGTTACGAGAGCAGTGCATGATCAGTCACGTGATCAGTGCATGATCAGCCACGTGCACAGTGCATGATCAGCTACGTGATCAGTGCATGATCAATTACGTGATCAGTGCATGGTCAGTCACGTGACCAGTACATGGTCAGCTACGTGATCATTGCATGATCAGTCACGTGATCAGTGCATGATAGTCACGTGATCAGTGCATGATCATTCACATGATCAGTGCATGATCAGCCACGTGACCAGTGATTGATAGACACCTGATCAGTGCATGATAGCCAGGTGATCAGTGCATGATCAGTCATGTAATCAGTGCATGATCAGTCATGTGATCATTGCATAATTCAGCACATGACCAGTGAATGATAGCCACCAGATCAGTGAATGATAGCCACCTGATCATTGCATGATAGCCACGTGATCAGTGCATGATCAGTCACGTGATCAGTGCATGATCAGTCACGTGACCAGTACATGGTAGCTACGTGACCATTGCATGATCAGCCACGTGATCAGTACATGATAGCCACGTGATCAGTGCATGATCAGTTACGTGAGCAGTGCATGATCAGTCACGTGATCAGTGCATGATCAGCCACGTGATCAGTGCATGATCAGTCACGTGCACAGTGCATGATCAGTTACGTGATCAGTGCATGATAGCCACGTGATCAGTGCATGATCAGTCACGTAATCAGTGCATGATCAGTCACGTGATCAGTGCATGATCATTTACGTGGTCTGTGCATGATCAGTCACCTGACCAGTACATGGTAGCTACGTGATCAGTGCAAGTTCAGCCACGTGAGCAGTGCATGATCAGTCAAGTGATAGGTGTATGATCAGCCACGTGATCAGTGCATGATATCCACGTGATCAGTGCGTGACACCTACGTGATCATGTCACGATTAGTCACGTGTTCTGTGCATGACAGGCACGTGATCAGTGCATGATATCCACGTGATCAGTGCATTATAGCCACGTGAACAGTTCATGATTAGTCACGTGATCTGTGCATGACCAGGCATGTGATCAGTGTATGATCAGCCACGTGATCAGTGCGTGAACAGTCACGTGATCAGTGCATGATGAGCTACGTGATCAGTGCATGCTCAGTCACGTGATCAGGGCCTGCTGAGCTGCGTGATTACTGTCTGCGCATCTGCTTGCCAATTGCCAGCTGAGCTACACGATTCCTGCCTGTCATATGCTTGACCATTGCCAGCTGTGCTGCGTAATTCCTGCCTGCTCAGCTGCTTGATTATTGCCAGCTGAGCAGCATGATTCCTCGCAGCTGAGTTCCATGATTATTGCCGGCTGACTGTTTGATTCGTGCCTACTCAGCTCTTTGTTTATTGCCTCCAGAGGCACATGATCAGTGTATGATAGCAAACATGTTCAGCCCATGATCAGTCACATGATCGGCGCCATTAAGTCACGTGATCACTACATGATAGTCATGTGATCAGTCCATGCTCAGTCACAGTATCAGTGCATGATCAGCCACGTGATCAGTGCGTGCACATTCACGTAATCAGCGCCTTTCACTCACCTGATCACTGCATGATAAACACGTGATCAGTGCGTGATCAGCCACGTGATCAGTGCATGCACAGTTACGTGTCATTGCATGATAGCCACGTGATCAGAGAAAGATAGAACCATGATCAGTACTTGATCAGTCACTTGATCAGTGTATGATCAGCCACCTGTACAGTGGGTGATGTCACGTGATCAGGGCCTGCTGAGCTGCGTGATTCCTGTCTACTCAGCTTAGTGACAATTGCGAGCTGAGCTGCTTTATTCCTGCCTGCTAATCTGCTGGATAATTTCCAGCTGAGCTGCGTGATTCCTTCCTGCTCATCAGTTTGAGAATTGCCAGCTGTGTGGCGTTATTCCTGCCTGCTCATCTGCTTGAGTATTGCCAGCTGAGCTGCGTTATTCCTGCCTGCTCAGCTGCTTGATTATTGCCAGCTGAGCAGAATGATTCATCACAGCTGAGGTCCATGATTATTGCCTGTTGATTTCGTGATTCGTGCCTGCTCAGCTCTTTGATTATTGCCTTCTGAGGGACATCATCAGTGCATGGTAGCCAAGTGATCAGCACATGATCAGTCACATGATCAGCGCCATTCAGACATGTGATCACTGCATGCTCATCCGCTTGATGAGTTCATGATCAGCCACGTGATAAGTGCATCATCAGCCACATGATCAGTGCATCATCAGCCACGTGATCAGTGAATGATAGCCACCTGATCAGTGCATGATAGCCAAGTGATCAGTGCATGATCAGTCACGTGATCTGTACATGGTAGCTACGTGATCATTGCATGATCAGCCACGTGAGCAGTGCATGATAGCCACGTGATCAGTGTATGCTCAGTTATGTGAGCAGTGTATGATCAGCAACATGCTCAGTGCATGATAGCCACGTCATCAGTGCATGATCAGTTACGAGAGCAGTGCATGATCAGTCACGTGATCAGTGCATGATCAGCCACGTGCACAGTGCATGATCAGTAACCTGATCAGTGCATGATCAATTACGTGATCAGTGCATGGTCAGTCACATGACCAGTACATGGTAGCTACGTGATCATTGCATGATCAGCCACATGAGCAGTGCATGATAGCCACGTGATCAGTGAATGATCATTCACATGATCAGTGCATGATCAGCCACGTGACGAGTGATTGATAGACACCTGATCAGTGCATGATAGCCAGGTGATCAGTGCATGATCAGTCACGTAATCAGTGCATGATCAGTCACGTGATCATTGCATAATTCGACACATGACCAGTGAATGATAGCCACCAGATCAGTGAATGATAGCCACCTGATCATTGCATGATAGCCACGTGATCAGTCATGATCAGTCACGTGATCAGTGCATGATCAGTCACGTGATCAGTGCATGATCAGTCACGTGATCAGTGCATGATCAGCCACGTGATCAGTGCATGATAGCCACGTGATCAGTGCATGATAGCCACGTGATCAGTGCATGATCAGTCACGTGATCAGTGCATGATCAGTCACGTGATCAGTGCATGATCGACACGTGATCAGTGCATGATAGCCACCAGATCAGTGAATGATAGCCACGTGATCATTGCATGATAGCCACGTGATCAGTGCATGATCAGTCACGTGATCAGTGCATGATCAGTCACGTGACCAGTACATGGTAGCGACGTGAGCATTGCATGATCAGCCACGTGATCAGTACATGATAGCCACGTGATCAGTGCATGATCAGTTACGAGAGCAGTGCATGATCAGTCACGTGATCAGTGCATGATCAGCCACGTGATCAGTGCATGATCAGTCACGTGCACAGTGCATGGTCAGTCACATGACCAGTACATGGTAGCTACGTGATCATTGCATGATCAGCCACATGAGCAGTGCATGATAGCCACGTGATCAGTGCATGATCAGTCACGTGATCAGTGCATGATCAGGCACGTGATCAGTGCATGATCATTTACGTGGTCTGTGCATGATCAGTCACCTGACCAGTACATGGTAGCTACGTGATCAGTGCAAGTTCAGCCACGTGAGCAGTGCATGATCAGTCAAGTGATAGGTGTATGATCAGCCACGTGATTAGTTCATGATATCCACGTGATCAGTGCGTGACACCTACGTGATCAGGTCACGATTAGTCACGTGTTCTGTGCATGACAGGCACGTGATCAGTGCATGATATCCACATGATCAGTGCATTATAGCCACGTGAACAGTTCATGATTAGTCACGTGATCTGTGCATGATCAGGCACGTGATCTGTGCATGACCAGGCATGTGATCAGTGCATGATCAGTCACGTGATCAGTGCATGATAGCCACGTGATCAGTGCATGCTCAGTCACATGATCAGGGCCTGCTGAGCTGCGTGATTACTGTCTGCGCATCTGCTTGACAATTGCCAGCTGAGCTGCACGATTCCTGCCTGTCATATGCTTGACAATTGCCAGCTGTGCTGCGTAATTCCTGCCTGCTCAGCTGCTTGATTATTGCCAGCTGAGCAGCATGATTCCTCACAGCTGAGTTCCATGATTATTGCCGGCTGACTGTTTGATTCATGCCTACTCAGCTCTTTGTTTATTGCCTCCAGAGGTACATGATCAGTGTATGATAGCAAACATGTTCAGCCCATGATCAGTCACATGATCGGCGCCATTAAGTCACGTGATCACTACAAGATAGTCATGTGATCAGTCCATGCTCAGTCACGGTATCAGTGCATGAACAGCCACGTGATCAGTGCGTGCACATTCACGTAATCAGCGCCTTTCACTCACGTGATCACTGCATGATAAACACGTGATCAGTGCGTGATCAGCCACGTGATCAGTGCATGCACAGTCACGTGTCATTGCATGATAGCCACGTGATCAGAGAAAGATAGCACCGGGATCAGTGCTTGATCAGTCACTTGATCAGTGTATGATCAGCCACCTGTACAGTGGGTGATGTCACGTGATCAGGGCCTGCTGAGCTGCGTGATTCCTGTCTACTCAGCTTAGTGACAATTGCGAGCTGAGCCGCTTTATTCCTGCCTGCTAATCTGCTGGATAATTTCCAGCTGAGCTGCGTGATTCCTTCCTGCTCATCAGTTTGAGAATTGCCAGCTGAGTGGCGTTATTCCTGCCTGCTCATCTGCTTGAGTATTGCCAGCTGAGCTGCGTTATTCCTGCCTGCTCAGCTGCTTGATTATTGCCAGCTGAGCAGAATGATTCATCACAGCTGAGGTCCATGATTATTGCCTGTTGATTTCGTGATTCGTGCCTGCTCAGCTCTTTGATTATTGCCTTCTGAGGGACATCATCAGTGCATGGTAGCCAAGTGATCAGCACATGATCAGTCACATGATCAGCGCCATTCAGACATGTGATCACTGCATGCTCATCCGCTTGATGAGTTCATGATCAGCCACGTGATAAGTGCATCATCAGCCACATGATCAGTGCATCATCAGCCACGTGATCAGTGAATGATAGCCACCTGATCAGTGCATGATAGCCAAGTGATCAGTGCATGATCAGTCACGTGATCATTGCATGATCAGCCACGTGATTAGTGCATGATCTGCCACGTGATCAGTGAATGATCAATCACGTGATCAGTGCATGATCAGCCACGTGATCAGTGAATGATAGCCACCTGATAAGTGCATGAAGGCCACGTGATCAGTACATGATCAGTAACGTGACCAGTGCATGATCATTTACGTGATCAGTGCATGCGCAGTCACGTGATCAGTGAATGATAGCCACGTGATCAGTGTATGATGAGCCACGAGATCAGTGCATGATAGCAACGTGTTCAGTGCATGATCAGCCAGGTGATCAGTGAATGATAGCCACATGATTAGTGCATGATCATTCACATGATCAGTGCATGATCAGCCACGTGACGAGTGATTGATAGACACCTGATCAGTCCATGATAGCCAGGTGATCAGTGCATGATCAGTCACGTAATCAGTGCATGATCAGTCACGTGATCATTGCATAATTCGACACATGACCAGTGAATGATAGCCACCAGATCAGTGAATGATAGCCACCTGATCATTGCATGATAGCCACGTGATCAGTGCATGATCAGTCACGTGATCAGTGCATGATAAGTCACGTGATCAGTGCATGATCACTTACATTATCAGTGCTTGATCAGTCACGTGACCAGTACATGGTAGCTACGTGATAACTGCATGATCAGCCTCGTGAGCAGGGCATGATAGCCACGTGATCGATGCATAATCAGACACGTGGTCAGTGCATGACCAGCCACGTGATCAGTGCATGATCAATTATGTGATCAGTGCATAATCACTCACGTGACCAGTACATGGTAGCTACGTGATCATTGCATGAACAGCCACGTGAGCAGTGCATGATAGCCACGTGATCAGTGTATGATCAGTTATGTGATCAGTGCATGATCAGCCACGTGACCAGTGATTGATAGACACCTGATCAGTGCATGATAGCCAGGTGATCAGTGCATGATCAGTCACGTGATCAGTGCATGATCAGTCACGTGATCATTGCATGATTCGACACATGACCAGTGAATGATAGCCACGTGATCAGTGCATGATAGCCACCTGATCATTGCATGATAGCCACGTGATCAGTGCATGATCAGTCACGTGATCAGTGCATGATCAGTCACGTGACCAGTACATGGTAGCTACGTGACCAGTGCATGATCAGCCACGTGATCAGTACATGATAGCCACGTGATCAGTGCATGATCAGTTACGAGAGCAGTGCATGATCAATCACGTGATCAGTGCATGATCAGCCACGTGATCAGTGCATGATCAGTCACATGCACAGTGCATGATCAGTTACCTGATCAGTGCATGGTCAGTCACATGACCAGTACATGGTAGCTACGTGATCATTGCATGATCAGCCACATGAGCAGTGCATGATAGCCACGTGATCAGTGCATGATCAGTCACGCAATCAGTGCATGATCAGTCACGTGATCAGTGCATGATCATTTACGTGGTCTGTGCATGATCAGTCACCTGACCAGTACATGGTAGCTACGTGATCAGTGCAAGTTCAGCCACGTGAGCAGTGCATGATCAGTCAAGTGATAGGTGTATGATCAGCCACGGGATCAGTGCATGATATCCACGTGATCAGTGCGTGACACCTACGTGATCATGTCACGATTAGTCACGTGTTCTGTGCATGACAGGCACGTAATCAGTGCATGATATCCACGTGATCAGTGCATTATAGCCACGTGAACAGTTCATGATTAGTCACGTGATCTGTGCATGACCAGGCATGTGATCAGTGTATGATCAGCCACGTGATCAGTGCGTGAACAGTCACGTGATCAGTGCATGATGAGCCACGTGATCAGTGCATGATCAGTCACGTGAACAGTACATGTTTGCTACGTGATCATTGCATGATTAGCCACGTGAGCAGTGCATGATAGCCACGTGATCAGTGCATGATCAGTCACCTTATCAGTGCATGATCAGTCACGTGAACAGTGCATGATCAGTTACCTGATCAGTGCATGATCAATTTCGTGATCCGTGCATTGTCAGTCACGTGAGCAGTACATGTTAGCTACGTGATCATTGCATGATCAGCCACGTGAGCAGTGCATGATAGCCACGTGATGAGTGCATGATCAGTCACGTGATCAGTGCATGATCATTTACGTGATCTGTGCATGATCAGTCACGTGACCAGTACATGGTAGCTACATGAGCAGTGCATGATAGCCACGTGATGTGTGCATGATGAGTTACGTGAGCAGAGTATGATCAGCCACGTGATCAGTGCATGATCAGTTACGTGAGTAGTATATGAACAGCTCCGTGATAGGTGCGTGATCAGACACGTGAACAGTGTATGAGCAGCCATGTGATCAGTGCATGATCAATCACGTGATCAGTGTATGATCAGCCACGTGAACAGTGCATTCTCAGTCCCATGATCAGGGCCTGCTGAGCTGCGTGGTTACTGTCTGCTCATCTGCTTGCCAATTGCCAGGTGAGCTGCACGATTCCTGCCTGTCTACTGCTTGACAATTGCAAGCTGTCCTGCGTAATTCCTGCCTGCTCAGCTGCTTGATTTTTGCCAGCAGAGCAGCATGATTCCTCACAGCTGAGGTCCATGATTATTGCCGGCTGACTGTTTGATTCGTGCCTACTCAGCTCTTTGTTTATTGCCTCCAGAGGCACATGATCAGTGTATGATAGCAAACATGTTCAGCGCATGATCAGTCACATGATCGGCGCCATTAAGTCACGTGATCACTACAAGATAGTCATGTGATCAGTCCATGCTCAGTCACAGTATCAGTGCATGATCAGTCACTTGATCAGTGCATGACATTCACGTGATCAGTGCATGATCAGTCACGTGATCAGTGCATGATAAACACGTGATCAGTGCATGATCAGCCACGTGATCAGTGCATGACAGTCACGTGATCAGTGCATGATAGCCACGTGATCAGTGCATGATAGCACGTGATCAGTGCATGATCAGTCACTTGATCAGTGCATGATCAGCCACCTGTACAGTGGGTGATGTCACGTGATCAGGGCCTGCTGAGCTGCGTGCTTCCTGTCTACTCAGCTTAGTGACAATTGCGAGCTGAGCTGCGTTATTCCTGCCTGCTAATCTGCTGGATAATTTCCAGCTGAGCTGCGTGATTCCTTCCTGCTCATCAGTTTGAGAATTGCCAGCTGAGTGGCGTTATTCCTGCCTGCTCATCTGCTTGAGTATTGCCAGCTGAGCTGTGTTATTCCTGCCTGCTCAGCTGCTTGATTATTGCCACTGAGCAGAATGATTCATCACAGATGAGGTCCATGATTATTTCCTGTTGATTTCGTGATTCGTGCCTGCTCAGCTCTTTGATTATTGCCTTCTGAGGGACATCATCAGTGCATGATAGCCAAGTGATCAGCACATGATCAGTCACATGATCAGGGCCATTCAGACATGTGATCACTGCATGCTCATCCGCTTGATGAGTTCATGATCAGCAACGTGATTAGTGAATCATCAGCCACATGATCAGTGCATCATCAGCCACGTGATCAGTGAATGATAGCCACCTGATCAGTGCATGATAGCCAAGTGATCAGTGCATGATCAGTCCCGTGATCATTTATGATCAGTCAAGAGATCAGCACATGATCAGCCACGTGATTAGTGCATGATCTGCCACGTGATCAGTGAATGATCAATCACGTGATCAGTGCATGATCAGCCACCTGATCAGTGAATGATAGCCACCTGATAAGTGCATAATAGCCACGTGATCTGTGCATGATCAGTCAAGTGATCATTGTATGATCAACCACGTGATCAGTGCATGATAGCCACGTGATCAGTGCATGAGCAGTTACGTGATCAGTGCATGATCAGCCACGGGATCACTCCATGATAGCCACTTGATCTGTGCATGATTAATCAAGTGATCACTGTATATCAGCCATATGATCAAGGCATGACAGGCACGTTATCAGTACATGATCAGCCACGTTTTCACTGCATGATAGCCACGTGATATATGCAATATCTGTCAAGTGATCATTGTATGATCAGCCACGTGATCAGTGCATGATAGGCACCTGATCATTGCATGATAGCCACATGATCAGTGCATGATCCGCAAAGTGATCAGTGCATGATCAGCCACGTGATTAGTGCATGATCAGTCAAGTGATCAGTGCATGATCAGCCACGTGATCAGTGCATGATAGACACGTGATCAATGCATGATTACCACATAATCAGTGCATGATCAGTTTCATGATCAGTGCATGTGCAGTCAGGTGATCAGTGCCTGATCAGCCACGTGATCACTGAATGATAGCCACGTGATCTGGGCATGATCAGTCAAGTGATCAGTGTATGATTAGCCACGTGATCAGTGCATTATTGGCACGTGACCATTGCATGATATCCACGTAATCAGTGCATGATCAGTTTCCTGATCAGTGCATGCGCAGTCAGGTGATCAGTGCATGATACCCCATTGATAAGTGCATGATCAGTCACGTGATCCGTGCATGATCAGCCACGTGATCAGTGCATGATAGCCACGTGATCAGTGCATGATCATCCACGTTATCAGTGCATGATAGCCACGTGATCACTGTATGACCATCCACGTGATCAGTGCATAATCAGTCACGTGAGCAGTGCATGCGCAATCACGTGATCCGTGCGTGATAGCCACGTGATCAGTGCATGATCAGTCACGGGATCAGTGCTTGATCAGCCACGTGATCAGAGAATGATAGCCACGTGATCAATGCATGATCAGTCATGTGATCAGTGTATGATAAGCCACCTGAACAGTGCGTGCTCACTCACATGATCAGGGCCTGCTGAGCTGCCTGATTCCTGTCTGCTCATCTGCTTCACAATTGCCAGCTGAGCTGCATGATTCCTCCCTGTCATCTGCTTGACAATTGCCAGCTGTGCTGAGTAATTCCTGCCTGCTCAGCTGCTTGATTATTGCCATCTGAGCAGCATGATTCGTCATAGATGAGCTCCATGATTATTGCCTGCTGATTGTGTGATTCGTGCCTACTCAGCTCTTTAATTATTGCCTCCAGAGCCACATGATCAGTGTATGATAGCAAACATGATCAGCGCATGATCAGTCACATGTTCAGCGCCATTCAGTCACGTGATCACTACATGATACTCAAGTGATCAGTCAATGCTCAGTCATGGTATCAGTGCATGATCAGCCACGTGATCAGTGCCTGCACGTTACCATAATCAGCGCCTCTCTGTCACGTGAGCACTGCATGATAAACACGTGATCAGTGCATGATCAGTCACGTGATCAGTGCATGATCAGCCATGTAATCAGTGCATGATAGCCACTTGATCAGTGCATGAGCAGTTACGTGATCAGTGCATGATCAGCCACGTGATCACTGCATGGCCGCCACGTGATCTGTGCATGATCAGTCAAGTGATCACTGTATGATCAGCCACATGATCAGGGCATGATAGGCAGGTTATCAGTGCATGATCAGCCACGTGATCACTGCATGGTAGCCACGTGATATGTGCATGATCAGTCACGTCATCACTGCATCATCAGCCACGTGATCAGTGTATGAGCAGCCACGTGATCAGTGCATGATCAGCCACATGATCAGTGTATGATAAGCTACGTGATCAGTGCATGCGCTGTCATTTGATCAGTGCATGATCAGCCACGTGATCACTGCATGGTAGCCACGTGATATGTGCATTATCAGTCAAGTGATTATTGTATGATCAGCCACGTGATCAGTGCATGATAGGCACCTGATCATTGAATGATAGCCACGTGATCAGTGCATGATCCGCAAAGTGATCAGTGCATGATCAGCCACGTGATCAATGCATGATACCCAAGTGATAAATGCATGATCAGTCACGTGATCTGTGCATGATCAGCCACGTGATCAGTGCATGATACCCAAGTGATAAATGCATGATCAGTCACGTGATCAGTGTTTGAGCATCCACGTGATCAGTGCATGATCAGTCACGTGATCAGTGCATGTAGCCAAGTGATCAGTGCATGATCAGTCACGTGATCAGTGCATGATAGGCACCTGATCATTGAATGATAGCCACGTGATCAGTGCATGATCCGCAAAGTGATCAGTGCATGATCAGCCACGTGATCAATGCATGATACCCAAGTGATAAATGCGTGATCAGTCACGTGATCTGTGCATGATCAGCCACGTGATCAATGCATGATACCCAAGTGATAAATGCATGATCAGTCACGTGATCTGTGCATGATCAGCCACGTGATCAGTGCATGATAGCCACGGGATCAGTGTTTGAGCATCCACGTGATCAGTGCATGATCAGTCACGTGATCACTGCATGGCAGCCACGTGATATGTGCATTATCAGTCAAGTGATTATTGTATGATCAGCCACGTGATCAGTGCATGATAGGCACCTGATCATTGAATGATAGCCACGTGATCAGTGCATGATCCGCAAAGTGATCAGTGCATGATCAGCCACGTGATCAGTGTATGATCAGCCACGTGATCAGTGCATGATCAGCCACGTGATCAATGCATGATACCCAAGTGATAAATGCATGATCAGCCACGTGATCAGTGCATGATAGCCACGTGATCAGTGTTTGAGCATCCACGTGATCAGTGCATGATCAGTCACGTGATCAGTGCATGTAGCCAAGTGATCAGTGCATGATCAGTCACATGATCCATGCACGATAGCCACGTGATCAGTGCATGATCAGCCACGTGATCAGTGCATGATAGCCACGTGATCAGTGTATGAACAGTCACGTGATCAGTGCATGATAGCCACATGATCAGTGCATAATCAGTTACATAATGAGTGCATGCGCAGTCTAGTGATTTGTGCATGATCAGTCACGCGATCAGTGCATGATCAGCCACGTGATCACTGAATGATAGCCTCGTGATCTGTGCATGATCAGTCAAGTGACCATTGTATGATCAGCCACGTGATCAGTGCATGATAGACACGTGATCAGAGAATGATTGCCACCTAATCAGTGCATGATCAGTTTCGTGATCAGTGCATGATCAGCCACGTGATCACTGCATGATAGCCACGTGTCTGTGCATGATCAGTAAAGTGATCACTGTATAATCAGCCATATGATCAGTGCATGATAGGCACGTGAACAGTGCATGATTGTCTACGTTATCACTGCATGATAGCCACGTGATATGTGCATGATCAGTCAAGTGACCATTGTATGATCATCCACGTGATCAGTGCATGATAGCCACATGATCAGTGCATGACTACCACGTAATCAGTGCATGAGCAGTTACGTGATGAGTGCATGATCAGCCACGTGATCACTGCATGATAGCTACGTGATCTGTGCATGATCAGTCAAGTGATCACTGTATGATCAGCCATATGATCAGTGCATGATAGGCACATGATCAGTGCGTGATCAGCCACGTGATCACTGCATGATAGTCACGTGATATGTGCATTATCAGTCAAGTGAACATTGTATGATCAGCCACGTGATCAGTTCATGATAGGCACCTGATCATTGCATGATAGCCAGGTGATCAGTGCATGATCCGCAAAGTGATCAGTGCATGATCAGCCACGTGATCAGTGCATGATACCCAAGTGATAAGTGCATGATCAGTCACGTGATCTGTGCATGATATCCACGTGATCAGTGTATGAGCATCCACGTGATCAGTGCATGATCAGTCACGTGATCAGTGCATGATAGCCAAGTGGTCAGTGCATGATCAGTCACATGATCCGTGCATGATAGCCACGTGATCAGTTCATGATCGACACGTTATCAGTGCATGATCAGCCACGTGGTCAGTGCATGATACCCAAGTGATAAGTGCTTGATCAGCCACATGATCAGTGCCTGATAGCCACGTGATCAGTGCATGATCAGCCACGTGATCACTGCATGATAGCCACGTGATCAGTGTTTGAGCATCCACGTGATCAGTGCATGATCAGTCACGTGATCTGTGCATTATAGCCAAGTGATCAGTGCATGATCAGTCACATGATCCGTGCATGATAGCCACGTGATCAGTGTATTATCAGTCACGTGATCAGTGCATGATCAGCCACGTGATCAGTGCATGATAACCAAGTGATCAGTGTATGAACAGTCACGTGGTCCGTGCATGATAGCCACGTGATCAGTGCATGATCAGTCACGTGATCAGTGTATGATATCCAGGTGACCAGTGCATCCCCAAGCACGTGATCAGTGCATTATATCTACGTGATCAGTGCATGTTCAGGCACGTGATCAGTGCATGATAGCCACGTAATCAGTGCATGATACGTTACGTGATCAGTGGAGGATCAGCCGCGTGATCACTGCATAATAGCCACGTGATCTGTGCATGATCAGTCAAATCTTCATTGTATGATCAGCCACGTGATCAGTACGTGATAGCCATGTGATCAGTGCATGAGCAGTTACGTGATCAGTGCATGATCAGCCACGTGATCAGTGCATGATAGCCAGGTGATCAGTGTTTGAGCATCCACGAGATCAGTGCATGATCAGTCACGTGATCAGTGCATGATCAGTCACGTGATCTCTGCATGATAGCCAAGTGATCAGTGCATGATCAGCCACGTGATCAGTGCATGATAGCCATGTGATCAGTGCATGAGCAGTTACGTGATCAGTGCATGATCAGCCACGTGATCACTCCATGATAGCCACGTGATCAGTGCATTATCAGTCAAGTAATTATTGTATGATCAGCCACGTGATCAGTGCATGATAGGCACGTGATCAGTGCATGATAGCCACGTGATCAGTGCATGATCAGTCATGTAATCAGTGCATGATAGCCACGTGATCAGTGAATGATCAGTTATCTGATCAGTGTAGGATTAGCCGACGGATCAGTCATGATAGCCATGTGATCAGTGCATGATCAGTCACGTGATAAGTGCATGCACAGTCACATGATCAGTGCATGATAGCTATGTGATCAGATCATGTTCAGTCATGTGATCAGTGCATGATCAGCCAAGTGATCAGCGCATGATAGCCACGTAATCAGTGCATAATCAGTTACATGATGAGTGCATGCACAGTCTAGTGATCAGTGCATTATCAGTCACGTGATCAGTGCCTGATCAGCCACGTGATCACTGAATGATAGCCACGTGATCTGGGCATGATCAGTCACATGATCAGTGTATGATAAGCTACGTGATCAGTGCATGATCAGTTTCGTGATCAGTGCATGATCAGCCACGTGATCACTGCATGATAGCCACGTGATATGTGCATTATCAGTCAAGTGATTATTGTATGATCAGCCACGTGATCAGTGCATGATAGCCACCTGATCATTGAATGATCAGCCACGTGATCAGTGCATGATAGCAAAGTGATCAGTGCATGATCAGCCACGTGATCAGTGCATGATCAGCCACGTGATCAGTGTTTGAGCAGCCACGTGATCAGTGCATGATCAGTCACGTGATCAGTGCATGATCAGTCACGTGATCAGTGCATGATCAGTCACATGATCCATGCACGATCAGTCACGTGATCAGTGCATGATCAGCCACGTGATCAGTGCATGATAGCCACGTGATCAGTGTATGAACAGTCACGTGATCAGTGCATGATCAGCCACATGATCAGTGCATAATCAGTCACATAATGAGTGCATGCGCAGCTGCGTGATTACTGTCTGCTCATCTGCTTGACAATTGCCAGCTGAGCTGCATGATTCCTGCCTGTCATCTGCTTGACAATTGCCAGCTGTGCTGCGTAATTCCTGCCTGCTCAGCTGCTTGATCATTGCCAGCTGAGCAGCATGATTCCTCACAGCTGAGTTCCATGATCAGTGCATGCTGACTGTTTGATTCGTGCCTACTCAGCTCTTTGTTTATTGCCTCCAGAGACACGTGATCAGAGAATGATTGCACACCTAATCAGTGCATGATCAGTTTCGTGATCAGCGCCATTAAGCCACGTGATCACTGCATGATAGCCACGTGATCTCTGCATGCTCAGTAACGGTATCACTGTATAATCAGCCATATGATCAGTGCATGACGTTACCGTGAACAGTGCATGATCTGTCACGTTATCAGTGCATGATAGTCACGTGATATGTGCATGATCAGTCAAGTGACCATTGTATGATCATCCACGTGATCAGTGCATGATAGCCACGTGATCAGTGCATGATCAGTCACGTGATGAGTGCATGATCAGCCACGTGATCACTGCATGATAGCCACGTGATCAGTGCATGATCAGTCAAGTGATCACTGTATGATCAGCCATATGATCAGTGCATGATAGGCACATGATCAGTGCGTGATCAGCCACGTGATCAGTGCATGATAGTCACGTGATCAGTGCATTATCAGTCAAGTGAACAGTGCATGATCAGCCACGTGATCAGTTCATGATCAGGCACCTGATCATTGCATGATCAGCCAGGTGATCAGTGCATGATCCGCCAAGTGATCAGTGCATGATCAGTCACGTGATCAGTGCATGATCACCCAAGTGATAAGTGCATGATCAGTCACGTGATCTGTGCATGATCATCCACGTGATCAGTGTATGAGCATCCACGTGATCAGTGCATGATCAGTCACGTGATCAGTGCATGATAGCCAAGTGGTCAGTGCATGATCAGCACATGATCCGTGCATGATCAGCCACGTGATCAGTTCATGATAGCCACGTTATCAGTGCATGATCAGCCACGTGGTCAGTGCATGATCAGCCAAGTGATAAGTGCTTGATCAGCCACATGATCAGTGCATGATCAGTCACGTGATCAGTGCATGATCAGCCACGTGATCACTGCATGATAGCCACGTGATCAGTGTTTGAGCAGCCACGTGATCAGTGCATGATCAGTCACGTGATCGGTGCATTATAGCCAAGTGATCAGTGCATGATCAGTCACGTGATCCGTGCATGATCAGCCACGTGATCAGTGTATGATAGTCACGTGATCAGTGCATGATAGCCACGTGATCAGTGCATGATAACCAAGTGATCAGTGTATGAACAGCCACGTGGTCCGTGCATGATAGCCACGTGATCAGTGCGTGATCAGTCACGTGATCAGTGCATGATCAGCCACGTGATCAGTGCATGATAGCCACGTGATCAGTGCATGATCAGCCACGTGATCAGTGCATGATCAGCCACGTGATCAGTGCATGATAGCCACGTGATCAGTGCATGATCAGCCGCGTGATCAGTGCATGATCAGTCACGTGATCAGTGCATGATAGCCACGTGATCAGTGCATGATCAGTCACGTGATCAGTGCATGATCAGCCACGTGATCAGTGCATGATAGCCACGTGATCAGTGCATGATCAGCCACGTGATCACTGCATGATCAGCCACGTGATCAGTGTTTGAGCATCCACGAGATCAGTGCATGATCAGCCACGTGATCAGTGCATGATCAGTCACGTGATCTCTGCATGATAGCCAAGTGATCAGTGCATGATCAGCCGCGTGATCAGTACATGATAGCCACGTGATCAGTGCATGAGCAGTTACGTGATCAGTGCATGATCAGTCACGTGATCAGTCCATGATAGCCACGTGATATGTGCATTATCAGTCAAGTAATTGTGTATGATCAGCCACGTGATCGGTGCATGATCAGGCACCTTATCAGTGCATGATAGCCACGTGATCAGTGCATGATCAGTCATGTAATCAGTGCATGATAGCCACGTGATCAGTGAATGATCAGTTATCTGATCAGTGTATGATCAGTCAGTGATCAGTGCATGATCAGTCACGTGATCAGTGCATGATCAGCCACGTGATCAGTGCATGATAGCCACGTGATCAGTGCATGATCAGTCACGTGATCAGTGCATGATCAGCCACGTGATCAGTGCATGATAGCCACGTGATCAGTGCATGATCAGCCACGTGATCAGTGCATGATCAGTCACGTGATCAGTGCATGATCAGTCACGTGATCAGTGCATGATCAGCCACGTGATCAGTGCATGATCAGCCACGTGATCAGTGCATGATCAGCCACGTGATCAGTGCATGATCAGCCACGTGATCAGTGCATGATCAGCCACGTGATCAGTGCATGATCAGTCACGTGATCAGTGCATGATAGCCACGTGATCAGTGCATGATAGCCACGTGATCAGTGCATGATCAGTCACGTGATCGTGCATGATCAGCCACGTGATCAGTGCATGATGTCACGTGATCAGTGCATGATCAATTACGTGATCAGTGCATGATCAGCCACGTGATCAGTACATGATTGCCACGTGATCATGCATGATCAGCCACGTGATCAGTGCATGATCATCCACGTGATCAGTGCATGATCAGTCACTGATCAGTGCATGATCATTTACGTGATCTGTGCATGATCAGTCACGTGACCAGTATATGGTAGCTACGTGATCAGTGCTTGATCAGCCACGTGATCAGAGAATGATAGCCACGTGATCAATGCATGATCAGTCATGTGATCAGTGTATGATAAACCACGTGATCAGTGCATGACTGCCACATGATCAGTGCCTGCTGAGCTGCCTGATTCCTGTCTGCTCATCTGCTTCACGTGATGAGCTGCATGATTCAGCCCTGTCATCAGTGCATGATAGCCACGTGCTCAGTGCATGATCAGTTGCGTGATCAGTGTATGATCAGCCACGTGATCAGTGCATGATCAGCCACGTGATCAGTGCATGATCAGCCACATGATCAGTGTATGATAGCAAACATGATCAGCGCATGATCAGTCACATGTTCAGCGCCATTAAGTCACGTGATCACTGCATGATCAGCCAAGTGATCAGTCAATGCTCAGTCATGGTATCAGTGCATGATCAGCCACGTGATCAGTGCCTGACGAGGCACGTGATCAGTATGATCAGCCACGTGAGCACTGCATGATAAACACGTGATCAGTGCATGATCAGTCACGTGATCAGTGCATGATCAGTCATGTAATCAGTGCATGATCAATCACTTGATCAGTGCATGATCAGTTACGTGATCAGTGCATGATCAGCCATGTGATCACTGCATGATCAGCCACGTGATCTGTGCATGATCAGTCAAGTGATCACTGTATGATCAGCCACATGATCAGGGCATGATCAGGCAGGTTATCAGTGCATGATCAGCCACGTGATCAGTGCATGGTAGCCACGTGATATGTGCATGATCAGTCACGTCATCACTGCATCATCAGCCACGTGATCAGTGTATGAGCAGCCACGTGATCAGTGCATGATCAGCCACATGATCAGTGTATGATAAGCTACGTGATCAGTGCATGATAGCCACGTGATCAGTGCATACAATTACGTGATCAGTGCATGATCAATCACGTGATCAGTGCATGATAGCCACGTGATCAGTGCATGATCATTCACGTGATAGTGTGTGATCAGCCACGTGAACAGTGCATGCTCAGTCATGTGTTCAGGGCCTGCTGAGCTGCGTGATTACTGTCTGCTCATCTGCTTGACAATTGCCAGCTGAGCTGCATGATTCCTGCCTGTCATCTGCTTGACAATTGCCAGCTGTGCTGCATAATTCCTGCCTGGTCATCTACTTGATTATTGCCAGCTGAGCAGCATGATTTCTCACAGCTGAGTTCCATGATTATTGCCTGCTGACTGATTCCTGCCTACTCAGCTCTTTGTTCATTGCCTCCAGAGGCACATGATCAGTGTATGACAGCAAACATGATCAGCACATGATCAGTCACATGATCAATGCATGATAAGCCACGTGATCAGTGCATGATCAGTACGTGATCAGTGCATGATCAGTCATGTGACCAGTACATGGTGTCTGCGTGATCACTGCATGATCAGCCACGTGATCAGTGCATGATAGCCACGTGATCAGTGCATGATCAGTCACGTGATCAGTGCATGATCAGCCACGTGATCAGTGCATGATCAGTTACGTGATCAGTGCATGATCAGTCACGTGACCAGTACATGGTAGCTACGTGATCATTGCATGATCAGCCACGTGATCAGTGCATGATCAGCCACGTGATCAGTGCATGATCAGTTACGTGATCAGTGCATGATCAGCCACGTGATCAGTGCATGATCAGACACGTGATCAGTGCATGATCAGCCACGTGATCAGTGCATGATATCCACGTGATCAGTGCATGATCAGTCACGTGATCAGTGCATGATCAGCCACGTGATCAGTGCATGATCAGTTACGTGATCAGTGCATGATCAGTCACGTGATCAGTGCATGTAAGCTACGTGATCAGTGCATGATCAGCCACGTGATCAGTGCATGATAGCCACGTGATCAGTGCATGATCAGCCACGTGATCAGTGCATGATCAGCCACGTGATCAGTGCATGATCAGCCACGTGATCAGTGCATGATACCACGTGATCAGTGCATGATCAGTCACGTGATCAGTGCATGATCAGCCACGTGATCAGTGCATGATATCCACGTGATCAGTGCATGATAGCCACGTGATCAGTGCATGATCAGTCACGTGATCAGTGCATGATCAGTCACGTGATCAGTGCATGATCAGCCACGTGATCAGTGCATGATAGCCACGTGATCAGTGCATGATCAGTCACGTGATCAGTGCATGATCAGTCACGTGATCAGTGCATGATCAGCCACGTGATCAGTGCATGATAGCCACGTGATCAGTGCATGATCAGTCACGTGATCAGTGCATGATCAGTCACGTGATCAGTGCATGATGAGCCACGTGATCAGTGCATGATCAGTCACGTGATCAGTGCATGATCAGCCACGTGATCAGTGCATGATATCCACGTGATCAGTGCATGATAGCCACGTGATCAGTGCATGATAGCCACGTGATCAGTGCATGATCAGTCACGTGATCAGTGCATGATCAGTCACGTGATCAGTGCATGATCATTTACGTGATCAGTGCATGATCAGTCACGTGACCAGTATATGGTAGCTACGTGATCATTGCATGATCAGCCACGTGATCAGTGCATGATAGCCACGTGATGTGTGCATGATCAGTTACGTGAGCAGTGTATGATCAGCCACGTGATCAGTGCATGAGTGCCACGTGATCAGTGCATGATCAGTCACGTGACAGGTGTGTGATCAGCCACGTGATCAGTGCATGTTCAGCCACGTGATCAGTGCATGATAGCCACGTGATCAGTGCATGATCAGTTACGTGATCAGTGTATGATCAGCCACGTGATCAGTGCATGATCAGACACGTGATCAGTGTATGATCAGCCACGTGATCAGTGCATGATAGCCACGTGATCAGTGCATGATCAGTCACGTGATCAGTGCATGATCAGTCACGTGATCAGTGCATGATCAGCCACGTGATCAGTGCATGATCAATTACGTGATCAGTGCATGATCAGTCACGTGACCAGTACATGGTAGCTACGTGATCATTGCATGATCAGCCACGTGAGCAGTGCATGATAGCCACGTGATCAGTGCATGATCAGTCACGTGATCAGTGCATGATCAGTCACGTGATCAGTGCATGATCAATTACGTGATCAGTGCATGATCAGTCACGTGATCAGTGCATGTAAGCTACGTGATCATTGCATGATCAGCCACGTGATCAGTGCATGATAGCCACGTGATCAGTGCATGATCAGCTACGTGATCAGTGCATGATCAGCCACGTGATCAGTGCATGATCAGACACGTGATCAGTGCATGATCAGCCACGTGATCAGTGCATGATACCACGTGATCAGTTCATGATCAGTCACGTGATCAGTGCATGATCAGCCACGTGATCAGTGCATGATATCCACGTGATCAGTGCATGATAGCCACGTGATCAGTGCATGATAGCCACGTGATCAGTGCATGATCAGTCACGTGATACGTGTGATCAGCCACGTGATCAGTGCATGATCAGTCACGTGATCAGTGCATGATCAATTACGTGATCAGTGCATGATCAGTCACGTGACCAGTACATGGTTGCTACGTGATCATGGCATGATCAGCCACGTGATCAGTGCATGATCAGTCACGTGATCAGTGCATGATCAGTCACTGATCAGTGCATGATCATTTACGTGATCAGTGCATGATCAGTCACGTGATCAGTATATGGTAGCTACGTGATCATTGCATGATCAGCCACGTGATCAGTGCATGATAGCCACGTGATCAGTGCATGATCAGTTACGTGATCAGTGTATGATCAGCCACGTGATCAGTGCATGAGTGCCACGTGATCAGTGCATGATCAGTCACGTGACAGTGTGTGATCAGCCACGTGATCAGTGCATGATCAGCCACGTGATCAGTGCATGATATCCACGTGATCAGTGCATGATCAGTCACGTGATCAGTGCATGATCAGCCACGTGATCAGTGCATGATCAGACACGTGATCAGTGCATGATCAGCCACGTGATCAGTGCATGATATCCACGTGATCAGTGCATGATCAGTCACGTGATCAGTGCATGATCAGTCACGTGATCAGTGCATGATCAGCCACGTGATCAGTGCATGATCAGTCACGTGATCAGTGCATGATCAGCCACGTGATCAGTGCATGACGAGGCACGTGATCAGTATGATCAGCCACGTGATCAGTGCATGATAGCCACGTGATCAGTGCATGATCAGTCACGTGATCAGTGCATGATCAGTCACGTGATCAGTGCATGATCAATTACGTGATCAGTGCATGATCAGTCACGTGACCAGTACATGGTAGCTACGTGATCATTGCATGATCAGCCACGTGAGCAGTGCATGATAGCCACGTGATCAGTGCATGATCAGCCACGTGATCAGTGCATGATCAGTCACGTGATCAGTGCATGTGGAGTCATGTAGTCAGTGCATGATAGCGCCGTGATCAGTGCATGATCAGTCCCGTGATCAGTGCATGATCAGCCACGTGATCAGTGCATGATAGCCACGTGATCAGTGCATGATCAGTCACGTGATCAGTGCATGATCAGCCACGTGATCAGTGCATGATAGCCACGTGATCAGTGCATACAATTACGTGATCAGTGCATGATCAGCCACGTGATCAGTGCATGATAGCCACGTGATCAGTGCATGATCATTCACGTGATCAGTGTGTGATCAGCCACGTGAACAGTGCATGCTCAGTCACGTGATCAGGGCCTGCTGAGCTGCGTGATTACTGTCTGCTCATCTGCTTGACAATTGCCAGCTGAGCTGCATGATTCCTGCCTGTCATCTGCTTGACAATTGCCAGCTGTGCTGCATAATTCCTGCCTGCTCATCTGCTTGATTATTGCCAGCTGAGCAGCATGATTTCTCACAGCTGAGTTCCATGATTATTGCCTGCTGACTGATTCCTGCCTACTCAGCTCTTTGTTCATTGCCTCCAGAGGCACATGATCAGTGTATGACAGCAAACATGATCAGCACATGATCAGTCACATGATCAATGCATGATAAGCCACGTGATCAGTGCATGATCAGTACGTGATCAGTGCATGATCAGTCATGTGATCAGTGCATGGTGTCTGCGTGATCACTGCATGATCAGCCACGTGATCAGTGCATGATAGCCACGTGATCAGTGCATGATCAGTCACGTGATCAGTGCATGATCAGCCACGTGATCAGTGCATGATCAGTTACGTGATCAGTGCATGATCAGTCACGTGACCAGTACATGGTAGCTACGTGATCATTGCATGATCAGCCACGTGATCAGTGCATGATCAGTTACGTGATCAGTGCATGATCAGTCACGTGATCAGTGCATGATCAGCCACGTGATCAGTGCATGATCAGACACGTGATCAGTGCATGATCAGCCACGTGATCAGTGCATGATATCCACGTGATCAGTGCATGATCAGTCACGTGATCAGTGCATGATCAGCCACGTGATCAGTGCATGATCAGTTACGTGATCAGTGCATGATCAGTCACGTGATCAGTGCATGTAAGCTACGTGATCAGTGCATGATCAGCCACGTGATCAGTGCATGATAGCCACGTGATCAGTGCATGATCAGCCACGTGATCAGTGCATGATCAGCACGTGATCAGTGCATGATCAGCCACGTGATCAGTGCATGATACCACGTGATCAGTGCATGATCAGTCACGTGATCAGTGCATGATCAGCCACGTGATCAGTGCATGATAGCCACGTGATCAGTGCATGATAGCCACGTGATCAGTGCATGATCAGTCACGTGATCAGTGCATGATCAGTCACGTGATCAGTGCATGATCAGCCACGTGATCAGTGCATGATAGCCACGTGATCAGTGCATGATCAGTCACGTGATCAGTGCATGATCAGTCACGTGATCAGTGCATGATCAGCCACGTGATCAGTGCATGATAGCCACGTGATCAGTGCATGATCAGTCACGTGATCAGTGCATGATCAGTCACGTGATCAGTGCATGATCAGCCACGTGATCAGTGCATGATCAGTCACGTGATCAGTGTGTGATCAGCCACGTGATCAGTGCATGATATCCACGTGATCAGTGCATGATCAGCCACGTGATCAGTGCATGATAGCCACGTGATCAGTGCATGATCAGTCACGTGATCAGTGCATGATACCACGTGATCAGTGCATGATCAGTCACGTGATCAGTGCATGATCAGCCACGTGATCAGTGCATGATAGCCACGTGATCAGTGCATGATAGCCACGTGATCAGTGCATGATCAGTCACGTGATCAGTGCATGATCAGCCACGTGATCAGTGCATGATCAGCCACGTGATCAGTGCATGATAGCCACGTGATCAGTGCATGATCAGTCACGTGATCAGTGCATGATCAGGCACGTGATCAGTGCATGATCAGCCACGTGATCAGTGCATGATAGCCACGTGATCAGTGCATGATCAGTCACGTGATCAGTGCATGATCAGTCACGTGATCAGTGCATGATCAGCCACGTGATCAGTGCATGATCAGTCACGTGATCAGTGTGTGATCAGCCACGTGATCAGTGCATGATAGCCACGTGATCAGTGCATGATCAGCCACGTGATCAGTGCATGATAGCCACGTGATCAGTGCATGATCAGTCACGTGATCAGTGCATGATCAGTCACGTGATCAGTGCATGATCATTTACGTGATCAGTGCATGATCAGTCACGTGACCAGTATATGGTAGCTACGTGATCATTGCATGATCAGCCACGTGATCAGTGCATGATAGCCACGTGATCAGTGCATGATCAGTTACGTGATCAGTGTATGATCAGCCACGTGATCAGTGCATGATGCCACGTGATCAGTGCATGATCAGTCACGTGACAGGTGTGTGATCAGCCACGTGATCAGTGCATGATCAGCCACGTGATCAGTGCATGGTAGCCACGTGATCAGTGCATGATCAGTCACGTGATCAGTGCATGATCAGCCACGTGATCAGTGCATGATCAGACACGTGATCAGTGCATGATCAGCCACGTGATCAGTGCATGATATCCACGTGATCAGTGCATGATCAGTCACGTGATCAGTGCATGATCAGTCACGTGATCAGTGCATGATCAGCCACGTGATCAGTGCATGATCAGTCACGTGATCAGTGCATGATCAGCCACGTGATCAGTGCATGACGAGGCACGTGATCAGTATGATCAGCCACGTGATCAGTGCATGATAGCCACGTGATCAGTGCATGATCAGTCACGTGATCAGTGCATGATCAGTCACGTGATCAGTGCATGATCAATTACGTGATCAGTGCATGATCAGTCACGTGACCAGTACATGGTAGCTACGTGATCATTGCATGATCAGCCACGTGAGCAGTGCATGATAGCCACGTGATCAGTGCATGATCAGCCACGTGATCAGTGCATGATCAGTCACGTGATCAGTGCATGTGAGTCATGTAGTCAATGCATGATAGCGCCGTGATCAGTGCATGATCAGTCCCGTGATCAGTGCATGATCAGCCACGTGATCAGTGCATGATAGCTACGTGATCAGTGCATGATCAGTCACGTGATCAGTGCATGATCAGCCACGTGATCAGTGCATGATAGCCACGTGATCAGTGCATACAATTACGTGATCAGTGCATGATCAATCACGTGATCAGTGCATGATAGCCACGTGATCAGTGCATGATCATTCACGTGATCAGTGTGTGATCAGCCACGTGAACAGTGCATGCTCAGTCACGTGATCAGGGCCTGCTGAGCTGCGTGATTACTGTCTGCTCATCTGCTTGACAATTGCCAGCTGAGCTGCATGATTCCTGCCTGTCATCTGCTTGACAATTGCCAGCTGTGCTGCATAATTCCTGCCTGCTCAGCTGCTTGATTATTGCCAGCTGAGCAGCATGATTTCTCACAGCTGAGTTCCATGATTATTGCCTGCTGACTGATTCCTGCCTACTCAGCTCTTTGTTCATTGCCTCCAGAGGCACATGATCAGTGTATGACAGCAAACATGATCAGCACATGATCAGTCACATGATCAATGCATGATAAGCCACGTGATCAGTGCATGATCAGTACGTGATCAGTGCATGATCAGTCATGTGACCAGTACATGGTGTCTGCGTGATCACTGCATGATCAGCCACGTGATCAGTGCATGATAGCCACGTGATCAGTGCATGATCAGTCACGTGATCAGTGCATGATCAGCCACGTGATCAGTGCATGATCAGTCACGTGATCAGTGCATGATCAGTCACGTGACCAGTACATGGTAGCTACGTGATCATTGCATGATCAGCCACGTGATCAGTGCATGATCAGTTACGTGATCAGTGCATGATCAGTCACGTGATCAGTGCATGATCAGCCACGTGATCAGTGCATGATCAGACACGTGATCAGTGCATGATCAGCCACGTGATCAGTGCATGATATCTAAGTGATCAGTGCATGATCAGTCACGTGATCAGTGCATGATCAGCCACGTGATCAGTGCATGATCAATTACGTGATCAGTGCATGATCAGTCACGTGATCAGTGCATGTCAGCTACGTGATCAGTGCATGATCAGCCACGTGATCAGTGCATGATAGCCACGTGATCAGTGCATGATCAGCCACGTGATCAGTGCATGATCAGCCACGTGATCAGTGCATGATCAGCCACGTGATCAGTGCATGATACCACGTGATCAGTGCATGATCAGTCACGTGATCAGTGCATGATCAGCCACGTGATCAGTGCATGATCAGCCACGTGATCAGTGCATGATAGCCACGTGATCAGTGCATGATCAGTCACGTGATCAGTGCATGATCAGTCACGTGATCAGTGCATGATCAGCCACGTGATCAGTGCATGATAGCCACGTGATCAGTGCATGATCAGTCACGTGATCAGTGCAAGAAGAGTCACGTGATCAGTGCATGATGAGCCACGTGATCAGTGCATGATCAGTCACGTGATCAGTGTGTGATCAGCCACGTGATCAGTGCATGATATCCACGTGATCAGTGCATGATAGCCACGTGATCAGTGCATGATAGCCACGTGATCAGTGCATGATCAGTCACGTGATCAGTGCATGATCAGTCACGTGAACAGTGCATGATCATTTACGTGATCAGTGCATGATCAGTCACGTGACCTGTATATGGTAGCTACGTGATCATTGCATGATCAGCCACGTGAGAAGTGCAGGATAGCCACGTGATGTGTGCATGATCAGTTACGTGAGCAGTGTATGATCAGCCACGTTATCAGTGCATGAGTGCCACGTGATCAGTGCATGATCAGTCACGTGACAGGTGTGTGATCAGCCACGTGATCAGTGCATGTTCAGCCACGTGATCAGTGCATGATAGCCACGTGATCAGTGCATGATCAGTTACGTGATCAGTGTATGATCAGCCACGTGATCAGTGCATGGTCAGACACGTGATCAGTGTATGATCAGCCACGTGATCAGTGCATGATAGCCACGTGATCAGTGCATGATCAGTCACGTGATCAGTGCATGATCAGTCACGTGATCAGTGCATGATCAGCCACGTGATCAGTGCATGATCAATTACGTGATCAGTGCATGATCAGTCACGTGACCAGTACATGGTAGCTACGTGATCATTGCATGATCAGCCACGTGATCAGTGCATGATAGCCACGTGATCAGTGCATGATCAGTCACGTGATCAGTGCATGATCAGTCACGTGATCAGTGCATGATCAATTATGTGATCAGTGCATGATCAGTCACGTGACCAGTACATGTAAGCTACGTGATCATTGCATGATCAGCCACGTGATCAGTGCATGATAGCCACGTGATCAGTGCATGATCAGCTACGTGATCAGTGCATGATCAGCCACGTGATCAGTGCATGATCAGACACGTGATCAGTGCATGATCAGCCACGTGATCAGTGCATGATACCACGTGATCAGTTCATGATCAGTCACGTGATCAGTGCATGATCAGCCACGTGATCAGTGCATGATATCCACGTGATCAGTGCATGATAGCCACGTGATCAGTGCATGATAGCCACGTGATCAGTGCATGATCAGTCACGTGATCGTGTGTGATCAGCCACGTGATCAGTGCATGATGAGTCACGTGATCAGTGCATGATCAATTACGTGATCAGTGCATGATCAGTCACGTGACCAGTACATGGTTGCTACGTGATCATGGCATGATCAGCCACGTGATCAGTGCATGATCAGTCACGTGATCAGTGCATGATCAGTCACTGATCAGTGCATGATCATTTACGTGATCTGTGCATGATCAGTCACGTGACCAGTATATGGTAGCTACGTGATCATTGCATGATCAGCCACGTGATCAGTGCATGATAGCCACGTGATGTGCATGATCAGTTACGTGATCAGTGTATGATCAGCCACGTGATCAGTGCATGAGTGCCACGTGATCAGTGCATGATCAGTCACGTGACAGGTGTGTGATCAGCCACGTGATCAGTGCATGATCAGCCACGTGATCAGTGCATGGTAGCCACGTGATCAGTGCATGATCAGTTACGTGATCAGTGTATGATCAGCCACGTGATCAGTGCATGATCAGACACGTGATCAGTGTATGATCAGCCACGTGATCAGTGCATGATATCCACGTGATCAGTGCATGATCAGTCACGTGATCAGTGCATGATCAGTCACGTGATCAGTGCATGATCAGCCACGTGATCAGTGCATGATCAGTCACGTGATCAGTGCATGATCAGCCACGTGATCAGTGCATGACGAGGCACGTGATCAGTATGATCAGCCACGTGATCAGTGCATGATAGCCACGTGATCAGTGCATGATCAGTCACGTGATCAGTGCATGATCAGTCACGTGATCAGTGCATGATCAGTTACGTGATCAGTGCATGATCAGTCACGTGACCAGTACATGGTAGCTACGTGATCATTGCATGATCAGCCACGTGATCAGTGCATGATAGCCACGTGATCAGTGCATGATCAGCCACGTGATCAGTGCATGATCAGTCACGTGATCAGTGCATGTGAGTCATGTAGTCAATGCATGATAGCCCGTGATCAGTGCATGATCAGTCCCGTGATCAGTGCATGATCAGCCACGTGATCAGTGCATGATAGCTACGTGATCAGTGCATGATCAGTCACGTGATCAGTGCATGATCAGCCACGTGATCAGTGCATGATAGCCACGTGATCAGTGCATGACAATTACGTGATCAGTGCATGATCAGTCACGTGATCAGTGCATGATAGCCACGTGATCAGTGCATGATCATTCACGTGATCAGTGTGTGATCAGCCACGTGAACAGTGCATGCTCAGTCACGTGATCAGGGCCTGCTGAGCTGCGTGATTACTGTCTGCTCATCTGCTTGACAATTGCCAGCTGAGCTGCATGATTCCTGCCTGTCATCTGCTTGACAATTGCCAGCTGTGCTGCATAATTCCTGCCTGCTCAGCTGCTTGATTATTGCCAGCTGAGCAGCATGATTTCTCACAGCTGAGTTCCATGATTATTGCCTGCTGACTGATTCCTGCCTACTCAGCTCTTTGTTCATTGCCTCCAGAGGCACATGATCAGTGTATGACAGCAAACATGATCAGCACATGATCAGTCACATGATCAATGCATGATAAGCCACGTGATCAGTGCATGATCAGTACGTGATCAGTGCATGATCAGTCATGTGACCAGTACATGGTGTCTGCGTGATCACTGCATGATCAGCCACGTGATCAGTGCATGATAGCCACGTGATCAGTGCATGATCAGTCACGTGATCAGTGCATGATCAGCCACGTGATCAGTGCATGATCAGTTACGTGATCAGTGCATGATCAGTCACGTGACCAGTACATGGTAGCTACGTGATCATTGCATGATCAGCCACGTGATCAGTGCATGATCAGCCACGTGATCAGTGCATGATCAGTTACGTGATCAGTGTATGATCAGCCACGTGATCAGTGCATGATCAGACACGTGATCAGTGCATGATCAGCCACGTGATCAGTGCATGATATCCACGTGATCAGTGCATGATCAGTCACGTGATCAGTGCATGATCAGCCACGTGATCAGTGCATGATCAATTACGTGATCAGTGCATGATCAGTCACGTGATCAGTGCATGTCAGCTACGTGATCAGTGCATGATCAGCCACGTGATCAGTGCATGATAGCCACGTGATCAGTGCATGATCAGCCACGTGATCAGTGCATGATCAGCCACGTGATCAGTGCATGATCAGCCACGTGATCAGTGCATGATACCTACGTGATCAGTGCATGATCAGTCACGTGATCAGTGCATGATCAGCCACGTGATCAGTGCATGATCAGCCACGTGATCAGTGCATGATAGCCACGTGATCAGTGCATGATCAGTCACGTGATCAGTGCATGATCAGTCACGTGATCAGTGCATGATCAGCCACGTGATCAGTGCATGATAGCCACGTGATCAGTGCATGATCAGTCACGTGATCAGTGCATGATCAGTCACGTGATCAGTGCATGATCAGCCACGTGATCAGTGCATGATCAGTCACGTGATCAGTGTGTGATCAGCCACGTGATCAGTGCATGATATCCACGTGATCAGTGCATGATCAGCCACGTGATCAGTGCATGATAGCCACGTGATCAGTGCATGATCAGTCACGTGATCAGTGCATGATCAGTCACGTGATCAGTGCATGATCATTTACGTGATCAGTGCATGATCAGTCACGTGACCAGTATATGGTAGCTACGTGATCATTGCATGATCAGCCACGTGAGCAGTGCAGGATAGCCACGTGATCAGTGCATGATCAGTTACGTGATCAGTGCATGATCAGCCACGTGATCAGTGCATGAGTGCCACGTGATCAGTGCATGATCAGTCACGTGATCAGTGCATGATCAGCCACGTGATCAGTGCATGATCAGCCACGTGATCAGTGCATGATAGCCACGTGATCAGTGCATGATCAGTTACGTGATCAGTGCATGATCAGCCACGTGATCAGTGCATGATCAGACACGTGATCAGTGCATGATCAGCCACGTGATCAGTGCATGATATCCACGTGATCAGTGCATGATCAGTCACGTGATCAGTGCATGATCAGTCACGTGATCAGTGCATGATCAGCCACGTGATCAGTGCATGATCAGTCACGTGATCAGTGCATGATCAGCCACGTGATCAGTGCATGATCAGTCACGTGATCAGTGCATGATAGCCACGTGATCAGTGCATGATCAGTCACGTGATCAGTGCATGATCAGTCACGTGATCAGTGCATGATCAGCCACGTGATCAGTGCATGATCAGTCACGTGATCAGTGCATGATCAGCCACGTGATCAGTGCATGACGAGGCACGTGATCAGTATGATCAGCCACGTGATCAGTGCATGATAGCCACGTGATCAGTGCATGATCAGTCACGTGATCAGTGCATGATCAGTCACGTGATCAGTGCATGATCAATTACGTGATCAGTGCATGATCAGTCACGTGACCAGTGCATGGTAGCTACGTGATCATTGCATGATCAGCCACGTGATCAGTGCATGATAGCCACGTGATCAGTGCATGATCAGCCACGTGATCAGTGCATGATCAGTCACGTGATCAGTGCATGTGAGTCATGTAGTCAATGCATGATAGCCCGTGATCAGTGCATGATCAGTCCCGTGATCAGTGCATGATCAGCCACGTGATCAGTGCATGATAGCCACGTGATCAGTGCATGATCAGTCACGTGATCAGTGCATGATCAGCCACGTGATCAGTGCATGATAGCCACGTGATCAGTGCATACAATTACGTGATCAGTGCATGATCAGTCACGTGATCAGTGCATGATAGCCACGTGATCAGTGCATGATCATTCACGTGATCAGTGTGTGATCAGCCACGTGAACAGTGCATGCTCAGTCACGTGATCAGGGCCTGCTGAGCTGCGTGATTACTGTCTGCTCATCTGCTTGACAATTGCCAGCTGAGCTGCATGATTCCTGCCTGTCATCTGCTTGACAATTGCCAGCTGTGCTGCGTAATTCCTGCCTGCTCAGCTGCTTGATTATTGCCAGCTGAGCAGCATGATTTCTCACAGCTGAGTTCCATGATTATTGCCTGCTGACTGATTCCTGCCTACTCAGCTCTTTGTTCATTGCCTCCAGAGGCACATGATCAGTGTATGACAGCAAACATGATCAGCACATGATCAGTCACATGATCAATGCATGATAAGCCACGTGATCAGTGCATGATCAGTACGTGATCAGTGCATGATCAGTCATGTGACCAGTACATGGTGCTGCGTGATCAGTGCATGATCAGCCACGTGATCAGTGCATGATAGCCACGTGATCAGTGCATGATCAGTCACGTGATCAGTGCATGATCAGCCACGTGATCAGTGCATGATCAGTTACGTGATCAGTGCATGATCAGTCACGTGACCAGTGCATGGTAGCTACGTGATCATTGCATGATCAGCCACGTGATCAGTGCATGATCAGTTACGTGATCAGTGCATGATCAGTCACGTGATCAGTGCATGATCAGCCACGTGATCAGTGCATGATCAGTCACGTGATCAGTGCATGATCAGCCACGTGATCAGTGCATGATATCCACGTGATCAGTGCATGATCAGTCACGTGATCAGTGCATGATCAGCCACGTGATCAGTGCATGATCAGTTACGTGATCAGTGCATGATCAGTCACGTGATCAGTGCATGTAGCTACGTGATCAGTGCATGATCAGCCACGTGATCAGTGCATGATAGCCACGTGATCAGTGCATGATCAGCCACGTGATCAGTGCATGATCAGCCACGTGATCAGTGCATGATCAGCCACGTGATCAGTGCATGATACCACGTGATCAGTGCATGATCAGTCACGTGATCAGTGCATGATCAGCCACGTGATCAGTGCATGATAGCCACGTGATCAGTGCATGATAGCCACGTGATCAGTGCATGATCAGTCACGTGATCAGTGCATGATCAGTCACGTGATCAGTGCATGATCAGCCACGTGATCAGTGCATGATAGCCACGTGATCAGTGCATGATCAGTCACGTGATCAGTGCATGATCAGTCACGTGATCAGTGCATGATCAGCCACGTGATCAGTGCATGATAGCCACGTGATCAGTGCATGATCAGTCACGTGATCAGTGCATGATCAGTCACGTGATCAGTGCATGATCAGCCACGTGATCAGTGCATGATCAGTCACGTGATCAGTGTGTGATCAGCCACGTGATCAGTGCATGATATCCACGTGATCAGTGCATGATCAGCCACGTGATCAGTGCATGATAGCCACGTGATCAGTGCATGATCAGTCACGTGATCAGTGCATGATCAGTCACGTGATCAGTGCATGATCATTTACGTGATCAGTGCATGATCAGTCACGTGACCAGTATATGGTAGCTACGTGATCATTGCATGATCAGCCACGTGAGAAGTGCAGGATAGCCACGTGATGTGTGCATGATCAGTTACGTGAGCAGTGTATGATCAGCCACGTGATCAGTGCATGAGTGCCACGTGATCAGTGCATGATCAGTCACGTGACAGTGTGTGATCAGCCACGTGATCAGTGCATGATCAGCCACGTGATCAGTGCATGATAGCCACGTGATCAGTGCATGATCAGTTACGTGATCAGTGCATGATCAGCCACGTGATCAGTGCATGATCAGACACGTGATCAGTGCATGATCAGCCACGTGATCAGTGCATGATAGCCACGTGATCAGTGCATGATCAGTCACGTGATCAGTGCATGATCAGTCACGTGATCAGTGCATGATCAGCCACGTGATCAGTGCATGATCAATTACGTGATCAGTGCATGATCAGTCACGTGACCAGTACATGGTAGCTACGTGATCATTGCATGATCAGCCACGTGATCAGTGCATGATAGCCACGTGATCAGTGCATGATCAGTCACGTGATCAGTGCATGATCAGTCACGTGATCAGTGCATGATCAATTACGTGATCAGTGCATGATCAGTCACGTGATCAGTACATGTAAGCTACGTGATCATTGCATGATCAGCCACGTGATCAGTGCATGATAGCCACGTGATCAGTGCATGATCAGCTACGTGATCAGTGCATGATCAGCCACGTGATCAGTGCATGATCAGACACGTGATCAGTGCATGATCAGCCACGTGATCAGTGCATGATACCACGTGATCAGTGCATGATCAGTCACGTGATCAGTGCATGATCAGCCACGTGATCAGTGCATGATATCCACGTGATCAGTGCATGATAGCCACGTGATCAGTGCATGATAGCCACGTGATCAGTGCATGATCAGTCACGTGATCGTGTGTGATCAGCCACGTGATCAGTGCATGATGAGTCACGTGATCAGTGCATGATCAATTACGTGATCAGTGCATGATCAGTCACGTGACCAGTACATGGTTGCTACGTGATCATGGCATGATCAGCCACGTGATCAGTGCATGATCAGTCACGTGATCAGTGCATGATCAGTCACTGATCAGTGCATGATCATTTACGTGATCAGTGCATGATCAGTCACGTGACCAGTATATGGTAGCTACGTGATCATTGCATGATCAGCCACGTGATCAGTGCATGATAGCCACGTGATCAGTGCATGATCAGTTACGTGATCAGTGTATGATCAGCCACGTGATCAGTGCATGAGTGCCACGTGATCAGTGCATGATCAGTCACGTGACAGTGTGTGATCAGCCACGTGATCAGTGCATGATCAGCCACGTGATCAGTGCATGATAGCCACGTGATCAGTGCATGATCAGTTACGTGATCAGTGCATGATCAGCCACGTGATCAGTGCATGATCAGACACGTGATCAGTGTATGATCAGCCACGTGATCAGTGCATGATATCCACGTGATCAGTGCATGATCAGTCACGTGATCAGTGCATGATCAGTCACGTGATCAGTGCATGATCAGCCACGTGATCAGTGCATGATCAGTCACGTGATCAGTGCATGATCAGCCACGTGATCAGTGCATGACAGGCACGTGATCAGTATGATCAGCCACGTGATCAGTGCATGATAGCCACGTGATCAGTGCATGATCAGTCACGTGATCAGTGCATGATCAGTCACGTGATCAGTGCATGATCAATTACGTGATCAGTGCATGATCAGTCACGTGACCAGTACATGGTAGCTACGTGATCATTGCATGATCAGCCACGTGATCAGTGCATGATAGCCACGTGATCAGTGCATGATCAGCCACGTGATCAGTGCATGATCAGTCACGTGATCAGTGCATGTGCAGTCATGTATCAGTGCATGATAGCCCGTGATCAGTGCATGATCAGTCCCGTGATCAGTGCATGATCAGCCACGTGATCAGTGCATGATAGCCACGTGATCAGTGCATGATCAGTCACGTGATCAGTGCATGATCAGCCACGTGATCAGTGCATGATAGCCACGTGATCAGTGCATACAATTACGTGATCAGTGCATGATCAGTCACGTGATCAGTGCATGAGCCACGTGATCAGTGCATGATCATTCACGTGATCAGTGTGTGATCAGCCACGTGAACAGTGCATGCTCAGTCACGTGTTCAGGGCCTGCTGAGCTGCGTGATTACTGTCTGCTCATCTGCTTGACAATTGCCAGCTGAGCTGCATGATTCCTGCCTGTCATCTGCTTGACAATTGCCAGCTGTGCTGCATAATTCCTGCCTGCTCAGCTGCTTGATTATTGCCAGCTGAGCAGCATGATTTCTCACAGCTGAGTTCCATGATTATTGCCTGCTGACTGATTCCTGCCTACTCAGCTCTTTGTTCATTGCCTCCAGAGGCACATGATCAGTGTATGACAGCAAACATGATCAGCACATGATCAGTCACATGATCAATGCATGATAAGCCACGTGATCAGTGCATGATCAGTACGTGATCAGTGCATGATCAGTCATGTGACCAGTACATGGTGTCTGCGTGATCACTGCATGATCAGCCACGTGATCAGTGCATGATAGCCACGTGATCAGTGCATGATCAGTCACGTGATCAGTGCATGATCAGCCACGTGATCAGTGCATGATCAGTCACGTGATCAGTGCATGATCAGTCACGTGACCAGTACATGGTAGCTACGTGATCATTGCATGATCAGCCACGTGATCAGTGCATGATCAGTTACGTGATCAGTGCATGATCAGTTACGTGATCAGTGCATGATCAGCCACGTGATCAGTGCATGCTCAGACACGTGATCAGTGCATGATCAGCCACGTGATCAGTGCATGATATCCACGTGATCAGTGCATGATCAATCACGTGATCAGTGCATGATCAGCCACGTGATCAGTGCATGATCAGTTACGTGATCAGTGCATGATCAGTCACGTGATCAGTGCATGTAAGCTACGTGATCAGTGCATGATCAGCCACGTGATCAGTGCATGATAGCCACGTGATCAGTGCATGATCAGCCACGTGATCAGTGCATGATCAGCCACGTGATCAGTGCATGATCAGCCACGTGATCAGTGCATGATACCACGTGATCAGTGCATGATCAGTCACGTGATCAGTGCATGATCAGCACGTGATCAGTGCATGATAGCCACGTGATCAGTGCATGATAGCCACGTGATCAGTGCATGATCAGTCACGTGATCAGTGCATGATCAGTCACGTGATCAGTGCATGATCAGCCACGTGATCAGTGCATGATAGCCACGTGATCAGTGCATGATCAGTCACGTGATCAGTGCATGATCAGTCACGTGATCAGTGCATGATCAGCCACGTGATCAGTGCATGATAGCCACGTGATCAGTGCATGATCAGTCACGTGATCAGTGCAAGAAGAGTCACGTGATCAGTGCATGATCAGCCACGTGATCAGTGCATGATCAGTCACGTGATCAGTGTGTGATCAGCCACGTGATCAGTGCATGATATCCACGTGATCAGTGCATGATCAGCCACGTGATCAGTGCATGATAGCCACGTGATCAGTGCATGATCAGTCACGTGATCAGTGCATGATCAGTCACGTGATCAGTGCATGATCATTTACGTGATCAGTGCATGATCAGTCACGTGACCAGTATATGGTAGCTACGTGATCATTGCATGATCAGCCACGTGAGAAGTGCAGGATAGCCACGTGATGTGTGCATGATCAGTTACGTGAGCAGAATATGATCAGCCACGTGATCAGTGCATGAGTGCCACGTGATCAGTGCATGATCAGTCACGTGACAGTGTGTGATCAGCCACGTGATCAGTGCATGATCAGCCACGTGATCAGTGCATGATAGCCACGTGATCAGTGCATGATCAGTTACGTGATCAGTGTATGATCAGCCACGTGATCAGTGCATGATCAGACACGTGATCAGTGTATGATCAGCCACGTGATCAGTGCATGATAGCCACGTGATCAGTGCATGATCAGTCACGTGATCAGTGCATGATCAGTCACGTGATCAGTGCATGATCAGCCACGTGATCAGTGCATGATCAATTACGTGATCAGTGCATGATCAGTCACGTGACCAGTACATGGTAGCTACGTGATCATTGCATGATCAGCCACGTGAGCAGTGCATGATAGCCACGTGATCAGTGCATGATCAGTCACGTGATCAGTGCATGATCAGTCACGTGATCAGTGCATGATCAATTACGTGATCAGTGCATGATCAGTCACGTGATCAGTGCATGTAAGCTACGTGATCATTGCATGATCAGCCACGTGATCAGTGCATGATAGCCACGTGATCAGTGCATGATCAGCTACGTGATCAGTGCATGATCAGCCACGTGATCAGTGCATGATCAGACACGTGATCAGTGCATGATCAGCCACGTGATCAGTGCATGATACCACGTGATCAGTGCATGATCAGTCACGTGATCAGTGCATGATCAGGCACGTGATCAGTGCATGATATCCACGTGATCAGTGCATGATAGCCACGTGATCAGTGCATGATAGCCACGTGATCAGTGCATGATCAGTCACGTGATCGTGTGTGATCAGCCACGTGATCAGTGCATGATGAGTCACGTGATCAGTGCAGGATCAATTCGTGATCAGTGCATGATCAGTCACGTGACCAGTACATGGTTGCTACGTGATCATGGCATGATCAGCCACGTGATCAGTGCATGATCAGTCACGTGATCAGTGCATGATCAGTCACTGATCAGTGCATGATCATTTACGTGATCAGTGCATGATCAGTCACGTGACCAGTATATGGTAGCTACGTGATCATTGCATGATCAGCCACGTGATCAGTGCATGATAGCCACGTGATCAGTGCATGATCAGTTACGTGATCAGTGTATGATCAGCCACGTGATCAGTGCATGAGTGCCACGTGATCAGTGCATGATCAGTCACGTGACAGTGTGTGATCAGCCACGTGATCAGTGCATGATCAGCCACGTGATCAGTGCATGATAGCCACGTGATCAGTGCATGATCAGTTACGTGATCAGTGCATGATCAGCCACGTGATCAGTGCATGATCAGACACGTGATCAGTGTATGATCAGCCACGTGATCAGTGCATGATATCCACGTGATCAGTGCATGATCAGTCACGTGATCAGTGCATGATCAGTCACGTGATCAGTGCATGATCAGCCACGTGATCAGTGCATGATCAGTCACGTGATCAGTGCATGATCAGCCACGTGATCAGTGCATGACAGGCACGTGATCAGTATGATCAGCCACGTGATCAGTGCATGATAGCCACGTGATCAGTGCATGATCAGCCACGTGATCAGTGCATGATAGCCACGTGATCAGTGCATGATCAGTCACGTGATCAGTGCATGATCAGTCACGTGACCAGTGCATGATAGCTACGTGATCATTGCATGATCAGCCACGTGATCAGTGCATGATAGCCACGTGATCAGTGCATGATCAGCCACGTGATCAGTGCATGATCAGTCACGTGATCAGTGCATGTGAGTCATGTAGTCAATGCATGATAGCGCCGTGATCAGTGCATGATCAGTCCCGTGATCAGTGCATGATCAGCCACGTGATCAGTGCATGATAGCTACGTGATCAGTGCATGATCAGTCACGTGATCAGTGCATGATCAGCCACGTGATCAGTGCATGATAGCCACGTGATCAGTGCATACAATTACGTGATCAGTGCATGATCAGTCACGTGATCAGTGCATGATAGCCACGTGATCAGTGCATGATCATTCACGTGATCAGTGTGTGATCAGCCACGTGAACAGTGCATGCTCAGTCACGTGTTCAGGGCCTGCTGAGCTGCGTGATTACTGTCTGCTCATCTGCTTGACAATTGCCAGCTGAGCTGCATGATTCCTGCCTGTCATCTGCTTGACAATTGCCAGCTGTGCTGCATAATTCCTGCCTGCTCAGCTGCTTGATTATTGCCAGCTGAGCAGCATGATTTCTCACAGCTGAGTTCCATGATTATAGCCTGCTGACTGATTCGTGCCTACTCAGCTCTTTGTTCATTGCCTCCAGATGCACATGATCAGTGTATGACAGCAAACATGATCAGCACATGATCAGTCACATGATCAATGCATGATAAGCCACGTGATCAGTGCATGATCAGTACGTGATCAGTGCATGATCAGTCATGTGACCAGTACATGGTGCTGCGTGATCAGTGCATGATCAGCCACGTGATCAGTGCATGATAGCCACGTGATCAGTGCATGATCAGTCACGTGATCAGTGCATGATCAGCCACGTGATCAGTGCATGATCAGTTACGTGATCAGTGCATGATCAGTCACGTGACCAGTACATGGTAGCTACGTGATCATTGCATGATCAGCCACGTGATCAGTGCATGATCAGCCACGTGATCAGTGCATGATCAGTTACGTGATCAGTGCATGATCAGCCACGTGATCAGTGCATGATCAGTCACGTGATCAGTGCATGATCAGCCACGTGATCAGTGCATGATATCCACGTGATCAGTGCATGATCAGTCACGTGATCAGTGCATGATCAGCCACGTGATCAGTGCATGATCAATTACGTGATCAGTGCATGATCAGTCACGTGATCAGTGCATGTAAGCTACGTGATCAGTGCATGATCAGCCACGTGATCAGTGCATGATAGCCACGTGATCAGTGCATGATCAGCCACGTGATCAGTGCATGATCAGACACGTGATCAGTGCATGATCAGCCACGTGATCAGTGCATGATACCACGTGATCAGTGCATGATCAGTCACGTGATCAGTGCATGATCAGCCACGTGATCAGTGCATGATAGCCACGTGATCAGTGCATGATAGCCACGTGATCAGTGCATGATCAGTCACGTGATCAGTGCATGATCAGGAACGTGATCAGTGCATGATCAGCCACGTGATCAGTGCATGATAGCCACGTGATCAGTGCATGATCAGTCACGTGATCAGTGCATGATCAGTCACGTGATCAGTGCATGATCAGCCACGTGATCAGTGCATGATAGCCACGTGATCAGTGCATGATCAGTCACGTGATCAGTGCAAGAAGAGTCACGTGATCAGTGCATGATGAGCCACGTGATCAGTGCATGATCAGTCACGTGATCAGTGTGTGATCAGCCACGTGATCAGTGCATGATATCCACGTGATCAGTGCATGATAGCCACGTGATCAGTGCATGATAGCCACGTGATCAGTGCATGATCAGTCACGTGATCAGTGCATGATCAGTCACGTGATCAGTGCATGATCATTTACGTGATCAGTGCATGATCAGTCACGTGACCAGTATATGGTAGCTACGTGATCATTGCATGATCAGCCACGTGATCAGTGCATGATAGCCACGTGATGTGTGCATGATCAGTTACGTGAGCAGAATATGATCAGCCACGTGATCAGTGCATGAGTGCCACGTGATCAGTGCATGATCAGTCACGTGACAGGTGTGTGATCAGCCACGTGATCAGTGCATGATCAGCCACGTGATCAGTGCATGATAGCCACGTGATCAGTGCATGATCAGTTACGTGATCAGTGTATGATCAGCCACGTGATCAGTGCATGATCAGACACGTGATCAGTGTATGATCAGCCACGTGATCAGTGCATGATAGCCACGTGATCAGTGCATGATCAGTCACGTGATCAGTGCATGATCAGTCACGTGATCAGTGCATGATCAGCCACGTGATCAGTGCATGATCAATTACGTGATCAGTGCATGATCAGTCACGTGACCAGTACATGGTAGCTACGTGATCATTGCATGATCAGCCACGTGATCAGTGCATGATAGCCACGTGATCAGTGCATGATCAGTCACGTGATCAGTGCATGATCAGTCACGTGATCAGTGCATGATCAATTATGTGATCAGTGCATGATCAGTCACGTGACCAGTGCATGAAGCTACGTGATCAGTGCATGATCAGCCACGTGATCAGTGCATGATAGCCACGTGATCAGTGCATGATCAGCTACGTGATCAGTGCATGATCAGCCACGTGATCAGTGCATGATCAGACACGTGATCAGTGCATGATCAGCCACGTGATCAGTGCATGATACCACGTGATCAGTTCATGATCAGTCACGTGATCAGTGCATGATCAGCCACGTGATCAGTGCATGATATCCACGTGATCAGTGCATGATAGCCACGTGATCAGTGCATGATAGCCACGTGATCAGTGCATGATCAGTCACGTGATCGTGTGTGATCAGCCACGTGATCAGTGCATGATGAGTCACGTGATCAGTGCATGATCAATTACGTGATCAGTGCATGATCAGTCACGTGACCAGTACATGGTTGCTACGTGATCATGGCATGATCAGCCACGTGATCAGTGCATGATCAGTCACGTGATCAGTGCATGATCAGTCACTGATCAGTGCATGATCATTTACGTGATCAGTGCATGATCAGTCACGTGACCAGTATATGGTAGCTACGTGATCATTGCATGATCAGCCACGTGATCAGTGCATGATAGCCACGTGATCAGTGCATGATCAGTTACGTGATCAGTGTATGATCAGCCACGTGATCAGTGCATGAGTGCCACGTGATCAGTGCATGATCAGTCACGTGACAGTGTGTGATCAGCCACGTGATCAGTGCATGATCAGCCACGTGATCAGTGCATGATAGCCACGTGATCAGTGCATGATCAGTCACGTGATCAGTGCATGATCAGCCACGTGATCAGTGCATGATCAGACACGTGATCAGTGCATGATCAGCCACGTGATCAGTGCATGATATCCACGTGATCAGTGCATGATCAGTCACGTGATCAGTGCATGATCAGTCACGTGATCAGTGCATGATCAGCCACGTGATCAGTGCATGATCAGTCACGTGATCAGTGCATGATCAGCCACGTGATCAGTGCATGACAGGCACGTGATCAGTATGATCAGCCACGTGATCAGTGCATGATAGCCACGTGATCAGTGCATGATCAGTCACGTGATCAGTGCATGATCAGTCACGTGATCAGTGCATGATCAGTTACGTGATCAGTGCATGATCAGTCACGTGACCAGTACATGGTAGCTACGTGATCATTGCATGATCAGCCACGTGATCAGTGCATGATAGCCACGTGATCAGTGCATGATCAGCCACGTGATCAGTGCATGATCAGTCACGTGATCAGTGCATGTCAGTCATGTATCAGTGCATGATAGCCCGTGATCAGTGCATGATCAGTCCCGTGATCAGTGCATGATCAGCCACGTGATCAGTGCATGATAGCCACGTGATCAGTGCATGATCAGTCACGTGATCAGTGCATGATCAGCCACGTGATCAGTGCATGATAGCCACGTGATCAGTGCATGACAATTACGTGATCAGTGCATGATCAGTCACGTGATCAGTGCATGATAGCCACGTGATCAGTGCATGATCATTCACGTGATCAGTGTGTGATCAGCCACGTGAACAGTGCATGCTCAGTCACGTGTTCAGGGCCTGCTGAGCTGCGTGATTACTGTCTGCTCATCTGCTTGACAATTGCCAGCTGAGCTGCACGATTCCTGCCTGTCATCTGCTTGACAATTGCCAGCTGTGCTGCATAATTCCTGCCTGCTCAGCTACTTGATTATTGCCAGCTGAGCAGCATGATTTCTCACAGCTGAGTTCCATGATTATAGCCTGCTGACTGATTCGTGCCTACTCAGCTCTTTGTTCATTGCCTCCAGATGCACATGATCAGTGTATGATAGCAAACATGATCAGCGCATGATCAGTCACATGATCAATGCATGATAAGCCACGTGATCAGTGCATGATCAGTACGTGATCAGTGCATGATCAGTCACGTGATCAGTGCATGGTGTCTGCGTGATCACTGCATGATCAGCCACGTGATCAGTGCATGATAGCCACGTGATCAGTGCATGATCAGTCACGTGATCAGTGCATGATCAGCCACGTGATCAGTGCATGATCAGTCACGTGATCAGTGCATGATCAGTCACGTGACCAGTGCATGGTAGCTACGTGATCATTGCATGATCAGCCACGTGATCAGTGCATGATCAGCCACGTGATCAGTGCATGATCAGTTACGTGATCAGTGCATGATCAGCCACGTGATCAGTGCATGCTCAGACACGTGATCAGTGCATGATCAGCCACGTGATCAGTGCATGATATCCACGTGATCAGTGCATGATCAGTCACGTGATCAGTGCATGATCAGCCACGTGATCAGTGCATGATCAGTTACGTGATCAGTGCATGATCAGTCACGTGATCAGTGCATGTAGCTACGTGATCAGTGCATGATCAGCCACGTGATCAGTGCATGATAGCCACGTGATCAGTGCATGATCAGCCACGTGATCAGTGCATGATCAGCCACGTGATCAGTGCATGATCAGCCACGTGATCAGTGCATGATACCACGTGATCAGTGCATGATCAGTCACGTGATCAGTGCATGATCAGCCACGTGATCAGTGCATGATAGCCACGTGATCAGTGCATGATAGCCACGTGATCAGTGCATGATCAGTCACGTGATCAGTGCATGATCAGTCACGTGATCAGTGCATGATCAGCCACGTGATCAGTGCATGATAGCCACGTGATCAGTGCATGATCAGTCACGTGATCAGTGCATGATCAGTCACGTGATCAGTGCATGATCAGCCACGTGATCAGTGCATGATAGCCACGTGATCAGTGCATGATCAGTCACGTGATCAGTGCATGATCAGTCACGTGATCAGTGCATGATGAGCCACGTGATCAGTGCATGATCAGTCACGTGATCAGTGTGTGATCAGCCACGTGATCAGTGCATGATATCCACGTGATCAGTGCATGATCAGCCACGTGATCAGTGCATGATAGCCACGTGATCAGTGCATGATCAGTCACGTGATCAGTGCATGATCAGTCACGTGATCAGTGCATGATCATTTACGTGATCAGTGCATGATCAGTCACGTGACCAGTATATGGTAGCTACGTGATCATTGCATGATCAGCCACGTGAGAAGTGCAGGATAGCCACGTGATCAGTGCATGATCAGTTACGTGAGCAGTGTATGATCAGCCACGTGATCAGTGCATGAGTGCCACGTGATCAGTGCATGATCAGTCACGTGACAGTGTGTGATCAGCCACGTGATCAGTGCATGATCAGCCACGTGATCAGTGCATGATAGCCACGTGATCAGTGCATGATCAGTTACGTGATCAGTGCATGATCAGCCACGTGATCAGTGCATGATCAGACACGTGATCAGTGTATGATCAGCCACGTGATCAGTGCATGATAGCCACGTGATCAGTGCATGATCAGTCACGTGATCAGTGCATGATCAGTCACGTGATCAGTGCATGATCAGCCACGTGATCAGTGCATGATCAATTACGTGATCAGTGCATGATCAGTCACGTGACCAGTACATGGTAGCTACGTGATCATTGCATGATCAGCCACGTGAGCAGTGCATGATAGCCACGTGATCAGTGCATGATCAGTCACGTGATCAGTGCATGATCAGTCACGTGATCAGTGCATGATCAATTACGTGATCAGTGCATGATCAGTCACGTGATCAGTGCATGTAAGCTACGTGATCAGTGCATGATCAGCCACGTGATCAGTGCATGATAGCCACGTGATCAGTGCATGATCAGCTACGTGATCAGTGCATGATCAGCCACGTGATCAGTGCATGATCAGACACGTGATCAGTGCATGATCAGCCACGTGATCAGTGCATGATACCACGTGATCAGTGCATGATCAGTCACGTGATCAGTGCATGATCAGGCACGTGATCAGTGCATGATATCCACGTGATCAGTGCATGATAGCCACGTGATCAGTGCATGATAGCCACGTGATCAGTGCATGATCAGTCACGTGATCGTGTGTGATCAGCCACGTGATCAGTGCATGATCAGTCACGTGATCAGTGCATGATCAATTACGTGATCAGTGCATGATCAGTCACGTGACCAGTACATGGTTGCTACGTGATCATGGCATGATCAGCCACGTGATCAGTGCATGATCAGTCACGTGATCAGTGCATGATCAGTCACTGATCAGTGCATGATCATTTACGTGATCAGTGCATGATCAGTCACGTGACCAGTATATGGTAGCTACGTGATCATTGCATGATCAGCCACGTGATCAGTGCATGATAGCCACGTGATCAGTGCATGATCAGTTACGTGATCAGTGTATGATCAGCCACGTGATCAGTGCATGAGTGCCACGTGATCAGTGCATGATCAGTCACGTGACAGTGTGTGATCAGCCACGTGATCAGTGCATGATCAGCCACGTGATCAGTGCATGGTAGCCACGTGATCAGTGCATGATCAGTTACGTGATCAGTGCATGATCAGCCACGTGATCAGTGCATGATCAGACACGTGATCAGTGCATGATCAGCCACGTGATCAGTGCATGATATCCACGTGATCAGTGCATGATCAGTCACGTGATCAGTGCATGATCAGTCACGTGATCAGTGCATGATCAGCCACGTGATCAGTGCATGATCAGTCACGTGATCAGTGCATGATCAGCCACGTGATCAGTGCATGACAGGCACGTGATCAGTATGATCAGCCACGTGATCAGTGCATGATAGCCACGTGATCAGTGCATGATCAGTCACGTGATCAGTGCATGATCAGTCACGTGATCAGTGCATGATCAATTACGTGATCAGTGCATGATCAGTCACGTGACCAGTACATGGTAGCTACGTGATCATTGCATGATCAGCCACGTGATCAGTGCATGATAGCCACGTGATCAGTGCATGATCAGCCACGTGATCAGTGCATGATCAGTCACGTGATCAGTGCATGTGAGTCATGTAGTCAGTGCATGATAGCGCCGTGATCAGTGCATGATCAGTCCCGTGATCAGTGCATGATCAGCCACGTGATCAGTGCATGATAGCTACGTGATCAGTGCATGATCAGTCACGTGATCAGTGCATGATCAGCCACGTGATCAGTGCATGATAGCCACGTGATCAGTGCATGACAATTACGTGATCAGTGCATGATCAGCCACGTGATCAGTGCATGATAGCCACGTGATCAGTGCATGATCAGTCACGTGATCAGTGTATGATCAGCCACGTGAACAGTGCATGCTCAGTCACGTGTTCAGGGCCTGCTGAGCTGCGTGATTACTGTCTGCTCATCTGCTTGACAATTGCCAGCTGAGCTGCATGATTCCTGCCTGTCATCTGCTTGACAATTGCCAGCTGTGCTGCATAATTCCTGCCTGCTCATCTGCTTGATTATTGCCAGCTGAGCAGCATGATTTCTCACAGCTGAGTTCCATGATTATTGCCTGCTGACTGATTCCTGCCTACTCAGCTCTTTGTTCATTGCCTCCAGAGGCACATGATCAGTGTGTGACAACAAACATGATCAGCACATGATCAGTCACATGATCAATGCATGATAAGCCACGTGATCAGTGCATGATCAGTACGTGATCAGTGCATGATCAGTCATGTGACCAGTACATGGTGTCTGCGTGATCACTGCATGATCAGCCACGTGATCAGTGCATGATAGCCACGTGATCAGTGCATGATCAGTCACGTGATCAGTGCATGATCAGCCACGTGATCAGTGCATGATCAGTTACGTGATCAGTGCATGATCAGTCACGTGACCAGTACATGGTAGCTACGTGATCATTGCATGATCAGCCACGTGATCAGTGCATGATCAGCCACGTGATCAGTGCATGATCAGTCACGTGATCAGTGCATGATCAGCCACGTGATCAGTGCATGATCAGACACGTGATCAGTGCATGATCAGCCACGTGATCAGTGCATGATATCCACGTGATCAGTGCATGATCAGTCACGTGATCAGTGCATGATCAGCCACGTGATCAGTGCATGATCAGTTACGTGATCAGTGCATGATCAGTCACGTGATCAGTGCATGTAGCTACGTGATCAGTGCATGATCAGCCACGTGATCAGTGCATGATAGCCACGTGATCAGTGCATGATCAGCCACGTGATCAGTGCATGATCAGCCACGTGATCAGTGCATGATCAGCCACGTGATCAGTGCATGATACCACGTGATCAGTGCATGATCAGTCACGTGATCAGTGCATGATCAGCCACGTGATCAGTGCATGATAGCCACGTGATCAGTGCATGATAGCCACGTGATCAGTGCATGATCAGTCACGTGATCAGTGCATGATCAGTCACGTGATCAGTGCATGATCAGCCACGTGATCAGTGCATGATAGCCACGTGATCAGTGCATGATCAGTCACGTGATCAGTGCATGATCAGCACGTGATCAGTGCATGATCAGCCACGTGATCAGTGCATGATAGCCACGTGATCAGTGCATGATCAGTCACGTGATCAGTGCATGATCAGTCACGTGATCAGTGCATGATCAGCCACGTGATCAGTGCATGATCAGTCACGTGATCAGTGTGTGATCAGCCACGTGATCAGTGCATGATATCCACGTGATCAGTGCATGATCAGCCACGTGATCAGTGCATGATAGCCACGTGATCAGTGCATGATCAGTCACGTGATCAGTGCATGATCAGTCACGTGATCAGTGCATGATCATTTACGTGATCAGTGCATGATCAGTCACGTGACCAGTATATGGTAGCTACGTGATCATTGCATGATCAGCCACGTGAGCAGTGCATGATAGCCACGTGATCAGTGCATGATCAGTTACGTGAGCAGTGTATGATCAGCCACGTGATCAGTGCATGAGTGCCACGTGATCAGTGCATGATCAGCCACGTGACAGGTGTGTGATCAGCCACGTGATCAGTGCATGATCAGCCACGTGATCAGTGCATGATAGCCACGTGATCAGTGCATGATCAGTTACGTGATCAGTGCATGATCAGCCACGTGATCAGTGCATGATCAGACACGTGATCAGTGTATGATCAGCCACGTGATCAGTGCATGATAGCCACGTGATCAGTGCATGATCAGTCACGTGATCAGTGCATGATCAGTCACGTGATCAGTGCATGATCAGCCACGTGATCAGTGCATGATCAATTACGTGATCAGTGCATGATCAGTCACGTGACCAGTACATGGTAGCTACGTGATCATTGCATGATCAGCCACGTGATCAGTGCATGATAGCCACGTGATCAGTGCATGATCAGTCACGTGATCAGTGCATGATCAGTCACGTGATCAGTGCATGATCATTATGTGATCAGTGCATGATCAGTCACGTGATCAGTGCATGTAAGCTACGTGATCAGTGCATGATCAGCCACGTGATCAGTGCATGATAGCCACGTGATCAGTGCATGATCAGCTACGTGATCAGTGCATGATCAGCCACGTGATCAGTGCATGATCAGACACGTGATCAGTGCATGATCAGCCACGTGATCAGTGCATGATACCACGTGATCAGTGCATGATCAGTCACGTGATCAGTGCATGATCAGGCACGTGATCAGTGCATGATATCCACGTGATCAGTGCATGATAGCCACGTGATCAGTGCATGATAGCCACGTGATCAGTGCATGATCAGTCACGTGATCAGTGTGTGATCAGCCACGTGATCAGTGCATGATCAGTCACGTGATCAGTGCATGATCAATTACGTGATCAGTGCATGATCAGTCACGTGACCAGTACATGGTTGCTACGTGATCATGCATGATCAGCCACGTGATCAGTGCATGATCAGTCACGTGATCAGTGCATGATCAGTCACTGATCAGTGCATGATCATTTACGTGATCAGTGCATGATCAGTCACGTGACCAGTATATGGTAGCTACGTGATCAGTGCATGATCAGCCACGTGATCAGTGCATGATAGCCACGTGATCAGTGCATGATCAGTTACGTGATCAGTGTATGATCAGCCACGTGATCAGTGCATGATGCCACGTGATCAGTGCATGATCAGTCACGTGACAGGTGTGTGATCAGCCACGTGATCAGTGCATGATCAGCCACGTGATCAGTGCATGGTAGCCACGTGATCAGTGCATGATCAGTTACGTGATCAGTGCATGATCAGCCACGTGATCAGTGCATGATCAGACACGTGATCAGTGCATGATCAGCCACGTGATCAGTGCATGATATCCACGTGATCAGTGCATGATCAGTCACGTGATCAGTGCATGATCAGTCACGTGATCAGTGCATGATCAGCCACGTGATCAGTGCATGATCAGTCACGTGATCAGTGCATGATCAGCCACGTGATCAGTGCATGACGAGGCACGTGATCAGTATGATCAGCCACGTGATCAGTGCATGATAGCCACGTGATCAGTGCATGATCAGTCACGTGATCAGTGCATGATCAGTCACGTGATCAGTGCATGATCAGTTACGTGATCAGTGCATGATCAGTCACGTGACCAGTGCATGATAGCTACGTGATCATTGCATGATCAGCCACGTGATCAGTGCATGATAGCCACGTGATCAGTGCATGATCAGCCACGTGATCAGTGCATGATCAGTCACGTGATCAGTGCATGTCAGTCATGTGATCAGTGCATGATAGCCCGTGATCAGTGCATGATCAGTCCCGTGATCAGTGCATGATCAGCCACGTGATCAGTGCATGATAGCCACGTGATCAGTGCATGATCAGTCACGTGATCAGTGCATGATCAGCCACGTGATCAGTGCATGATAGCCACGTGATCAGTGCATGACAGTTACGTGATCAGTGCATGATCAGCCACGTGATCAGTGCATGATAGCCACGTGATCAGTGCATGATCATTCACGTGATCAGTGTGTGATCAGCCACGTGAACAGTGCATGCTCAGTCACGTGTTCAGGGCCTGCTGAGCTGCGTGATTACTGTCTGCTCATCTGCTTGACAATTGCCAGCTGAGCTGCACGATTCCTGCCTGTCATCTGCTTGACAATTGCCAGCTGTGCTGCATAATTCCTGCCTGCTCAGCTACTTGATTATTGCCAGCTGAGCAGCATGATTTCTCACAGCTGAGTTCCATGATTATAGCCTGCTGACTGATTCGTGCCTACTCAGCTCTTTGTTCATTGCCTCCAGAGGCACATGATCAGTGTATGATAGCAAACATGATCAGCACATGATCAGTCACATGATCAATGCATGATAAGCCACGTGATCAGTGCATGATCAGTACGTGATCAGTGCATGATCAGTCATGTGACCAGTACATGGTGTCTGCGTGATCACTGCATGATCAGCCACGTGATCAGTGCATGATAGCCACGTGATCAGTGCATGATCAGTCACGTGATCAGTGCATGATCAGCCACGTGATCAGTGCATGATCAGTTACGTGATCAGTGCATGATCAGTCACGTGACCAGTACATGGTAGCTAGTGATCATTGCATGATCAGCCACGTGATCAGTGCATGATCAGTTACGTGATCAGTGCATGATCAGTCACGTGATCAGTGCATGATCAGCCACGTGATCAGTGCATGATCAGCCACGTGATCAGTGCATGATCAGCCACGTGATCAGTGCATGATATCCACGTGATCAGTGCATGATCAGTCACGTGATCAGTGCATGATCAGCCACGTGATCAGTGCATGATCAGTTACGTGATCAGTGCATGATCAGTCACGTGATCAGTGCATGTAAGCTACGTGATCAGTGCATGATCAGCCACGTGATCAGTGCATGATAGCCACGTGATCAGTGCATGATCAGCCACGTGATCAGTGCATGATCAGCCACGTGATCAGTGCATGATCAGCCACGTGATCAGTGCATGATACCACGTGATCAGTGCATGATCAGTCACGTGATCAGTGCATGATCAGCCACGTGATCAGTGCATGATAGCCACGTGATCAGTGCATGATAGCCACGTGATCAGTGCATGATCAGTCACGTGATCAGTGCATGATCAGTCACGTGATCAGTGCATGATCAGCCACGTGATCAGTGCATGATAGCCACGTGATCAGTGCATGATCAGTCACGTGATCAGTGCATGATCAGCCACGTGATCAGTGCATGATCAGCCACGTGATCAGTGCATGATAGCCACGTGATCAGTGCATGATCAGTCACGTGATCAGTGCATGATCAGTCACGTGATCAGTGCATGATCAGCCACGTGATCAGTGCATGATCAGTCACGTGATCAGTGTGTGATCAGCCACGTGATCAGTGCATGATAGCCACGTGATCAGTGCATGATAGCCACGTGATCAGTGCATGATCAGTCACGTGATCAGTGCATGATCAGTCACGTGATCAGTGCATGATCAGTTACGTGATCAGTGCATGATCAGTCACGTGACCAGTGCATGGTAGCTACGTGATCATTGCATGATCAGCCACGTGATCAGTGCATGATAGCCACGTGATCAGTGCATGATCAGCCACGTGATCAGTGCATGATCAGTCACGTGATCAGTGCATGTGGAGTCATGTAGTCAGTGCATGATAGCGCCGTGATCAGTGCATGATCAGTCCCGTGATCAGTGCATGATCAGCCACGTGATCAGTGCATGATAGCCACGTGATCAGTGCATGATCAGTCACGTGATCAGTGCATGATCAGCCACGTGATCAGTGCATGATAGCCACGTGATCAGTGCATACAATTACGTGATCAGTGCATGATCAGTCACGTGATCAGTGCATGATAGCCACGTGATCAGTGCATGATCAGTCACGTGATCGGTGTATGATCAGCCACGTGAACAGTGCATGCTCAGTCACGTGTTCAGGGCCTGCTGAGCTGCGTGATTACTGTCTGCTCATCTGCTTGACAATTGCCAGCTGAGCTGCACGATTCCTGCCTGTCATCTGCTTGACAATTGCCAGCTGTGCTGCATAATTCCTGCCTGCTCAGCTGCTTGATTATTGCCAGCTGAGCAGCATGATTTCTCACAGCTGAGTTCCATGATTATTGCCTGCTGACTGATTCCTGCCTACTCAGCTCTTTGTTCATTGCCTCCAGAGGCACATGATCAGTGTATGATAGCAAACATGATCAGCGCATGATCAGTCACATGATCAATGCATGATAAGCCACGTGATCAGTGCATGATCAGTACGTGATCAGTGCATGATCAGTCACGTGACCAGTACATGGTGTCTGCGTGATCACTGCATGATCAGCCACGTGATCAGTGCATGATAGCCACGTGATCAGTGCATGATCAGTCACGTGATCAGTGCATGATCAGCCACGTGATCAGTGCATGATCAGTCACGTGATCAGTGCATGATCAGTCACGTGACCAGTACATGGTAGCTAGTGATCATTGCATGATCAGCCACGTGATCAGTGCATGATCAGCCACGTGATCAGTGCATGATCAGTCACGTGATCAGTGCATGATCAGCCACGTGATCAGTGCATGATCAGTCACGTGATCAGTGCATGATCAGCCACGTGATCAGTGCATGATAGCCACGTGATCAGTGCATGATCAGTCACGTGATCAGTGCATGATCAGCCACGTGATCAGTGCATGATCAGTTACGTGATCAGTGCATGATCAGTCACGTGATCAGTGCATGTAGCTACGTGATCAGTGCATGATCAGCCACGTGATCAGTGCATGATAGCCACGTGATCAGTGCATGATCAGCCACGTGATCAGTGCATGATCAGTCACGTGATCAGTGCATGATCAGCCACGTGATCAGTGCATGATACCACGTGATCAGTGCATGATCAGTCACGTGATCAGTGCATGATCAGCCACGTGATCAGTGCATGATAGCCACGTGATCAGTGCATGATAGCCACGTGATCAGTGCATGATCAGTCACGTGATCAGTGCATGATCAGCCACGTGATCAGTGCATGATCAGCCACGTGATCAGTGCATGATAGCCACGTGATCAGTGCATGATCAGTCACGTGATCAGTGCATGATCAGCCACGTGATCAGTGCATGATCAGCCACGTGATCAGTGCATGATAGCCACGTGATCAGTGCATGATCAGTCACGTGATCAGTGCAAGAAGAGTCACGTGATCAGTGCATGATCAGCCACGTGATCAGTGCATGATCAGTCACGTGATCAGTGTGTGATCAGCCACGTGATCAGTGCATGATATCCACGTGATCAGTGCATGATCAGCCACGTGATCAGTGCATGATAGCCACGTGATCAGTGCATGATCAGTCACGTGATCAGTGCATGATCAGTCACGTGATCAGTGCATGATCATTTACGTGATCAGTGCATGATCAGTCACGTGACCAGTATATGGTAGCTACGTGATCATTGCATGATCAGCCACGTGAGCAGTGCATGATAGCCACGTGATGTGTGCATGATCAGTTACGTGATCAGTGTATGATCAGCCACGTGATCAGTGCATGAGTGCCACGTGATCAGTGCATGATCAGTCACGTGACAGGTGTGTGATCAGCCACGTGATCAGTGCATGATCAGCCACGTGATCAGTGCATGATAGCCACGTGATCAGTGCATGATCAGTTACGTGATCAGTGTATGATCAGCCACGTGATCAGTGCATGATCAGACACGTGATCAGTGCATGATCAGCCACGTGATCAGTGCATGATAGCCACGTGATCAGTGCATGATCAGTCACGTGATCAGTGCATGATCAGTCACGTGATCAGTGCATGATCAGCCACGTGATCAGTGCATGATCAATTACGTGATCAGTGCATGATCAGTCACGTGACCAGTACATGGTAGCTACGTGATCATTGCATGATCAGCCACGTGAGCAGTGCATGATAGCCACGTGATCAGTGCATGATCAGTCACGTGATCAGTGCATGATCAGTCACGTGATCAGTGCATGATCAATTATGTGATCAGTGCATGATCAGTCACGTGATCAGTGCATGTAGCTACGTGATCAGTGCATGATCAGCCACGTGATCAGTGCATGATAGCCACGTGATCAGTGCATGATCAGCTACGTGATCAGTGCATGATCAGCCACGTGATCAGTGCATGATCAGACACGTGATCAGTGCATGATCAGCCACGTGATCAGTGCATGATACCACGTGATCAGTTCATGATCAGTCACGTGATCAGTGCATGATCAGGCACGTGATCAGTGCATGATATCCACGTGATCAGTGCATGATAGCCACGTGATCAGTGCATGATAGCCACGTGATCAGTGCATGATCAGTCACGTGATCAGTGTGTGATCAGCCACGTGATCAGTGCATGATCAGTCACGTGATCAGTGCATGATCAATTACGTGATCAGTGCATGATCAGTCACGTGACCAGTACATGGTTGCTACGTGATCATGGCATGATCAGCCACGTGATCAGTGCATGATCAGTCACGTGATCAGTGCATGATCAGTCACTGATCAGTGCATGATCATTTACGTGATCAGTGCATGATCAGTCACGTGATCAGTATATGGTAGCTACGTGATCATTGCATGATCAGCCACGTGATCAGTGCATGATAGCCACGTGATCAGTGCATGATCAGTTACGTGATCAGTGTATGATCAGCCACGTGATCAGTGCATGAGTGCCACGTGATCAGTGCATGATCAGTCACGTGACAGTGTGTGATCAGCCACGTGATCAGTGCATGATCAGCCACGTGATCAGTGCATGATAGCCACGTGATCAGTGCATGATCAGTCACGTGATCAGTGCATGATCAGCCACGTGATCAGTGCATGATCAGACACGTGATCAGTGCATGATCAGCCACGTGATCAGTGCATGATATCCACGTGATCAGTGCATGATCAGTCACGTGATCAGTGCATGATCAGTCACGTGATCAGTGCATGATCAGCCACGTGATCAGTGCATGATCAGTCACGTGATCAGTGCATGATCAGCCACGTGATCAGTGCATGACGAGGCACGTGATCAGTATGATCAGCCACGTGATCAGTGCATGATAGCCACGTGATCAGTGCATGATCAGTCACGTGATCAGTGCATGATCAGTCACGTGATCAGTGCATGATCAGTTACGTGATCAGTGCATGATCAGTCACGTGACCAGTACATGGTAGCTACGTGATCATTGCATGATCAGCCACGTGATCAGTGCATGATAGCCACGTGATCAGTGCATGATCAGCCACGTGATCAGTGCATGATCAGTCACGTGATCAGTGCATGTGGAGTCATGTAGTCAGTGCATGATAGCCCGTGATCAGTGCATGATCAGTCCCGTGATCAGTGCATGATCAGCCACGTGATCAGTGCATGATAGCCACGTGATCAGTGCATGATCAGTCACGTGATCAGTGCATGATCAGCCACGTGATCAGTGCATGATAGCCACGTGATCAGTGCATACAATTACGTGATCAGTGCATGATCAGCCACGTGATCAGTGCATGATAGCCACGTGATCAGTGCATGATCATTCACGTGATCAGTGTGTGATCAGCCACGTGAACAGTGCATGCTCAGTCACGTGTTCAGGGCCTGCTGAGCTGCGTGATTACTGTCTGCTCATCTGCTTGACAATTGCCAGCTGAGCTGCACGATTCCTGCCTGTCATCTGCTTGACAATTGCCAGCTGTGCTGCGTAATTCCTGCCTGCTCATCTGCTTGATTATTGCCAGCTGAGCAGCATGATTTCTCACAGCTGAGTTCCATGATTATAGCCTGCTGACTGATTCGTGCCTACTCAGCTCTTTGTTCATTGCCTCCAGATGCACATGATCAGTGTATGACAGCAAACATGATCAGCGCATGATCAGTCACATGATCAATGCATGATAAGCCACGTGATCAGTGCATGATCAGTACGTGATCAGTGCATGATCAGTCATGTGACCAGTACATGGTGTCTGCGTGATCACTGCATGATCAGCCACGTGATCAGTGCATGATAGCCACGTGATCAGTGCATGATCAGTCACGTGATCAGTGCATGATCAGCCACGTGATCAGTGCATGATCAGTCACGTGATCAGTGCATGATCAGTCACGTGATCAGTGCATGGTAGCTACGTGATCATTGCATGATCAGCCACGTGATCAGTGCATGATCAGTTACGTGATCAGTGCATGATCAGTCACGTGATCAGTGCATGATCAGCCACGTGATCAGTGCATGATCAGACACGTGATCAGTGCATGATCAGCCACGTGATCAGTGCATGATATCCACGTGATCAGTGCATGATCAGTCACGTGATCAGTGCATGATCAGCCACGTGATCAGTGCATGATCAGTTACGTGATCAGTGCATGATCAGTCACGTGATCAGTGCATGTAGCTACGTGATCAGTGCATGATCAGCCACGTGATCAGTGCATGATAGCCACGTGATCAGTGCATGATCAGCCACGTGATCAGTGCATGATCAGCACGTGATCAGTGCATGATCAGCCACGTGATCAGTGCATGATACCACGTGATCAGTGCATGATCAGTCACGTGATCAGTGCATGATCAGCCACGTGATCAGTGCATGATAGCCACGTGATCAGTGCATGATAGCCACGTGATCAGTGCATGATCAGTCACGTGATCAGTGCATGATCAGTCACGTGATCAGTGCATGATCAGCCACGTGATCAGTGCATGATAGCCACGTGATCAGTGCATGATCAGTCACGTGATCAGTGCATGATCAGTCACGTGATCAGTGCATGATCAGCCACGTGATCAGTGCATGATAGCCACGTGATCAGTGCATGATCAGTCACGTGATCAGTGCATGATCAGTCACGTGATCAGTGCATGATCAGCCACGTGATCAGTGCATGATCAGTCACGTGATCATGTGTGATCAGCCACGTGATCAGTGCATGATATCCACGTGATCAGTGCATGATAGCCACGTGATCAGTGCATGATAGCCACGTGATCAGTGCATGATCAGTCACGTGATCAGTGCATGATCAGTCACGTGATCAGTGCATGATCATTTACGTGATCAGTGCATGATCAGTCACGTGACCTGTATATGGTAGCTACGTGATCATTGCATGATCAGCCACGTGATCAGTGCATGATAGCCACGTGATGTGTGCATGATCAGTTACGTGATCAGTATATGATCAGCCACGTGATCAGTGCATGAGTGCCACGTGATCAGTGCATGATCAGTCACGTGACAGGTGTGTGATCAGCCACGTGATCAGTGCATGATCAGCCACGTGATCAGTGCATGATAGCCACGTGATCAGTGCATGATCAGTTACGTGATCAGTGTATGATCAGCCACGTGATCAGTGCATGATCAGACACGTGATCAGTGCATGATCAGCCACGTGATCAGTGCATGATAGCCACGTGATCAGTGCATGATCAGTCACGTGATCAGTGCATGATCAGTCACGTGATCAGTGCATGATCAGCCACGTGATCAGTGCATGATCAATTACGTGATCAGTGCATGATCAGTCACGTGACCAGTACATGGTAGCTACGTGATCATTGCATGATCAGCCACGTGATCAGTGCATGATAGCCACGTGATCAGTGCATGATCAGTCACGTGATCAGTGCATGATCAGTCACGTGATCAGTGCATGATCAATTACGTGATCAGTGCATGATCAGTCACGTGATCAGTGCATGTAGCTACGTGATCAGTGCATGATCAGCCACGTGATCAGTGCATGATAGCCACGTGATCAGTGCATGATCAGCACGTGATCAGTGCATGATCAGCCACGTGATCAGTGCATGATCAGTCACGTGATCAGTGCATGATCAGCCACGTGATCAGTGCATGATACCACGTGATCAGTGCATGATCAGTCACGTGATCAGTGCATGATCAGCCACGTGATCAGTGCATGATATCCACGTGATCAGTGCATGATAGCCACGTGATCAGTGCATGATAGCCACGTGATCAGTGCATGATCAGTCACGTGATCAGTGTGTGATCAGCCACGTGATCAGTGCATGATCAGTCACGTGATCAGTGCATGATCAATTACGTGATCAGTGCATGATCAGTCACGTGACCAGTACATGGTTGCTACGTGATCATGGCATGATCAGCCACGTGATCAGTGCATGATCAGTCACGTGATCAGTGCATGATCAGCCACGTGATCAGTGCATGATCATTTACGTGATCAGTGCATGATCAGTCACGTGACCAGTATATGGTAGCTACGTGATCATTGCATGATCAGCCACGTGATCAGTGCATGATAGCCACGTGATCAGTGCATGATCAGTTACGTGATCAGTGTATGATCAGCCACGTGATCAGTGCATGAGTGCCACGTGATCAGTGCATGATCAGTCACGTGACAGGTGTGTGATCAGCCACGTGATCAGTGCATGATCAGCCACGTGATCAGTGCATGGTAGCCACGTGATCAGTGCATGATCAGTCACGTGATCAGTGTATGATCAGCCACGTGATCAGTGCATGATCAGACACGTGATCAGTGCATGATCAGCCACGTGATCAGTGCATGATATCCACGTGATCAGTGCATGATCAGTCACGTGATCAGTGCATGATCAGTCACGTGATCAGTGCATGATCAGCCACGTGATCAGTGCATGATCAGTCACGTGATCAGTGCATGATCAGCCACGTGATCAGTGCATGACGAGGCACGTGATCAGTATGATCAGCCACGTGATCAGTGCATGATAGCCACGTGATCAGTGCATGATCAGTCACGTGATCAGTGCATGATCAGTCACGTGATCAGTGCATGATCAGTTACGTGATCAGTGCATGATCAGTCACGTGACCAGTGCATGGTAGCTACGTGATCAGTGCATGATCAGCCACGTGATCAGTGCATGATAGCCACGTGATCAGTGCATGATCAGCCACGTGATCAGTGCATGATCAGTCACGTGATCAGTGCATGTCAGTCATGTGATCAGTGCATGATAGCCCGTGATCAGTGCATGATCAGTCCCGTGATCAGTGCATGATCAGCCACGTGATCAGTGCATGATAGCCACGTGATCAGTGCATGATCAGTCACGTGATCAGTGCATGATCAGCCACGTGATCAGTGCATGATAGCCACGTGATCAGTGCATGACAATTACGTGATCAGTGCATGATCAGTCACGTGATCAGTGCATGATAGCCACGTGATCAGTGCATGATCATTCACGTGATCAGTGTGTGATCAGCCACGTGAACAGTGCATGCTCAGTCACGTGTTCAGGGCCTGCTGAGCTGCGTGATTACTGTCTGCTCATCTGCTTGACAATTGCCAGCTGAGCTGCACGATTCCTGCCTGTCATCTGCTTGACAATTGCCAGCTGTGCTGCGTAATTCCTGCCTGCTCAGCTGCTTGATTATTGCCAGCTGAGCAGCATGATTCCTCACAGCTGAGTTCCATGATTATAGCCTGCTGACTGATTCGTGCCTACTCAGCTCTTTGTTCATTGCCTCCAGAGGCACATGATCAGTGTATGATAGCAAACATGATCAGCGCATGATCAGTCACATGATCAATGCATGATAAGCCACGTGATCAGTGCATGATCAGTACGTGATCAGTGCATGATCAGTCATGTGACCAGTACATGGTGCTGCGTGATCAGTGCATGATCAGCCACGTGATCAGTGCATGATAGCCACGTGATCAGTGCATGATCAGTCACGTGATCAGTGCATGATCAGCCACGTGATCAGTGCATGATCAGTCACGTGATCAGTGCATGATCAGTCACGTGACCAGTGCATGGTAGCTACGTGATCATTGCATGATCAGCCACGTGATCAGTGCATGATCAGCCACGTGATCAGTGCATGATCAGTCACGTGATCAGTGCATGATCAGCCACGTGATCAGTGCATGATCAGCCACGTGATCAGTGCATGATCAGCCACGTGATCAGTGCATGATAGCCACGTGATCAGTGCATGATCAGTCACGTGATCAGTGCATGATCAGCCACGTGATCAGTGCATGATCAGTCACGTGATCAGTGCATGATCAGTCACGTGATCAGTGCATGTCAGCTACGTGATCAGTGCATGATCAGCCACGTGATCAGTGCATGATAGCCACGTGATCAGTGCATGATCAGCCACGTGATCAGTGCATGATCAGCCACGTGATCAGTGCATGATCAGCCACGTGATCAGTGCATGATACCACGTGATCAGTGCATGATCAGTCACGTGATCAGTGCATGATCAGCCACGTGATCAGTGCATGATAGCCACGTGATCAGTGCATGATAGCCACGTGATCAGTGCATGATCAGTCACGTGATCAGTGCATGATCAGTCACGTGATCAGTGCATGATCAGCCACGTGATCAGTGCATGATAGCCACGTGATCAGTGCATGATCAGTCACGTGATCAGTGCATGATCAGTCACGTGATCAGTGCATGATCAGCCACGTGATCAGTGCATGATAGCCACGTGATCAGTGCATGATCAGTCACGTGATCAGTGCATGATCAGTCACGTGATCAGTGCATGATCAGCCACGTGATCAGTGCATGATCAGTCACGTGATCAGTGCATGATCAGCCACGTGATCAGTGCATGATAGCCACGTGATCAGTGCATGATCAGCCACGTGATCAGTGCATGATAACCACGTGATCAGTGCGTGATCAGTCACGTGATCAGTGCATGATCAGTCACGTGAACAGTGCATGATCATTTACGTGATCTGTGCATGATCAGTCACGTGACCTGTATATGGTAGCTACGTGATCATTCCATGACCAGCCAGGTGAGAAGTGCAGGATAGCCACCTGATGTGTGCATGATCAGTTACGTGAGCAGAATATGATCAGCCACGTGATCAGTGCATGAGTGCCACGTGATCAGTGCATGATCAGTCACGTGACAGGTGTGTGATAAGCCACGTGAACAGTGCATGTTCAGCCACGTGATCAGTGCATGATAGCCACGAGATCAGTGCATGATCAGTTACGTGATCAGTGTATGATCAGCCACGTGAGCAGTGCATGATCAGACACGTGAACAGTGTATGATCAAACATGTGATCAGTGCATGATAGCCACGTGATCAGTGCATGATGAGTCTCGTGAAGAGTGCATGATCAGTCACGTGATCAGTGTATGATCAGCCACGTGATCAGTGCATGATCAATTACGTGATCAGTGCATGATCAGTCACGTGACCAGTACATGGTAGCTATGTGAACATTGTATGATCAGCCACGTAAGCAGTGCATGATAGACACGTGATCAGTGCATGATCAATCACGTGATCAGTACATGATCAGTCACGTGATCAGTGCATGATTAATTATGTTACCATTGCATGATCAGTCACGTGATCAGTACATGTAAGCTACGTGATCATTGCAGGATCAGCCACGTGAGCACTGCATGATAGACACGTGATCAGTGCATGATCAGCACGTGAGCAGTGCATGATCAGCCACGTGATCAGCGCATGATCAGACAGGTGAATAGTGCATGATCAGCCACGTGATCAGTGCATGATACCACGTGATCAGTTCATGATTAATCACGTGATCAGTGCATGATCAGCCACGTAATCAGTGCATGATATCCACGTGAGCAGTGCATTATAGCCACGTGATCAGTTCATCATCAGTCACGTGATCTGTGCAGGACCAGGAACGTGATCAGTGTATGATCAGCCACGTGATCAGTGCATTATAGCCACGTGATAAGTTCATGATTAGTCACGTGATCTGTGCATGACCAGGCACGTGAAAAGTGTATGATCAGCTACGTAATCAGGGCATTATAGCCACGTGATCAGTGCATGATCAATCATGTGATCAGTGCATGATCAGTCACGTGATCAGTGCATTCTGAGCCACGTGATCAGTGCTGGATCAATTACATGATCAGTGCATGATCAGTCACGTGACTAATACATGGTTGCTACGTGAACATTGCATGATCACCCACGTGAGGAGAGCATGATAGCCACATGATTAGTGCATGATCAGTCACGTGATCAGTACATGATCAGTCGCGTGAACAGTGCATGATCAGTTACGTGATCAGTGCATGATCAGTCGTGTGACCAGTACATGGTAGCTACATGATCATTGCATGACCAGCCACGTGATCAGTGCATGATAGCCACGTAATGTGTGCATGATCAGTCACGTGATCAGTGCATGATCAGCCACGTGATCAGTGCATGACCAGTCAGGTGATTAGTGCATGATCAGCCACGTGATCAGTACATGGTAGCTACGTGATCATTGCATGATCAGCCACGTGATCAGTGCATGATAGCCACGTAATCAGTGCATGATCAGTTTCGGGAGCAGAGTATGATCAGCCACTTGATCAGTGCATGATAGCCACGTGATCACTGCATTATCTGACACATGATCAGTGTATGATCATCCACGTGACCAGTGCATGGGCAGTCATGTGATCAGTGCATGATATAGACGTGATCAGTGCATGATCAGTCTCGTGATCAGTGTATGATCAACCACGTGATCAGTGCACGATAGCCAGGTGATGAGTGCATGATAGCCAGATGATCAGTGCATTATCAGTCACGTGATCAGTGCATGATCAGCCAAGTAATCAGTGCATGATAGCCAACTGTTCAGTGGATGATCAGTCACGTGATCAGTGCATGATCAGTCACGTGATCATTGCATGATCAGTCACGTGATCAGTGTGTGATCAGCCACGTGATCAGTGCATGATATCCACGTGATCAGTGCAGTATAGCCACGTGATCAGTGCATGATCAGTCACGTGATCTGTACATCATCAGTCACGTGACAGTACATGTAGCTACGTGATCATTGCATGATCAGCCACGTGAGCAGTGCATTATAGCCACGTAATCAGTGCATGATCAGTCACGTGATCAGTGTATGATCAGCCACGTGATCAGTGCATGATGAGCCACGTGATCAGTGCATGATCAGCCACGTGATCAGTGCGTGATGAGCCACGTGATCAGTGCATGATCAGTCACGAGACCAGTACATGGTAGCTACGTGATCAGTGCATGATCAGCAACGTGATCAGTGCATGATAGCCACGTGATCAGTGCATGATTGTCACGTGATCAGTGCATGATCAGTCATGTGATACGTGTGTTATCAGCCACGTGATCAGTGCATGATATCAGTGCATGATAGCCACGTGATCAGTGCATGATATCCACGTGATCAGTGCATGATAGCCACGTGATCAGTGCATGATAGCCACGTGATCACTGCATGATCAGTCACGTGATACATGTGTGATAAGCCACGTGTTCAGTGCATGATGAGCCACGTGATCTGTGCAGGATCAATTACGTGATCAGTGCATGATCAGTCCCGTGACCAGTACATGGTTGCTACGTGATCATTGCATGGTGAGCCATGTGAGCAGGGCATGATAGCCACGTGATCAGTACATGATCAGTCACGTGATCAGTGCATGATCATTTACATAATCTGTGCATGATGAGTCACGTGACCAGTATATAGTACCTACGTGATCATTGCATGACGAGCCACGTGAGCAGTGCATGATAGCCACGTGATGTGTGCATGATCAGTTACGTGAGCAGAGTATGATCAGCCTCGTGATCAGTGCATGAGTGCCACGTGATCAGTGCATGTTATGTCACGTTACAGGTGTGTGATCAGCCACGTGAACAGTGCATGTTCAGCCACGTGATCAGTGTATGATAGCCACGTAATCAGTGCATGATCAGTTACGTGAGCAGTGTATGATCAGCCACGTGATCAGTGCATGGTGAGACACGTGAACTGTGTATGATCAGCCACATGATCAGTGCCTGATATCCAAGTGATCAGTGCATGATCAATCACGTGATCAGTGTATGATAAGCCACGTGAACAGTGCATGCTCAGTCACGTGATCAGGGCCTGCTGAGCTGCGTGATTACTGTCTGCTCATCTGCTTGACAATTGCAGCTGTGCTGCGTAATTCCTGCCTGCTCAGCTGCTTGATTATTGCCAGCTGAGCAGCATTATTCCTCACAGCTTAGTTCCATGATTATTGCCTGCTGACTGATTCGTGCCTACTCAGCTCTTTGTTTATTGCCTCCAGAGGCACATGATCAGTGTATGATAGCAAACAGGATCAGCGCATGATCAGCACCATTAAGTCACGTGATCACTACATGATAGTCATGTGATCAGTCCATTCTCAGTCACGGTATCAGTGCATGATCAGCCACGTGATCAGTGCATGATAGCCACGTGATCATTGCATGATCAGCCACGTGATCAGTGCATGATCAGCCAGGAGATCAGTGCATGATAGCTACGTGATCAGTTCATGATTAGTCACATGATCTGTGCATGACCAGGCAGGTGATCAGTGTATGATCAGCCACGTGAGTAGTGCATGATAGCCACGTGATCAGTGCATGATCAGTCACGTGATCAGTGCATGATCAGTCATGTGACCAGTATATGGTAGTTGCATGACCATTGCATGATCAGCCACGTGAGCAGTGCATGATATCCAAGTGATCAGTGCATGATCAGTCACGTGATCAGTGCATGATCAGTCACGTGTTCAGTGCATGATCAGCCACGTGAATAGTGCATGCTCAGTCACGTGATCAGGGCCTGCTGAGCTGCGTGATTACTGTCTGATCATCTGCTTGACAATTGCCAGCAGAGCTGCACGATTCCTGCCTGTCATCTCTTTGACAATTGCCACCTGTGCTGCGTAATTCCTGCCTACTCATATATTTGATTATTGCCAGCTGAGCAGCATGATTTCTCAGAGCTGAGTTTAATGATTATAGCCTGCTGACAGTTTCCTGCCTACTCAGCTCTATGTTCTTTGCCTCCAGAGGCACATGATCAGTGTGTGACACCAAACATGATCAGCACATGATCAGTCACATGATGAATGCATGATAAGCCAGGTGATGAGTGCATGATCAATTACGTGACCAGTGCATGATCAGTCATGAGACCAGTACATGGTAGCTACGTGATCAGTGCATGATCAGCCACGTGAGCAGTGCCTGATAGCCACGTGATCAGTGCATGATCAGTCACGTGACCAGTGCATGGTAGCCACGTGATCATTGCATGATCAGCCACGTGAGCAGTGCATGATCAGTCACGTCATACATGTGTGATCAGCCACTTGATCAGTGCATGATATCCACGTGATCAGTGCAGGATAGCCACGTGATCACTTCATGATTAGTCACGTGATCTGTACATGATCAGTCACGTGATACGTGTGTGATCAGCCACCGGATCAGTGCGTAATGAGCCAGGTGATCAGTGCAGGATCAATTACGTGATAAGTGCATGATCAGTCACGAGACCATTATATGGTTCCTATGTGATCGTTGCATGATCAGCCACGTGAGCAGAGCATGATAGCCACGTGTTCAGTGCATGATCAGTCACGTGATCAGTACATGATCAGTCACGTGAACAGTGCATGATCATTTACGTGATCTGTGCATGATCAGTCACGTGACCAGTATATGGTAGCTTCGTGATCATTCCATGACGAACCACGTGAGCAGTGCATGATAGCCACGTGATGTGTGCATGATGAGTTCCGTGAGCAGAGTATGATCAGCCACGTAATCAGTGCATGAGTGCCACGTGAGCAGTGCATGATATGTCACGTGACAGGTGTGTGATCAGCCAGGTGAACAATGCATGTACAGCCACGTGATCAGTGCATGATAGCCACGTGATAAGTGCATGATCAGTTACGTGAGCAGTGTATGATCAGCCACGTGATCAGTGCATGGTCAGACACATGAACAGTGTATGATCAGCCACGTGATCAGTGCATGATATCCAAGTGATCAGTGCATGATCAATCACGTGATCAGTGTATGATCAGCCACGTGAACAGTGCATGCTCAGTCACGTGATCTGGGCCTGCTGAGCTGCGTGATTACTGTCTGCTCATCTGCTTGACAATTGCCAGCTGTGCTGCGTAATTCCTGCCTGCTCAGCTGCTTGATTATTGCCAGCTGAGCAGCATGATTCCTCACAGCTGAGTTCCAGGATTATTGCCTGCTGACTGTTTGATTCGTGCCTACTCAGCTCTTTGTTTATTGCCTCCAGAGGCACATGATCAGTGTATGATAGCAAACATGATGAGCGCATGATCAGTCACATGATCAGCGCCATTAAGTAACGTGATCACTACATGATAGTCATGTGATCAGTCCATACTCAGTCACGGTATCAGTGCATGATCAGCCACGTGATCAGTGCATGATCTGTCACATGATTAGTGTATGATCATCCACGTGATCAGTGCATGGGCAATCATGTGATCAGTGCATGATATAGGCGTGATCAGTGCATGATCAGTCTCCTGATCAGTGCATGATAGCCACGTGATCATTGCATGATCAGTCACCTGATGGGTGTATGATAATTCACGTGACCTGTACATTGTAGCTACATGATCATTGCATGATCAGCCACGTGAGTAGTGCATGATCAATTACGTGTTCAGTGCATGATCAGCCACGTGATCAGTGCATGATCCGTTACCTGATGGTTGTATGATCAGTCACCTGACCGGTACGTGGTAGCTACATGATCATTGCATGATCAGCCACGTGATCAGTGCATGATAGCCACGTGATCAGTGCATGATCAGTCACGTGTTCAGTGCATGAGGAGGAATGTGATCAGTGTATGACCAGCCAAGTGATCAGTACATGATAGCCACGTGATCAGTGCATGATCAGTCACGTGATCAGTGCATGATCAGTCACGTGATCAGTGCATGATCAGCCACGTGATCAGTGCATGATCAGCCACGTGATCAGTGCATGATCAATTACATGATCAGTGCATGATCGGTCACGTGACCAGTATATGGTAGCTAGGTGATCATTGCAGGATCAGCCACATGAGCCGTGCATGATAGCCACGAGATCAGTGCATGATCAGTCACGTGATCAGTGCATGATCACTCACATTAACAGTGCATGATAAGTCACCTGATCAGTGCATGATCAATTACGTGATCAGTGTATGATCACACACGTGAACAGTACATGGTAGCCACGTGATCATTGCATGAACAGCCGCGTTAGCAGTGCATGATAGCCACGTGATCAGTGCATGATCAGTCACATGATCAGTGTATGATCATCCGCGTGATCAGTGCATGATCAGTCATGTGATCAGTGCATGATATAGACGTGATCAGTGCATGAACAGTCACGTGATCAGTGCATGATCAGCCACGTGATCAGTGCATGATAGCCACGTAATGAGTGCACGATAGCCAGATGATCAGTGCATTATCAGTCACATGATCAGTGTATGATCAGCCACGTGATCAGTGCATGATAGCCACCTGATCAGTGGATGATCAGTCACGTAATCAGCGCATGGTCAGTCACGTGAAAAGTGCATGATCAGCCACGTGATCAGTGCATGATCAATCACGTGATCAGTGCATGATCAGTCACGTGATCAGTACATGATCAGTCACGTGATCAGTGCATGATCAGTCATGTGATCAGTGCATGACCAGACAAGTGATCAGTGCATGATAGCTACGTGATCAGTGCATGATCAGACACGTGAATAGTGCATGATCAGTCAAGTGATCAGTGCATGATCAGCCAAATGATCAGTGCATGATCAATCACGTGATCAGTGTATGATCAGCCAGGTGAACAGTGCATGCTCAGTCACGTGATCAGGGCCTGCTGAGCTGCGTGATTCCTGTCTGCTCATCTGCTTGACAATTGCCAGCTGAGATGCATGATTCCTGCCTGTCATCTTCTTGACAATTGCCTGCTGTGCTGTGTAATTCCTGCCTGCTCAGCTGCTTGATTATTGCCAGCTGAGCAGCATGATTCCTCACAGCTGAGTTCCAGGATTATTGCCTGCTGACTGTTTGATTCGTGCCTACTCAGCACTTTGTTTATTGCCTCCAGAGGCACATGATCAGTGTATGATAGCAAACATGCTCAGCACATGATCAGTCACATGGTCAGCGCCATTAAGTCACGTGATCACTACATGATAGTCATGTGATCCGTCCATGCTCAGTCACGGTATCAGTGTATGATCATCCACGTGATCAGTGCATGGGCAGTCATGTGATCAGTGCATGATATAGACGTGATCAGTGCATGATCAGTCACGTGATCAGTACATGATAGCCACGTGATCAGTGCAAGATCAATCACCTGACGGGTGTATGATCATTCACGTGACCTGTACATGGTAGCTACATGATCATTGGATGATCAGCCACGTGATCAGTGCATGATAAGTCACGTGATCAGTCAAGTGATCAGTGCAGTATCAGCCAAATGATAAGTGAATGATCAATTATGTCATCAGTGCATGATCAGTCACGTGACCAGTACATGGTAGCTGCGTGATCAGTGTATGACCAGCCACGTGAGCAGTGCATGATAGCCACGTGATGTGTGCATGATCAGTTACGTGAGCAGAGTATGATCAGCCTCGTGATCAGTGCATGAGTGCCACGTGATCAGTGCATGTTATGTCACGTTACAGGTGTGTGATCAGCCACGTGAACAGTGCATGATCAGCCACGTGATCAGTGTATGATAGCCACATAATCAGTGCATGATCAGTTACGTGAGCAGTGTATGATCAGCCACGTGATCAGTGCATGGTGAGACACGAGAACACTGTATGATCAGCCACATGATCAGTGCATGATATCCACGTGATCAGTGCATGATCAATCACGTGATCAGTGTATGATCAGCCACGTGAACAGTGCATGCTCAGTCACGTGATCAGGGCCTGCTGAGCTGCGTGATTACTGTCTGCTCATCTGCTTGACAATTCCAGCTGTGCTGCATAATTCCTGCCTGCTCAGCTGCTTGATTATTGCCAGCTGAGCAGCATGATTCCTCACAGCTTAGTTCCATGATTATTGCCTGCTGACTGTTTGATTCGTGCCTACTCAGCTCTTTGTTTTTTGCCTCCAGAGGCACATGATCAGTGTATGATAGCAAACATGATCAGCGCATGATCAGCACCATTAAGTCACGTGATCACTACATGATAGTCATGTGATCAGTCCATGCTCAGTCACGGTAACAGTGCATGATCAGCCACGTGATCAGTGCATGATAGCCACGTGATCATTGCATGATCAGCCACGTGATCAGTGCATGATCAGCCAGGAGATCAGTACATGATAGCTACGTGATCAGTTCATGATTAGTCACGAGATCTGTGCATGACCAGGCAGGTGATCAGTGTATGATCAGCCACGTGATCAGTGCATGATAGCCACGTGATCAGTGCATGATCAGTCACGTGATCAGTGCATGATCAGTCATGTGACCAATATATGGTAGTTGCATGATCATTGCCTGATCAGCCACGTGAGCAGTGCATGATAGCCACGTGATCAGTGCATGATCAGTCACGTGATCAGTGCATGATCAGCCACGTGTTCAGTGCATGCTCAGTCACGTGATCAGGGCCTGCTGAGCTGCGTGATTACTGTCTGCTCATCTGCTTGACAATTGCCAGCTGAGCTGAACGATTCCTGCCTGCCATCTCTTTGACAATTGCCACCTGTGCTGCGTAATTCCTGCCTACTCATATATTTGATTATTGCCAGCTGAGCAGCATGATTTCTCAGAGCTGAGTTTCATGATTATAGCCTGCTGACAGTTTCCTGCCTATTCAGCTCTATGTTCTTTTCCTCCAGAGGCACATGATCTGTGTGTGACACCAAACATGATCAGCACATGATCAGTCACATGATGAATGCATGATAAGCCAGGTGATCAGTGCATGATCAATTACGTGATCAGTGCATGATCAGTCATGAGACCAGTACATGGTAGCTGCGTGATCATTGCATGATCAGCCACGTGAGCAGTGCATGATAGCCACGTGATCAGTGCATGATCAGTCACGTGACCAGTGCATGGTAGCTACGTGATCAGTGCATGATCAGCCACGTGAGCAGTGCATGATCAGTCACGTCATACGTGTGTGATCAGCCACGTGATCAGTGCATGATATCCACGTGATCAGTGCAGGATAGCCACGTGATCAGTGCATGATCAGTCACGTGATCTGTTCATGATCAGTCACGTGATACGTGTGTGATCAGCCACCGGATCAGTGCGTGATGAGCCAGGTGATCAGTGCAGGATCAGTTACGTGATCAGTACATGATCAGTCACGTGAACAGTGCATGATCATTTACGTGATCAGTGCATGATCAGTCACGTGACCAGTATATGGTTCCTACGTGATCGTTGCATGATCAGCCACGTGAGCAGAGCATGATAGCCACGTGATCAGTGCATGATCAGTCACGTGATCAGTACATGATCAGTCACGTGAACAGTGCATGATCATTTACGTGATCTGTGCATGATCAGTCACGTGACCAGTATATGGTAACTTCGTGATCATTCCATGACGAACCACGTGAGCAGTGCATGATAGCCACGTGATGTGTGCATGATGAGTTACGTGAGCAGAGTATGATCAGCCATGTAATCAGTGCATGAGTGCCAGGTGAGCAGTGCATGATATGTCACGTGACAGGTGTGTGATCAGCCACGTGAACAATGCATGTACAGCCACGTATTCAGTGCATGATAGCCACGTGATCAGTGCATGATCAGTTACGTGAGCAGTGTATGATCAGCCACGTGATCAGTGCATGGTCAGACACGTGAACAGTGTATGATCAGCCACGTGATCAGTGCATGATATCCAAGTGATCAGTGCATGATCAATCACGTGATCAGTGTATGATAAGCCACGTGAACAGTGCATGCTCAGTCACGTGATCTGGGCCTGCTGAACTGCGTGATTACTGTCTGCTCATCTGCTTGACCATTGCCAGCTGTGCTGCGTAATTCCTGCCTGCTCAGCTGCTTGATTATTGCCAGCTGAGCAGCATGATTCCTCACAGCTGAGTTCCATGATTATTGCCTGCTGACTGTTTCATTCGTGCCTACTCAGCTCTTTGTTTATTGCCTCCAGAGGCACATGATCAGTGTATGATAGCAAACATGATCAGCGCATGATCAGTCACATGATCAGCGCCATTAAGTCACGTGATCACTACATGATAGTCATGTGATCAGTCCATGCTCAGTCACGGTATCAGTGCATGATCAGCCACGTGATCAGTGCATGATCTGTCACATGATTAGTGTATGATCATCCACGTGATCAGTGCATGGGCAATCATGTGATCAGTGCATGATATAGACGTGATCAGTGCATGATCAGTCTCCTGATCAGTGCATGATAGCCACGTGATAATTGCATGATCAGTCACCTGATGGGTGTATGATAATTCACGTGACCTGTACATGGTAGTTACATGATCATTGCATGATCAGCCACGTGAGTAGTGCATGATCAGTTACGTGTTCAGTGTATGATCAGCCACGTGATCAGTGCATGATCCGTTCCCTGATGGTTGTATGATCAGTCACCTGAACGGTACATGGTAGCTACGTGATCATTGCATGATCAGCCACATGAGTAATGCATGATAGCCACGTGATCAGTGCAGGATCAGTCACGTGTTCAGTGCATGAGGAGGCACGTGATCAGTGCATGACCAGCCAAGTGATCAGTGCATGATAGCCACGTGATCAGTGCATGATCAGCCACGTGATCAGTGCATGATCAGCCACGTGATCAGTGCATGATCAGCCACATGATCAGTGCATGATCAATTACGTGATCAGTGCATGATCAGTCACGTGACCAGTATATGGTAGTTAGGTGATCATTGCAGGATCAGCCACATGAGCCGTGCATGATAGCCACGAGATCAGTGCATGATCAGTCACGTGATCAGTGCATGATCACTCACATTAACAGTGCATGATAAGTCACCTGATCAGTGCATGATCAATTACGTGATCAGTGTATGATCACACACGTGAACAGTACATGGTAGCTACGTGATCATTGCATGAACAGCCGCGTTAGCAGTGCATGATAGCCACGTGATCAGTGCATGATCTGTCGCATGATCAGTGTATGATCATCCGGGTGATCAGTGCATGATCAGTCATGTGATCAGTGCATGATATAGACGTGATCAGTGCATGAACAGTCACGTGATCAGTGTATGATCAGCCACGTGATCAGTGCATGATATCCAGGTAATGAGTGCACGATAGCCAGATGATCAGTGCATTATCAGTCACGTGATCAGTGCATGATCAGCCACGTAATAAGTGCATGATAGCCAACTGATCAGTGGATGATCAGTCACGTAATCAGCGCATGGTCAGTCACGTGATCATTGCATGATCAGCCACGTGATCAGTGCATGATCAGTTACGTGATCAGTGCATGATCAGTCACGTGATCAGTACATGATCAGTCACGTGATCAGTGCATGATCAGTCATGTGATCAGTGTATGACCAGACACGTGATCAGTGCATGATCAGCCACGTGATCAGTGCATGATCAGTCACGTGATCAGTGCATGATCAGTCACGTGATCAGTGCATGATCAGCCACGTGATCAGTGCATGATCAATCACGTGATCAGTGTATGATCAGCCAGGTGAACAGTGCATGCTCAGTCACGTGATCAGGGCCTGCTGAGCTGCGTGATTACTGTCTGCTCATCTGCTTGACAATTGCCAGCTGAGATGCATGATTCCTGCCTGTCATCTTCTTGACAATTGCCTGCTGTGCTGTGTAATTCCTGCCTGCTCAGCTGCTTGATTATTGCCAGCTGAGCAGCATGATTCCTCACAGCTGAGTTCCAGGATTATTGCCTGCTGACTGTTTGATTCGTGCCTACTCAGCTCTTTGTTTATTGCCTCCAGAGGCACATGATCAGTGTATGATAGCAAACATGCTCAGCACATGATCAGTCACATGGTCAGCGCCATTAAGTCACGTGATCACTACATGATAGTCAGGTGATCAGTCCATGCTCAGTCACGGTATTAGTGCATGATCAGCCACGTGATCAGTGCATGATAGCCACGTGATCATTGCATGACAGCCACGTGATCAGTGCATGATCAGCCAGGTGATCAGTGAATGATTGCCACGTGATCAGTTCATGATTAGTCACGTGATCTGTGCATGAGCAGGCAGGTGATCAGTATATGATCAGCCACGTGAACAGTGCATGATAGCCACGTGATCAGTGCATGATCATCACCTGATGGGTGTATGATCAGTCACGTGACCAGTGCATGGTAGCTACATGATCATTGCATGATCAGCCACGTGATCAGTGCATGATCAGTCACGTGATCAGTGCATGATCAGTCAAGTGATCAGTGCAGGATCAGCCAAATCATAAGTGCATGATCAATTATGTCATCAGTGCATGATCAGTCACGTGATCAGTGCATGGTAGCTGCGTGATCAGTGCATGACCAGCCATGTTATCAGTGAATGATAGCCACATGATCAGTGCATGAACAGTCACATGATCAGTGCATGATCAGTCACGTGATCAGTGCATGATAGCCACGTGATCAGTGCATGATCAGTCACGTGATCAGTGCATGATCAGTCACGTGATCAGTGTATGATCAGCCACGTGATCAGTGCATGATAGCCACGTGATCAGTGCATGATGAGTCACGTGATCAGTGCATGATCAGTCACGTGATCAGTGTATGATCAGCCACTTGATCAGTGCATGATCAATTACGTGATCAGTGCATGATCAATCATGTGACCAGTACATGGTAGCTATGTGAACATTGTATGATCAGCCACGTGAGCAGTGCATGATCAGTTACGTGATCAGTGCATGATCAGTCACGTGACAGTACATGGTAGCTACGTGATCATTGCATGATCAGCCACGTGATCAGTGCATGATAGCAACGAGATCAGTGCATGATCAGTCACGTGATCAGTGCATGATCAGTCAGGTGAACAGTGCATGATAAGTCACCTGGTCAGTGTATGATCAATTACGTGATCAGTGAATGATCACTCACGTGACCAGTACATGGTAGCTACGTGATCATTGCATGATCAGCCACGTGAGCAGTGCATGATAGCCGCCTGAACACTGCATGATCTGTGACATGATCAGTGTATGTTTATCCACGTGATCACTGCATGGGCAGTCAGGAGATCAGTGCAAGATACAGACGTGATCAGTGCAAGATCAGTCTCGTGATCAGTGTATGATCAACCACGTGATCAGTGCACGATAGCCAGGTAATGAGTGCACGATAGCCAGATGATCAGTGCATTATCAGTCATGTGATCAGTGTATGATCAGCCAAGTAATCAGGGCATGATTGCCAACTCATCAGTGCATGATCAGTCACGTGATCAGTGCATGGTCAGTCACATGATCAGTGCATGATCAGTCACGTGATCAGTGTATGATCATCCAGGTGATCAGTGCATGTTGAGTCGTGTCATCAATGCATGATAGCGCCGTGATCAGTGCATGATCAGTCCCGTGATGAGTGTATGATCAGCCAAGTGATCAGTGCAAGATAGCTACGTGATCAGTGCATGATCAGTCACATGATCAGTGCATGATTAGCCACGTCATCAGTTCATGATAGCCATGTGATCAGTGCATACAATTATGTGATCAGTGCATGTGCAATCACATGATCAGTGCATGAGAGCCACGTGATTAGTGCATGATCAGTCACGTTATAGGTGTGTGATCATCCACGTGAACAGTGCATGCTCAGTCACGTGATCAGGGCCTGCTGAGCTGCGTGATTACTGTCTGCTCATCTGCTTGAAAATTGCCAGCTGAGCTGCACGATTCCTGCCTGTCATCTCCTTGACATTTGCCACTTGTGCTGCGTAATTCCTGCCTGCTAATCTAGTTGATTATTGCCAGCTGAGCAGCATGATTTCTCAGAGCTGAGTTCCATGATTATTGCCTGCTGACTGATTCCTGCCTACTCAGCTCTGTGTTCATTGCTCCAGAGGCACATGATCAGTGTATGACACCAAACATGATCAGCACAAGATGAGTCACATGATCAATGCATGATAAGCCAGGTGATCAGTGCATGATCAGTACGTGATCAGTGCATGATCAGTCATGTGACCAGTATATGGTAGCTGCGTGATCATTGCATGATCAGCCACGTGAGCAGTGCATGATAGCCACGTGATCAGTGCATGATCAGCCACGTGATCAGTGCATGATCAGTCACGTGATCAGTGCATGATCAGCCACGTGATCAGTGCATGATTAGTCACGTGACCAGTACATGGTAGCTACGTGATCATTGCATGATCAGCCACGTGATCTGTGAATGATAGCCACGTGATCAGCGCATGATAGACACGTGATCAGTGCATGATCAGTCACGTGATCAGTGCATGATCAGCCACGTGATCAGTGCATGACCAGGCACATGATCAGTGTATGACCAGCCAAATGATCAATGCATGATAGCCACGAATCAGTGCATGATCAGTCACGTGATCAGTACATGGTCAGTCACGTGATCAGTGCATGATCATGCACGTGATCAGTGCATGGGGAGTCATGTAGTCAATGCATGATAGCGCCACAATCAGTGCACGGTCAGTCCCGTGATGAGTGTATGATCAGCCAAGTGACCAGTGCAAGATAGCTACGTGATCAGTGCATGATCAGTCACATGATCAGTGCATGATCAGCCACGTCATCAGTGCATGAGAGCCACGTGATCAGTGCATGATCATTCACGTTATAGGTGTGTGATCAGCGACGTGAACAGTGCATGCTCAGTCACGTGATCAGGGCCTGCGGAGCTTCGTGATTAGTGTCTGCTCATCTGCTTGACAATTGCCAGCTGAGCTGTACGATTCCTGCCTGTCATTTCCTTGACAATTGCCATCTGTGCTGCATAATTCCTGCCTGCTCATCTACTTGATTATTGCCAGCTGAGCAGCATGTTTTCTCAGAGCTGAGTTCCAGGATTATTGCCTGCTGACTCTTTCATTCGTGCCTACTCAGCTCTTTGTTTATTGCCTCCAGAGGCACATGATCAGGGTATGATAGCAAACATGCTCAGTGCATGATCAGTCACATAGTCAGCGCCATTAAGTGACGTGATCACTACATGATAGTCATGTGATCAGTCCATGCTCAGTCACGGTATCAGTGCATGATCAGCCACGTGATCAGTGCATGATAGCCACGTGATCATTGCATGATAGCCACGTGATCAGTGCATGATCAGCCAGGTGATCAGTGAATGATTGCTACGTGATCAGTTCATGATTAGTCACGTGATCTGTGCATGACCAGGCAGGTGATCAGTGTATGATCAGCCACGTGAACAGTGCATGATAGCCACGTGATCAGTGCATGATCCGTCACCTGATGGGTGTATGATCAGTCACGTGACCGGTACATGGTAGCTACATGATCATTGCATGATCAGCCACTTGAGTAGTGCATGATAGCCACGTGATCAGTGCATGATCAGTCATGTAATCTGTGCATGACCAGGCACGTGATCAGGGTATGACCAGCCATGTGTTCAGTGCATGATAAGTCACGTGATCAGTGCATGATCAGTCAAGTGATCAGTGCATGATCAGCCACATGATCAGTGCATGATCAATTACATCATCAGTACATGATCAGTCACGTGACCAGTACATGGTAGATGCGTGATCAGTGTATGACCAGCCATGTGATCAGTGTATGATAGCCACGTGATCAGTGCATGATCAGTCACGTGATCAGTGCATGATCAGTCACGTGATCAGTGCATGATCAGCCACATGATCAGTGCATGATCAGTCACGTGACCAGCACATGGTAGCTGCGTGATCATTTCATGATCAGCCACGTTAGCAGTGCATGATAGCCACGTGATCAGTGCTTGATCTGCCACGTGATCAGTGCATGATCAGTCACGTGACCAGTACATGGTAGCTACGTGATCATTGCATGATCAGCCACGTGATCAGTGCATGATAGCCACGTGATCAGTGCATGATCAATCACGTGATACATGTGTGATCAGCCACGTGATCCGTGCATGATATCCACGTGATCAGTGAATGATAGCCACGTGATCAGTGCATGATAACCACATGATCAGTGCATGATCAGTCAGGTGATACGTGTGTGATCAGCCACGTGATCAGTGCATGATGAGTCAGGTGATCAGTGCACGATTAATTACGTGATCAGTTCATGATCAGTCACGTGACCAGTACATGGTTGCTAAGTGATCATTGCATGATCAGCCACGTCAGCAGTGCATGATAGCCACGTGATCAGTGCGTGATCAGTCACGTGATCAGTACATGATCAGTCCCGTGAACAGTGCATATTCATTTAAGTGATCTGTGCATGATCAGTCACGTGACCAGTATATGGTACCTACGTGAACATTGCATGACCAGCCAGGTGAGAAGTGCATGATAGCCACATTATGTGTGCATTATCAGTTAAGTGAGCAGAATATGATCAGCCACGTGATCAGTGCATGAGTGCCACGTGATCAGTGCATGATCAGTCACGTGACAGGTGTGTGATAAGCCACGTGAACAGTGCATGTTCAGCCACGTGATCAGTGCATGATATCCACGTGATCAGTGCATGATCAGTCACATGATCAGTGCATGATCAGCCACGTCATCAGTGCATGAGAGCCACGTGATCAGTGCATGATCATTCACGTTATAGGTGTGTGATCAGCGACGTGAACAGTGCATGCTCAGTCACGTGATCAGGGCCTGCTGAGCTTCGTGATTAGTGTCTGCTCATCTGCTTGACAATTGCCAGCTGAGCTGTACGATTCCTGCCTGTCATTTCCTTGACAATTGCCATCTGTGCTGCATAATTCCTGCCTGCTCATCTACTTGATTATTGCCAGCTGAGCAGCATGTTTTCTCAGAGCTGAGTTCCAGGATTATTGCCTGCTGACTCTTTCATTCGTGCCTACTCAGCTCTTTGTTTATTGCCTCCAGAGGCACATGATCAGGGTATGATAGCAAACATGCTCAGTGCATGATCAGTCACATAGTCAGCGCCATTAAGTGACGTGATCACTACATGATAGTCATGTGATCAGTCCATGCTCAGTCACGGTATCAGTGCATGATCAGCCACGTGATCAGTGCATGATAGCCACGTGATCATTGCATGATAGCCAAGTGATCAGTGCATGATCAGCCAGGTGATCAGTGAATGATTGCTACGTGATCAGTTCATGATTAGTCACGTGATCTGTGCATGACCAGGCAGGTGATCAGTGTATGATCAGCCACGTGAACAGTGCATGATAGCCACGTGATCAGTGCATGATCCGTCACCTGATGGGTGTATGATCAGTCACGTGACCGGTACATGGTAGCTACATGATCATTGCATGATCAGCCACTTGAGTAGTGCATGATAGCCACGTGATCAGTGCATGATCAGTCATGTAATCTGTGCATGACCAGGCACGTGATCAGGGTATGACCAGCCATGTGTTCAGTGCATGATAAGTCACGTGATCAGTGCATGATCAGTCAAGTGATCAGTGCATGATCAGCCACATGATCAGTGCATGATCAATTACATCATCAGTACATGATCAGTCACGTGACCAGTACATGGTAGCTGCGTGATCAGTGTATGACCAGCCATGTGATCAGTGTATGATAGCCATGTGATCAGTGCATGATCAGTCACGTGATCAGTGCATGATCAGTCACGTGATCAGTGCATGATCAGCCACATGATCAGTGCATGATCAGTCACGTGACCAGCACATGGTAGCTGCGTGATCATTTCATGATCAGCCACGTTAGCAGTGCATGATAGCCACGTGATCAGTGCTTGATCTGCCACGTGATCAGTGCATGATCAGTCACGTGACCAGTACATGGTAGCTACGTGATCATTGCATGATCAGCCACGTGATCAGTGCATGATAGCCACGTGATCAGTGCATGATCAATCACGTGATACGTGTGTGATCAGCCACGTGATCCGTGCATGATATCCACGTGATCAGTGAATGATAGCCACGTGATCAGTGCATGATAACCACATGATCAGTGCATGACCAGTCAGGTGATACGTGTGTGATCAGCCACGTGATCAGTGCATGATGAGTCAGGTGATCAGTGCAGGATTAATTACGTGATCAGTTCATGATCAGTCACGTGACCAGTACATGGTTGCTAAGTGATCATTGCATGATTAGCCAAGTCAGCAGTGCATGATAGCCACGTGATCAGTGCGTGATCAGACACGTGATCAGTACATGATCAGTCCCGAGAACAGTGCATATTCATTTAAGTGATCTGTGCATGATCAGTCACGTGACCAGTATATGGTACCTACGTGAACATTGCATGACCAGCCAGGTGAGAAGTGCATGATAGCCACCTGATGTGTGCATTATCAGTTAAGTGAGCAGAATATGATCAGCCACGTGATCAGTGCATGAGTGCCACGTGATCAGTGCATGATCAGTCACGTGACAGGTGTGTGATAAGCCACGTGAACAGTGCATGTTCAGCCACGTGATCAGTGCATGATATCCACGTGATCAGTGCATGATCAGTTACGTGAACAGTGTATGATCAAACACGTGATCAGTGCATGATATCCACGTGATCAGTGCATGATCAGTTACGTGAACAGTGTATGATCAGCCACGTGAGCAGTGCATGGTCAGACACGTGAACAGTGTATGATCAAACACGTGATCAGTACATGATATCCACGTGATCAGTGCATGATGAGTCTCGTGAACAGTGCATGATCAGTCACGTAATCAGTGCATGATCAGCCACGTGATCAGTGCATGATCAGTAACTTGACCAGTATATGGTAGCTATGTGATCATTGCATGATCAGCCATGTGATCTGTGCATGATAGCCACGTGATCACTGCATGATAGCCATGTGATCAGTGCATGATCAGTCACGTGATCAGTGCATGATCAGCCACGTGATCAGTGCATGACGAGGCACATGATCAGTATGACCAGCCAAGTGATCAGTGCATGATAGCCACGTGATCAGTGCTTGATCAGTCACGTGATCAGTGCATGATCAGTCACGTGATCAGTGTATGATCAGCCACGTGATCTGTGCCTGATCAGCCACATGACCAGTGCATGATCAATTACGTGATCAGTGCATGATCAGACACGTGACCAGTACATGGTAGCTACGTTATCATTGCATGATCAGCCATGTGAGCAGTGCATGATAGCCACGTGATCAGTGCATGATCAGCCACGGGGTCAGTGCATAATCAGTCACGTGATCAGTGCATGGTCAGTCACGTGATCAGTGCATGATCATCCACATGATCAGTGCATGTGGAGTCATGTAGTCAATGCATGATAGCGCCGTGATCAGTGCACGATCAGTTCCGTGATGAGTGTATGATCAGCCAAGTGATAAGTGCAAGATAGCTACGTGATCAGTGCATGGGCAATCACGTGATCAGTGCATGAGAGCCACGTGATCAGTGCATGATCATTCACGTGATAGGTGTGTGATCAGCGACGTGAACAGTGCATGCTCAGTCACGTGATCAGGGCGTGCTGAGCTGCGTGAATTCTGTCTGCTCATCTGCTTGACAATTGCCAGCTGAGCTGTACGATTCCTGCCTGTCATCTCTTTGACAATTGCCACCTGTGCTGCATAATTCCTGCCTGCTCATCTACTTGATTAGTGCCAGCTGAGCAGCATGATTTCTGAGAGCTGAGTTCCATGATTATAGCCTGCTGACTGATTCCTGCCTACTCAGCTCTTTGTTCATTGCCTCCAGATGCACATGATCAGAGTGTGACACCAAACATGATCAGCACAGGATCAGTCACATGATGAATGCATGATAAGCCAGGTTATCAGTGCATGATCAATTACGTGATCAGTGCATGATCACTCACGGGACCAGTACATGGTAGCTACGTGATCATTGCATGATCAGCCACGTGATCAGTGCATGATCAATTACGAGATCAGTGCATGATCTGTCACATGATTAGTGTACGATCATCCACGTGATCAGTGCATGGGCAGTCATGTGATCAGTGCATGATATAGAGGTGATCAGTGCATGATCATGCTCGTGATCAGTGCATGATAGCCACGTGATCTGTGCATGATCAGTCACGTGACCAGACTATGGTAGCTTCGTGATCATTCCATGACGAACCACGTGAGCAGTGCATGATAGCCACGTGATGTGTGCATGATGAGTTACGTGAGCAGAGTATGATCAGCCACGTGATCAGTGCATGAGTGCCACGTGATCAGTGCATGATATGTCACGTCACAGGTGTGTGATCAGCCACGTGAACAGTGCATGTTCAGCCACGTATTCAGTGCATGATAGCCACGTGATCAGTGCATGATCAGTTACGTGAGCAGTGTATGATCAGCCCCGTGAACAGTGCATGCTCAGTCACGTGATCAGGGCCTGCTGAGCTGCGTGATTACTGTCTGCTCATCTGCTTGACAATTGCCAGCTGAGCTGCATGATTCCTGCCTATCATCTGCTTGACAATTGCCAGCTGTGCTGCGTAATTCCTGCCTGCTCAGCTGCTTGATGATTGCCAGCTGAGCAGCATGATTCCTCACAGCTGATTTCCATGATTATTGCCTGCTGACTTTATGATTCGTGCCTACTCAGCTCTTTGTTTATTGCCTCCAGAGGCACATGATCAGTGTATGATAGCAAACATGATCAGCGCATGATCAGCCATGTGATCAGTGCATGATCATCCACGTGATCCGTGCATGTGGAGTCATGTAGTCAATGCATGATAGCGCCGTGATCAGTGCACGAAAGTCCCTTGATGAGTGTATGATCAGCCAAGTGATCAGTGAAAGATAGCTACGTGATCAGTGCATGATCAGTCACATGATCAGTGCATGATCAGTCACGTGATAGGTGTGTGATCAGCCATGTGAACAGTGCATGCTCAGTCACGTGATCAGGGCCTGCAGAGCTGCGTGATTACTGTCTGCTCATCTGCTTGACAATTTCCAGCTGAGCTGCATGATTCCTGCCTGTCATCTCCTTGACAATTGCCTCCTGTGCTGGGTAATTCCTGCCTGCTAATCTACTTGATTATTGCCAGCTGAGCAGCATGATTTCTCAGAGCTGAGTTCCATGATTATAGCCTGCTGATTGATTCCTGCCTACTCAGCTCTAAGTTCATTGCCTCCAGAGGCACATGATCAGTGTGTGACACCAAACATGATCAGCACATGATGAATCACATGATCAATGCATGATAAGCCAGGTGATCAGTGCATGATCAATTATGTGATCAGTGCATGATCAGTCATGTGACCAGTACATGGTACCTGCGTGATCATTGCATGATCAGCCACGTGAGCAGTGCATGATCAGTCACGTGATCTGTGCATGATCAGTCACGTGATCAGTGCATGATCAATTACCTGATCAGTGCATGATCAGTCACGTGACCAGTGCATGATCAACCACGTGATCAGTGCATGATCAATTACTTGAGCAGTGCATGCTCACTCACGGGAACAGTACATTGTAGCTACATGATCATTGCATGATCAGCCACGTGATCAGTGCATGATCAATTACGTGATCAGTGCATGATCAGTTACGTGAGCAGTGCATGGTCAGACATGTGAACAGTGCATGGTCAGACACGTAAACAGTGTATGTTCAGCCACGTGATCAGTGCATGATATCCAAGGGATCAGTGCATGATCAATCACCTGATCAGTGTATGATCATCCACGTGAACAGTGCATGCTCAGTCACGTGATCTGGGCCTGCTGAGCTGCGTGATTACTGTCTGCTCATCTGCTTGACAATTGCCAGCTGAGCTGCACGATTCCTGCCTGTCATCTGCTTGACAATTGCCAGCTGTGCTGTGTAATTCCTGCCTGCTCAGCTGCTTGATTATTGCCAGCTGAGCAGCATGATTCCTCACAGCTGAATTCCATGATTATTGCCTGCTGACTGTTTGATTCGTGCCTACTCAGCTCTTTGTTTATTGCCTCCAGAGGCACATGATCAGTGTATGATAGCAAACATGATCAGCGCATGATCAGTCACATGATCAGCGCCATTAAGTCACGTGATCACTACATGATAGTCATGTGATCAGTCCATGCTCAGTCACGGTATCAGTGCATGATCAGCCACGTGATGAGTGCATGATAGCCACGTGATCATTGCATGATAGCCACATGATCACTGCATGATCAGCCAGATGATCAGTACATGATAGCTACGTAATCAGTTCATGATTAGTCACCTGATCTGTGCATGACCAGGCACGTGAACAGTGTATGATCAGCCACGTTAACAGTGCAATATAGCCACGTGATCAGTGCATGATCAGTCACCTGAAGGGTGTATGATCGGTCACGTGACCGGTACATGGTAGCTTCATGATCATTGCATGATCAGCCACGTAATCAGTGCATGATAGCCACTTGATCAGGGCATGATCACTCACGTGACCAGTGCATGATCAGCCACGTGAGTAGTGCATGATAGCCACGTGATCACAGCATGATCAGCCACGTGAGTAGTGCATGATAGCCACGTGATCAGTGCATGATCAGACACGATATCAGTGCATGATCCGTCACGTGATCAGTGCATGATCAGCCACGTGATCAGTGCATGACCAGGCGGGTGATCAGTGTATGTCAAGCCAAGTGATCATTGCATTATAGCCACGTGATCAGTGCATGATCAGTCACATGATCAGTGCCTGATCAGTCACGTGATAGGTGTGTGATCATCCACGTGAACAGTGCATGCTGAGTCACGTGATCAGGGCCTGCTGAGCTGCGTGATTACTGTCTGCTCATCTGCTTGACAATTGCCAGCTGAGCTGCACGATTCCTGCCTGTCATCTGCTTGACAATTGCCAGCTGTGCTGCGTAATTCCTGCCTGCTCAGCTGCTTGATTATTGCCAGCTGTGCAGCATGATTACTCACAGCTCAGTTCCATGATTATTGCCTGCTGACTGTTTGATTCGTGCCTACTCAGCTCTTTGTTTATTGCCTCCAGAGGCACATGATCAGTGTATGATAGCAAATATGATCAGCGCATGATCAGTCACATGATCAGCACCATTAAGTCAGGAGATCACTACATGATAGTCATGTGATCTGTCCATGCTCAGTCACAGTATCAGTGCATGATCAGCCACGTGATCACTGTACGATCTGTCACTTGATTAGTGTATGATCATCCACATGACCAGTGCATGGGCAGTCATGTGATCAGTGCATGATTAGACGTGATAAGTTCATTTTCAGTCTCATGGTCAGTGCATGATAGCCACGTGATCAGTGCATGATCAGTCACGTGATCAGTGCATGATCAGCCAGATGATCAGTGCATGATCAATTACGTCATCAGTGCATGATCAGTCACGTGACCAGTACATGGTAGCTGCGTGATCAGTGTATGACCAGCCAAGTGATCAGTGCATGATAGCCACATGTCAGTGCATGATCAGTCACGTGATCAGTGCATGATCAGTCACGTGATCAGTGCATGATCAGCCAAATGATCAGTGCATGATCAATTACGTCATCAGTGCATGATCAGTCACGTGACCAGTACATGGTAGCTATGTGATCATTGCATGATCAGCCAAGTAGCAGTGCATGATAGCCATGTGATCAGTGCATGATCAGTCACGTGATCAGTGCATGATCAGCCACGTGATCAGTGCATGACGAGGCACGTGATCAGTATGACCAGCCAAGTGATCAGTGCAAGATAGCCACGTGATCAGTGCATGATCAGTCACGTGATCAGTGCATGATCAGTCACGTTATCAGTGTATGATCAGCCACGTGATCAGTGCATGATCAGCCACATGACCAGTGCATGATCAATTACGTGATCAGTGCATGATCAGTCACGTGACCAGTACATGGTAGCTACGTGATCATTGCATGATTAGCCATGTGAGCAGTGGATGATAGCCACGTGATCAGTGCATGATCAGCCACGTGGTCAATGCATAATCAGTCACGTGATCAGTGCATGGTCAGTCACGTGATCAGTGCATGATCATCCACGTGATCAGTGCATGTGGAGTCATGTAGTCAATGCATGATAGCGCCGTAATCAGTGCACGATCAGTTCCGTGATGAGTGTATGATCAGCCAAGTGATCAGTGCAAGATAGCTACGTGATCAGTGCATGATCAGTCACATGATCAGTGCATGATCAGCCACGTCATCAGTGCATGATAGCCACGTGAGCAGTGCATACAATTACGTGATCAGTGCATGCGCAATCACGTGATCAGTGCATGAGAGCCACGTGATCAGTGCATGATCATTCACGTGATAGGTGTGTGATCAGCAACATGAACAGTGCATGCTCAGTCACGTGATTAGGGCGTGCTGAGATGCGTGAATACTGTCTGCTCATCTGCTTGACAATTGCCAGCTGAGCTGCACGATTCCTGCCTGTCATCTGCTTGACAATTGCCAGCTGTGCTGTGTAATTCCTGCGGGTTCAGCTGCTTGATTATTGCCAGCTGAGCAGCATGATTCCTCACAGCTGAGTTCCATGATTTTTGCCTGCTGACTGTTTGATTCGTGCCTACTCAGCTCTTTGTTTATTGCCTCCAGAGGCACATGATCAGTGTATGATAGCAAACATGATCAGCGCATGATCAGTCACATGATCAGCGCCATTAAGTCACGTGATCACTACATGATAGTCATGTGATCAGTCCATGCTCAGTCACGGTATCAGTGCATGATCAGCCACGTGATCAGTGCATGATCTGTCACAAGATTAGTGTATGATCATCCACGTGATCAGTGCACGGGCAGTCATGTGATCAGTGCATGATATAGACGTGAACAGTGCATGATCAGTCTCCTGATCAGTGCATGATAGCCACGTGATCAGTGCATGATCAGTCACCTGATGGGTGTATGATTATTCACGTGACCTATACATGGTAGCTACATGATCATTGCATGATCAGCCACGTGAGCAGTGCATGATCAATTACATGATCAGTGCATGATCACTCACGGGACCAGTACATGGTAGCTAGGTGATCATTGCATGATCAGTCACGTGATCAGTGCATGATCAGTCACGTGAACAGTGTATGATCAGCCACGTTAACAGTGAAATATAGCCACGTGATCAGTGCATGATCAGTCACCTGATGGGTGTATGATCGGTCACATGACCGGTACATGGTAGCTTCATGATCATTGCATGATCAGCCACGTAATCAGTGCATGATAGCCACTTGATCAGGGCATGATCAGTCACGTGACCAGTGCATGATCAGCCACGTGAGTAGTGCATGATAGCCACGTGATCACAGCATGATCAGCCACGTGATCAGTGCATGATCAGACACAAGATCAGTGCATGATCAGTCACGTGATCAGTGCATGATCAGCCACGTGATCAGTGCATGACCAGGCAGGTGATCAGTGTATGTCCAGCCAAGTGATCATTGCATTATAGCCACGTGATCAGTGCATGATCAGTCACATGATCAGTGCCTGATCAGTCACGTGATAGGTGTGTGATCATCCACGTGAACAGTGCATGCTGAGTCACGTGCTCAGGGCCTGCTGAGCTGCGTGATTACTGTCTGCTCATCTGCTTGACAATTTCCAGCTGAGCTGCACGATTCCTGCCTGTCATCTCCTTGACAATTGCCACCTGTGCTGCGTAATTCCTGCCTGCTCAGCTCCTTGATTATTGCCAGCTGAGCAGCATGATTTCTCAGAGGTGAGTTACATGATTATAGCCTGCTGACTGATTCCTGCCTACTCAACTCTATGTTCATTGCCTCCAGATGCACATGATCAGTGTGTGACACCAAACATGATCAGCGCATGATCAGTCACATGATCAGCGCCATTAAGTCACGTGATCACTACATGATAGTCATGTGATCACTCCATGCTCAGTCACAGTATCAGTGCATGATCAGCCACGTGATCAGTGCACGATCTGTCTCATGATTAGTGTATGATCATCCACATGACCAGTGCATGGGCAGTCATGTGATCAGTGCATGATTAGACGTGATAAGTTCATTTTCAGTCTCATGGTCAGTGCATGATAGCCACGAGATCAGTGCATGATCAGTCACGTGATCAGTGCATGATCAGCCAGATGATCAGTGCATGATCAATTACGTCATCAGTGCATGATCAGTCACGTGACCAGTACATGGTAGCTGCGTGATCAGTGCATGATCAGCCAAATGATCAGTGCATGATCAATGAGGTCATCAGTGCATGATCAGTCACGTGACCAGTACATGGTAGCTGTGTGATCATTGCATGATCAGCCAAGTAGCAGTGCATGATAGCCACATTATCAGTGCATGATCAGTCACGTGATCAGTGCATGATCAGCCAGATGATCAGTGCATGATCAATTACGTGATCAGTGCATGATCAGTCACGTGACCAGTACATGGTAGCTACATGATCATTGCATGATCAGCCACGTGATCAGTGCATGATAGCCATGTGATCAGTGCATGATCAGTCATGTGATACGTGTGTGTTCATCCACGTGATCAGTGCATGATATCCACGTAATCAGTGAATGATAGCCACGTGATTAGTGCATGATAGCCACGTGATCAGTGCATGATCAGTCACGTGATACGTGTGTGATCAGCCATGTGATCAGTGCGTGATGAGTCAGGTGATCAGTGCAGGATTAATTACGTGATCAGTGCATGATCAGTCACGTGACCAGTACATGGTTGCTACGTGATCATTGCATGATCAGCCACGTGAGCAGTGCATGATAGCCACGTGATCAGTGCATGATCAGTCACGTGATCAGTACATGATCAGTCAACTGAACAGTGCATGATCATTTATGTGATCTGAGCATGATCAGTCACGTGACCAGTATATGGTAGCTACGTGAACATTGCATGACCAGCCAGGTGAGAAGTGCATGATTGCCAAGTGGTGTGTGCATGATCAGTACAGTGAGCAGAGTATGATCAGCCATGTGATCAGTGCATGAGTGCCACGTGATCAGTGCATGATCAGCCACGTGATCTGTGCATGATAGCCAGGTGATCAGTGCATGATAGACACGTGATCAGTGCTTGATCAGTCACGTGATCAGTTTATGATCAGCCACATGATAAGTGCATTACCAGGCACATGATCAGTGTATGACCAGCCAAATGATCAGTGCATGATAGCCACGTGATCAGTGCATGATCAGTCACGTGACCAGTACATGGTAGCTACGTGATCATTGCATGATCAGCCACGTGATCTGTGCATGATAGCCACGTGATCAGTGCATGATAGACACGTGATCAGTGCATGATCAGTCACGTGATCAGTGTATGATCAGCCACATGATCAGTGCATTACCAGGCACATGATCAGTGTATGACCAGCCAAATGATCAGTGCATGATAGCCATGTGATCAGTGCATGATCAGTCACGTGACCAGTACATGGTAGCTACGTGATCATTGCATGATCAGCCACGTGAACTGTGCATGATAGCCACGTGATCAGTGCATGATAGACACGTGATCAGTGCATGATCAGTCACGTGATCAGTGCATGATCAGCCACATGATCAGTGCATTACCAGGCACATGATCAGTGTATGACCAGCCACGGGAGCAGTGCATGATAGCCACGTGATCAGTGCATGATAGCCACGTGATCAGTGCATGATAGCCACGTGATCAGTGCATGATAGACACGTGATCAGTGCATGATCAGTCACGTGATCAGTGCATGATCAGCCACATGATCAGTGCATTACCAGGCACATGATCAGTGTATGACCAGCCACGTGAGCAGTGCATGATAGCCACGTGATCAGTGCATGATCAGTCACGTGATGAGTGCATGGTCAGTCACGTGATCAGTGCATGATCATGCACGTGATCAGTGCATGTGGAGTCATGTAGTCAATGCATGATAGCGCCGCAATCAGTGCACGATCAGTCCCGTGATGAGTGTATGATCAGCCAAGTGACCAGTGCAAGATAGCTACGTGATCAGTGCATGATCAGTCACATGATCAGTGCATGATCAGCCACGTCATCAGTGCATGATAGCCACGTGAGCAGTGCATACAATTACGTGATCAGTGCATGCGCAATCACGTGATCTGTGCATGAGAGCCACGTGATCAGTGCATGGTCATTCACGTGATAGGTGTGTGATCAGCGACGTGAACAGTGCATGCTCAGTCACGTGATCAGGGCCTGCTGAGCTTCGTGATTACTGTCTGCTCATCTGCTTGACAATTGCCAGCTGAGCTGTACGATTCCTGCCTGTCATCTCCTTGACAATTGCCATCTGTGCTGCATAATTCCTGCCTGCTCATCTACTTGATTATTGCCAGTTGAGCAGCATGATTTCTCAGAGCTGAGTTCCATGATTATTGCCTACTGATTCCTGCCTACTCAGCTCTTTGTTCATTGCCTCCAGAGGCACATGATCAGTGTATGACATCAAACATGATCAGCACATGATGAATCACATAATCAATGCATGATAAGCCAGGTGAACAGTGCATGGTCAAGTACGTGATCAGTGCATGATCAGTCATGTGACCAGTACATTGTAGCTGCGTGACCATTGCATGATCAGCCACGTGAGCAGTGCATGATAGCCACGTGATCAGTGCATGATCAGCCACGTGATCAGTGCATGATAGCCACGTGATCATTGCATGATAGCCACATGATCATTGCATGATCAGCCAGGTGATCAGTACATGATAGCTACGTAATCAGTTCATGATTAATCACCTGATCTGTGCATGACCAGGCAGGTGATCAGTGTATGATCAGCGACGTTAACAGTGCAATATAGCCACGTGATCAGTGCATGATCAGTCACCTGATGGGTGTATGATCGGTCACGTGACCGGTACATGGTAGCTTCATGATCATTGCATGATCAGCCACTTGATCAGTGCATGATAGCCACTTGATCAGGGCATGATCAGTCACGTGACCAGTGCATGATCATCCACGTGATCAGTGCATGATCAGTTATGTGAGCAGTGTATGATCAGCCACGTGATCAGTGCATGGTCAGACACGTGAACAGTGTATGATCAGCCACGTGATCAGTGCATGATATCCAAGTGATCAGTGCATGATCAATCACGTGATAAGTGTATGATCAGCCACGTGTACAGTGCATGCTCAGTCACGTGATCAGGGCCTGCTGAGCTGCGTGATTACCGTCTGCTCATCTGCTTGAAAATTGCCAGCCGAGCTGCACGATTCCTGCCTGTCCTCTGCTTGACAATTGCCAGCTGTGCTGCGTAATTCCTGCCTGCTCAGCTGCTTGATTATTGCCAGCTGAGCAGCATGATTCCTCACAGCTGAGTTCCATGATTATTGCCTGCTGACTGTTTGATTCGTGCCTACTCAGCTCTTTGTTTATTGCCTCCAGAGGCACATGATCAGTGTATGATAGCAAACATGATCAGCGCATGATCAGTCACATGATCAGCGCCATTAAGTCACGTGATCACTACATGATAGTCATGTGATCAGTCCATGCTCAGTCACAGTATCAGTGCATGATCAGCCACGTGATCAGTGCACGATCTGTCACATGATTAGTGTATGATCATCCACATGACCAGTGCATGGGCAGTCATGTGATCAGTGCATGATTAGACGTGATAAGTTCATTTTCAGTCTCATGGTCAGTGCATGATAGCCACGTGATCAGTGCATGATCAGTCACGTGATCAGTGCATGATCAGCCACATGATCAGTGCATGATCAATTACGTCATCAGTGCATGATCAGTCACGTGACCAGTACATTGTAGCTGCGTGATCAGTGTATGACCAGCCAAGTGATCAGTGCATGATAGCCACGTGTCAGTGCATGATCAGTCACGTGATCAGTGCATGATCAGTCACGTGATCAGTGCATGATCAGCCAAATAATCAGTGCATGATCAATTACGTCATCAGTGCATGATCAGTCACGTGACCAGTACATGGTAGCTGTGTGATCATTGCATGATCAGCCAAGTAGCAGTGCATGATAGCCACATGATCAGTGCATGATCAGTCACGTGATCAGTGCATGATTATTCACGTGTTCAGTGCATGATCAGACACGTGATCAGTGCATGATCAATTACGTGATCAGTGCATGATCAGTCACGTGACCAGTACATGGTAGCTACATGATCATTGCATGATCAGCCACGTGATCAGTGCATGATAGCCACGTGATCAGTGCATGATCAGTCATGTGATACGTGTGTGTTCATCCACGTGATCAGTGCATGATATCCACGTTATCAGTGAATGATAGCCACGTGATTAGTGCATGATAGCCACGTGATCAGTGCATGATCAGTCACGTGATACGTGTGTGATCAGCCATGTGATCAGTGCGTGATGAGTCAGGTGATCAGTGCAGGATGAATTACGTGATCAGTGCATGATCAGTCACGTGACCAGTACATGGTTGCTACGTGATCATTGCATGATCAGCCACGTGAGCAGTGCATGATAGCCACGTGATCAGTGCATGATCAGTCACGTGATGAGTGCATGGTCAGTCACGTGATCAGTGCATGATCATGCACGTGATCAGTGCATGTGGAGTCCTGTAGTCAATGCATGATAGCGCCACAATCAGTGCACGGTCAGTCCCGTGATTAGTGTATGATCAGCCAAGTGACCAGTGCAAGATAGCTACGTGATCAGTGCATGATCAGTCACATGATCAGTGCATGATCAGCCACGTCATCAGTGCATGATAGCCACGTGAGCAGTGCATACAATTACGTGATCAGTGCATGCGCAATCACGTGATCTGTGCATGAGAGCCACGTGATCAGTGCATGGTCATTCACGTGATAGGTGTGTGATCAGCGACGTGAACAGTGCATGCTCAGTCACGTGATCAGGGCCTGCTGAGCTTCGTGATTACTGTCTGCTCATCTGCTTGACAATTGCCAGCTGAGCTGTACGATTCCTGCCTGTCATCTCCTTGACAATTGCCATCTGTGCTGCATAATTCCTGCCTGCTCATCTACTTGATTATTGCCAGTTGAGCAGCATGATTTCTCAGAGCTGAGTTCCATGATTATTGCCTACTGATTCCTGCCTACTCAGCTCTTTGTTCATTGCCTCCAGAGGCACATGATCAGTGTATGACATCAAACATGATCAGCACATGATGAATCACATAATCAATGCATGATAAGCCAGGTGAACAGTGCATGGTCAAGTACGTGATCAGTGCATGATCAGTCATGTGACCAGTACATTGTAGCTGCGTGACCATTGCATGATCAGCCACGTGAGCAGTGCATGATAGCCACGTGATCAGTGCATGATCAGCCACGTGATCAGTGCATGATAGCCACGTGATCATTGCATGATAGCCACATGATCATTGCATGATCAGCCAGGTGATCAGTACATGATAGCTACGTAATCAGTTCATGATTAATCACCTGATCTGTGCATGACCAGGCAGGTGATCAGTGTATGATCAGCGACGTTAACAGTGCAATATAGCCACGTGATCAGTGCATGATCAGTCACCTGATGGGTGTATGATCGGTCACGTGACTGGTACATGGTAGCTTCATGATAATTGCATGATCAGCCACTTGATCAGTGCATGATAGCCACTTGATCAGGGCATGATCAGTCACGTGACCAGTGCATGATCATCCACGTGATCAGTGCATGATCAGTTATGTGAGCAGTGTATGATCAGCCACGTGATCAGTGCATGGTCAGACACGTGAACAGTGTATGATCAGCCACGTGATCAGTGCATGATATCCAAGTGATCAGTGCATGATCAATCACGTGATAAGTGTATGATCAGCCACGTGTACAGTGCATGATCAGTCACATGATCAGCGCCATTAAGTCACGTGATCACTACATGATAGTCATGTGATCAGTCCATGCTCAGTCACAGTATCAGTGCATGATCAGCCACGTGATCAGTGCACGATCTGTCTCATGATTAGTGTATGATCATCCACATGACCAGTGCATGGGCAGTCATGTGATCAGTGCATGATTAGACGAGATAAGTTCATTTTCAGTCTCATGGTCAGTGCATGATAGCCACGTGATCAGTGCATGATCAGTCACGTGATCAGTGCATGATCAGCCAGATGATCAGTGCATGATCAATTACGTCATCAGTGCATGATCAGTCACGTGACCAGTACATGGTAGCTGCGTGATCAGTGTATGACCAGCCAAGTGATCAGTGCATGATAGCTACGTGTCAGTGCATGATCAGCCAAATGATCAGTGCATGATCAATGAGGTCATCAGTGCATGATCAATCACGTGACCAGTACATGGTAGCTGTGTGATCATTGCATGATCAGCCAAGTAGCAGTGCATGATAGCCACATGATCAGTGCATGATCAGTCACGTGATCAGTGCATGATTATTCACGTGTTCAGTGCATGATCAGACACGTGATCAGTGCATGATCAATTACGTGATCAGTGCATGATCAGTCACGTGACCAGTACATGGTAGCTACATGATCATTGCATGATCAGCCACGTGATCAGTGCATGATAGCCACGTGATCAGTGCATGATCAGTCATGTGATACGTGTGTGTTCATCCACGTGATCAGTGCATGATATCCACGTTATCAGTGAATGATAGCCACGTGATTAGTGCATGATAGCCACGTGATCAGTGCATGATCAGTCACGTGATACGTGTGTGATCAGCCATGTGATCAGTGCGTGATGAGTCAGGTGATCAGTGCAGGATTAATTACGTGATCAGTGCATGATCAGTCACGTGACCAGTACATGGTTGCTACGTGATCATTGCATGATCAGCCACGTGAGCAGTGCATGATAGCCACGTGATCAGTGCATGATCAGTCACGTGATGAGTGCATGGTCAGTCACGTGATCAGTGCATGATCATGCACGTGATCAGTGCATGTGGAGTCATGTAGTCAATGCATGATAGCGCCGCAATCAGTGCACGATCAGTCCCGTGATGAGTGTATGATCAGCCAAGTGACCAGTGCAAGATAGCTACGTGATCAGTGCGTGATCAGTCACATGATCAGTGCATGATCAGCCACGTCATCAGTGCATGATAGCCACGTGAGCAGTGCATACAATTACGTGATCAGTGCATGCGCAATCACGTGATCTGTGCATGAGAGCCACGTGATCAGTGCATGGTCATTCACGTGATAGGTGTGTGATCAGCGACGTGAACAGTGCATGCTCAGTCACGTGATCAGGGCCTGCTGAGCTTCGTGATTACTGTCTGCTCATCTGCTTGACAATTGCCAGCTGAGCTGTACGATTCCTGCCTGTCATCTCCTTGACAATTGCCATCTGTGCTGCATAATTCCTGCCTGCTCATCTACTTGATTATTGCCAGTTGAGCAGCATGATTTCTCAGAGCTGAGTTCCATGATTATTGCCTACTGATTCCTGCCTACTCAGCTCTTTGTTCATTGCCTCCAGAGGCACATGATCAGTGTATGACATCAAACATGATCAGCACATGATGAATCACATAATCAATGCATGATAAGCCAGGTGAACAGTGCATGGTCAAGTACGTGATCAGTGCATGATCAGTCATGTGACCAGTACATTGTAGCTGCGTGACCATTGCATGATCAGCCACGTGAGCAGTGCATGATAGCCACGTGATCAGTGCATGATCAGCCACGTGATCAGTGCATGATAGCCACGTGATCATTGCATGATAGCCACATGATCATTGCATGATCAGCCAGGTGATCAGTACATGATAGCTACGTAATCAGTTCATGATTAATCACCTGATCTGTGCATGACCAGGCAGGTGATCAGTGTATGATCAGCGACGTTAACAGTGCAATATAGCCACGTGATCAGTGCATGATCAGTCACCTGATGGGTGTATGATCGGTCACGTGACCGGTACATGGTAGCTTCATGATCATTGCATGATCAGCCACTTGATCAGTGCATGATAGCCACTTGATCAGGGCATGATCAGTCACGTGACCAGTGCATGATCATCCACGTGATCAGTGCATGATCAGTTATGTGAGCAGTGTATGATCAGCCACGTGATCAGTGCATGGTCAGACACGTGAACAGTGTATGATCAGCCACGTGATCAGTGCATGATATCCAAGTGATCAGTGCATGATCAATCACGTGATAAGTGTATGATCAGCCACGTGTACAGTGCATGCTCAGTCACGTGATCAGGGCCTGCTGAGCTGCGTGATTACCGTCTGCTCATCTGCTTGAAAATTGCCAGCCGAGCTGCACGATTCCTGCCTGTCCTCTGCTTGACAATTGCCAGCTGTGCTGCGTAATTCCTGCCTGCTCAGCTGCTTGATTATTGCCAGCTGAGCAGCATGATTCCTCACAGCTGAGTTCCAGGATTATTGCCTGCTGACTGTTTGATTCGTGCCTACTCAGCTCTTTGTTTATTGCCTCCAGAGGCACATGATCAGTGTATGATAGCAAACATGATCAGCGCATGATCAGTCACATGATCAGCGCCATTAAGTCACGTGATCACTACATGATAGTCATGTGATCAGTCCATGCTCAGTCACAGTATCAGTGCATGATCAGCCACGTGATCAGTGCACGATCTGTCTCATGATTAGTGTATGATCATCCACATGACCAGTGCATGGGCATTCATGTGATCAGTGCATGATTAGACGTGATAAGTTCATTTTCAGTCTCATGGTCAGTGCATGATAGCCACGTGATCAGTGCATGATCAGTCACGTGATCAGTGCATGATCAGCCACATGATCAGTGCATGATCAATTACGTCATCAGTGCATGATCAGTCACGTGACCAGTACATTGTAGCTGCGTGATCAGTGTATGACCAGCCAAGTGATCAGTGCATGATAGCCACGTGTCAGTGCATGATCAGTCACGTGATCAGTGCATGATCAGTCACGTGATCAGTGCATGATCAGCCAAATAATCAGTGCATGATCAATTACGTCATCAGTGCATGATCAGTCACGTGACCAGTACATGGTAGCTGTGTGATCATTGCATGATCAGCCAAGTAGCAGTGCATGATAGCCACATGATCAGTGCATGATCAGTCACGTGATCAGTGCATGATTATTCACGTGTTCAGTGCATGATCAGACACGTGATCAGTGCATGATCAATTACGTGATCAGTGCATGATCAGTCACGTGACCAGTACATGGTAGCTACATGATCATTGCATGATCAGCCACGTGATCAGTGCATGATAGCCACGTGATCAGTGCATGATCAGTCATGTGATACGTGTGTGTTCATCCACGTGATCAGTGCATGATATCCACGTTATCAGTGAATGATAGCCACGTGATTAGTGCATGATAGTCACGTGATCAGTGCATGATCAGTCACGTGATACGTGTGTGATCAGCCATGTGATCAGTGCGTGATGAGTCAGGTGGTCAGTGCAGGATTAATTACGTGATCAGTGCATGATCAGTCATGTGACCAGTACATGGTTGCTACGTGATCATTGCATGATCAGCCACGTGAGCAGTGCATGATAGCCACGTGATCAGTGCATGATCAGTCACGTGATGAGTGCATGGTCAGTCACGTGATCAGTGCATGATCATGCACGTGATCAGTGCATGTGAGTCATGTAGTCAATGCATGATAGCGCCGCAATCAGTGCACGATCAGTCCCGTGATGAGTGTATGATCAGCCAAGTGACCAGTGCAAGATAGCTACGTGATCAGTGCATGATCAGTGCATGATCAGCCACGTCATCAGTGCATGATAGCCACGTGAGCAGTGCATACAATTACGTGATCAGTGCATGCGCAATCACGTGATCTGTGCATGAGAGCCACGTGATCAGTGCATGGTCATTCACGTGATAGGTGTGTGATCAGCGACGTGAACAGTGCATGCTCAGTCACGTGATCAGGGCCTGCTGAGCTTCGTGATTACTGTCTGCTCATCTGCTTGACAATTGCCAGCTGAGCTGTACGATTCCTGCCTGTCATCTCCTTGACAATTGCCATCTGTGCTGCATAATTCCTGCCTGCTCATCTACTTGATTATTGCCAGTTGAGCAGCATGATTTCTCAGAGCTGAGTTCCATGATTATTGCCTACTGATTCCTGCCTACTCAGCTCTTTGTTCATTGCCTCCAGAGGCACATGATCAGTGTATGACATCAAACATGATCAGCACATGATGAATCACATAATCAATGCATGATAAGCCAGGTGAACAGTGCATGGTCAAGTACGTGATCAGTGCATGATCAGTCATGTGACCAGTACATTGTAGCTGCGTGACCATTGCATGATCAGCCACGTGAGCAGTGCATGATAGCCACGTGATCAGTGCATGATCAGCCACGTGATCAGTGCATGATAGCCACGTGATCATTGCATGATAGCCACATGATCATTGCATGATCAGCCAGGTGATCAGTACATGATAGCTACGTAATCAGTTCATGATTAATCACCTGATCTGTGCATGACCAGGCAGGTGATCAGTGTATGATCAGCGACGTTAACAGTGCAATATAGCCACGTGATCAGTGCATGATCAGTCACCTGATGGGTGTATGATCGGTCACGTGACCGGTACATGGTAGCTTCATGATCATTGCATGATCAGCCACTTGATCAGTGCATGATAGCCACTTGATCAGGGCATGATCAGTCACGTGACCAGTGCATGATCATCCACGTGATCAGTGCATGATCAGTTATGTGAGCAGTGTATGATCAGCCACGTGATCAGTGCATGGTCAGACACGTGAACAGTGTATGATCAGCCACGTGATCAGTGCATGATATCCAAGTGATCAGTGCATGATCAATCACGTGATAAGTGTATGATCAGCCACGTGTACAGTGCATGCTCAGTCACGTGATCAGGGCCTGCTGAGCTGCGTGATTACCGTCTGCTCATCTGCTTGAAAATTGCCAGCCGAGCTGCACGATTCCTGCCTGTCCTCTGCTTGACAATTGCCAGCTGTGCTGCGTAATTCCTGCCTGCTCAGCTGCTTGATTATTGCCAGCTGAGCAGCATGATTCCTCACAGCTGAGTTCCATGATTATTGCCTGCTGACTGTTTGATTCGTGCCTACTCAGCTCTTTGTTTATTGCCTCCAGAGGCACATGATCAGTGTATGATAGCAAACATGATCAGCGCATGATCAGTCACATGATCAGCGCCATTAAGTCACGTGATCACTACATGATAGTCATGTGATCAGTCCATGCTCAGTCACAGTATCAGTGCATGATCAGCCACGTGATCAGTGCACGATCTGTCTCATGATTAGTGTATGATCATCCACATGACCAGTGCATGGGCAGTCATGTGATCAGTGCATGATTAGACGTGATAAGTTCATTTTCAGTCTCATGGTCAGTGCATGATAGCCACGTGATCAGTGCATGATCAGTCACGTGATCAGTGCATGATCAGCCACATGATCAGTGCATGATCAATTACGTCATCAGTGCATGATGAGTCACGTGACCAGTACATTGTAGCTGCGTGATCAGTGTATGACCAGCCAAGTGATCAGTGCATGATAGCCACGTGTCAGTGCATGATCAGTCACGTGATCAGTGCATGATCAGTCACGTGATCAGTGCATGATCAGCCAAATAATCAGTGCATGATCAATTACGTCATCAGTGCATGATCAGTCACGTGACCAGTACATGGTAGCTGTGTGATCATTGCATGATCAGCCAAGTAGCAGTGCATGATAGCCACATGATCAGTGCATGATCAGTCACGTGATCAGTGCATGATTATTCACGTGTTCAGTGCATGATCAGACACGTGATCAGTGCATGATCAATTACGTGATCAGTGCATGATCAGTCACGTGACCAGTACATGGTAGCTACATGATCATTGCATGATCAGCCACGTGATCAGTGCATGATAGCCATGTGATCAGTGCATGATCAGTCATGTGATACGTGTGTGTTCAGCCACGTGATCAGTGCATGATATCCACGTTATCAGTGAATGATAGCCACGTGATTAGTGCATGATAGCCACTTGATCAGTGCATGATCAGTCACGTGATACGTGTGTGATCAGCCATGTGATCAGTGCGTGATGAGTCAGGTGATCAGTGAAGGATTAATTACGTGATCAGTGCATGATCATCACGTGACCAGTACATGCTTGCTACGTGATCATTGCATGATCAGCCACGTGAGCAGTGCACGATAGCCACGTGATCAGTGCATAATCAGTCACGTGATCAGTACATGATCAGTCAACTGAACAGTGCATGATCATTTACGTGATCTGAGCATGATCAGTCACGTGACCAGTATATGGTAGCTACGTGAACATTGAATGACCAGCCAGGTGAGAAGTGCATGATAGCCAAGTGATGTGTGCATGATCAGTTACGTGAGCAGAGTATGATCAGCCATGTGATCAGTGCATGAGTGCCACGTGATCAGTGCATGATCAGTCACGTGACAGGTGTGTGGTAAGCCACGTGAACAGTGCATGTTCAGCCACATGATCAGTGCATGATATCCACGTGATCAGTGCATGATCAGTTACGTGAACAGTGTATGATCAGCCACGTGAGCAGTGTATGGTCAGACACGTGAACAGTGGATGATCAAACACGTGATCAGTGCATGATATCCACGTGATCAGTGCATGATGAGTCTCGTGAACAGTGCATGATCAGTCACGTGATCAGTGCATGATCAGCCACGTGATCAGTGCATGACCAGGCAGGTGATCAGTGTATGTCCAGCCAAGTGATCATTGCATTATAGCCACGTGATCAGTGCATGATCAGTCACATGATCAGTGCCTGATCAGTCACGTGATAGGTGTGTGATCATCCACGTGAACAGTGCATGCTGAGTCACGTGCTCAGGGCCTGCTGAGCTGCGTGATTACTGTCTGCTCATCTGCTTGACAATTTCCAGCTGAGCTGCACGATTCCTGCCTGTCATCTCCTTGACAATTGCCACCTGTGCTGCGTAATTCCTGCCTGCTCAGCTCCTTGATTATTGCCAGCTGAGCAGCATGATTTCTCAGAGGTGAGTTCCATGATTATAGCCTGCTGACTGATTCCTGCCTACTCAGCTCTATGTTCATTGCCTCCAGATGCACATGATCAGTGTGTGACACCAAACATGATCAGCGCATGATCAGTCACATGATCAGTGCCATTAAGTCACGTGATCACTACATGATAGTCATGTGATCAGTCCATGCTCAGTCACAGTATCAGTGCATGATCAGCCACGTGATCAGTGCACGATCTGTCTCATGATTAGTGTATGATCATCCACATGACCAGTGCATGGGCAGTCATGTGATCAGTGTATGATTAGACGTGATAAGTTCATTTTCAGTCTCATGGTCAGTGCATGATAGCCACGTGATCAGTGCATGATCAGTCACGTGATCAGTGCATGGTCCGCCAGATGATCAGTGCATGATCAATTACGTCATCAGTGCATGATCAGTCACGTGACCAGTACATGGTAGCTGCGTGATCAGTGTATGACCAGCCAAGTGATCAGTGCATGATAGCTACGTGTCAGTGCATGATCAGCCAAATGATCAGTGCATGATCAATGAGGTCATCAGTGCATGATCAGTCACGTGACCAGTACAAGGTAGCTGTGTGATCATTGCATGATCAGCCAAGTAGCAGTGCATGATAGCCACATGATCAGTGCATGATCAGTCACGTGATCAGTGCATGATTATTCACGTGTTCAGTGCATGATCAGACACGTGATCAGTGCATGATCAATTACGTGATCAGTGCATGATCAGTCACGTGACCAGTACATGGTAGCTACATGATCATTGCATGATCAGCCACGTGATCAGTGCATGATAGCCACGTGATCAGTGCATGATCAGTCATGTGATACGTGTGTGTTCATCCACGTGATCAGTGCATGATATCCACGTTATCAGTGAATGATAGCCACGTGATTAGTGCATGATAGCCACGTGATCAGTGCATGATCAGTCACGTGATACGTGTGTGATCAGCCATGTGATCAGTGCGTGATGAGTCAGGTGATCAGTGCAGGATTAATTACGTGATCAGTGCATGATCAGTCACGTGACCAGTACATGGTTGCTACGTGATCATTGCATGATCAGCCACGTGAGCAGTGCACGATAGCCACGTGATCAGTGCATGATCAGTCACGTGATCAGTACATGATCAGTCAACTGAACAGTGCATGATCATTTATGTGATCTGAGCATGATCAGTCACGTGACAAGTATATGGTAGCTACGTGAACATTGCACGACCAGCCAGGTGAGAAGTGCATGATAGCCAAGTGATGTGTGCATGATCAGTACAGTGAGCAGAGTATGATCAGCCATGTGATCAGAGCATGAGTGCCACGTGATCAGTGCATGATCAGCCACGTGATCTGTGCATGATAGCCACGTGATCAGTGCATGATAGACACGTGATCAGTGCATGATCAGTCACGTGATCAGTGTATGATCAGCCACATGATCAGTGCATTACCAGGCTCATGATCAGTGTATGACCAGCCAAATGATCAGTGCATGATAGCCACGTGATCAGTGCATGATCAGTCACGTGACCAGTACATGGTAGCTACGTGATCATTGCATGATCAGCCACGTGATCTGTGCATGATAGCCACGTGATCAGTGCATGATAGACACGTGATCAGTGCATGATCAGTCACGTGATCAGTGTATGATCAGCCACATGATCAGTGCATTACCAGGCACATGATCAGTGTATGACCAGCCAAATGATCAGTGCATGATAGCCACGTGATCAGTGCATGATCAGTCACGTGACCAGTACATGGTAGCTACGTGATCATTGCATGATCAGCCACGTGAGCAGTGCATGATAGCCACGTGATCATTGCATGATCTGTGACATGATCAGTGTATGTTTATCCACGTGATCAGTGCATGGGCAGTCAGGTGATCAGTGCATGATACAGACGTGATCAGTGCAAGATCAGTCTCGTGATCAGTGCATGATCAGTCACGTGATCAATGCATGGTCAGCCAAATAATCAGTGCATGATCAATTACGTCATCAGTGCATGATCAGTCACGTGACCAGTACATGGTAGCTGTGTGATCATTGCATGATCAGCCAAGTAGCAGTGCATGATAGCCACATGATCAGTGCATGATCAGTCACGTGATCAGTGCATGATTATTCACGTGTTCAGTGCATGATCAGACACGTGATCAGTGCATGATCAATTACGTGATCAGTGCATGATCAGTCACGTGACCAGTACATGGTAGCTACATGATCATTGCATGATCAGCCACGTGATCAGTGCATGATAGCCATGTGATCAGTGCATGATCAGTCATGTGATACGTGTGTGTTCAGCCACGTGATCAGTGCATGATATCCACGTTATCAGTGAATGATAGCCACGTGATTAGTGCATGATAGCCACTTGATCAGTGCATGATCAGTCACGTGATACGTGTGTGATCAGCCATGTGATCAGTGCGTGATGAGTCAGGTGATCAGTGAAGGATTAATTACGTGATCAGTGCATGATCATCACGTGACCAGTACATGCTTGCTACGTGATCATTGCATGATCAGCCACGTGAGCAGTGCACGATAGCCACGTGATCAGTGCATAATCAGTCACGTGATCAGTACATGATCAGTCAACTGAACAGTGCATGATCATTTACGTGATCTGAGCATGATCAGTCACGTGACCAGTATATGGTAGCTACATGAACATTGAATGACCAGCCAGGTGAGAAGTGCATGATAGCCACGTGATGTGTGCATGATCAGTTACGTGAGCAGAGTATGATCAGCCATGTGATCAGTGCATGAGTGCCACGTGATCAGTGCATGATCAGTCACGTGACAGGTGTGTGGTAAGCCACGTGAACAGTGCATGTTCAGCCACATGATCAGTGCATGATATCCACGTGATCAGTGCATGATCAGTTACGTGAACAGTGTATGATCAGCCACGTGAGCAGTGTATGGTCAGACACGTGAACAGTGGATGATCAAACACGTGATCAGTGCATGATATCCACGTGATCAGTGCATGATGAGTCTCGTGAACAGTGCATGATCAGTCACGTGATCAGTGGATGATCAGCCACGTGATCAGTGCATGACCAGGCAGGTGATCAGTGTATGTCCAGCCAAGTGATCATTGCATTATAGCCACGTGATGAGTGCATGATCAGTCACATGATCAGTGCCTGATCAGTCACGTGATAGGTGTGTGATCATCCACGTGAACAGTGCATGCTGAGTCACGTGCTCAGGGCCTGCTGAGCTGCGTGATTACTGTCTGCTCATCTGCTTGACAATTTCCAGCTGAGCTGCACGATTCCTGCCTGTCATCTCCTTGACAATTGCCACCTGTGCTGCGTAATTCCTGCCTGCTCAGCTCCTTGATTATTGCCAGCTGAGCAGCATGATTTCTCAGAGGTGAGTTCCATGATTATAGCCTGCTGACTGATTCCTGCCTACTCAGCTCTATGTTCATTGCCTCCAGATGCACATGATCAGTGTGTGACACCAAACATGATCAGCGCATGATCAGTCACATGATCAGCGCCATTAAGTCACGTGATCACTACATGATAGTCATGTGATCACTCCATGCTCAGTCACAGTATCAGTGCATGATCAGCCACGTGATCAGTGCACGATCTGTCTCATGATTAGTGTATGATCATCCACATGACCAGTGCATGGGCAGTCATGTGATCAGTGCATGATTAGACGAGATAAGTTCATTTTCAGTCTCATGGTCAGTGCATGATAGCCACGTGATCAGTGCATGATCAGTCACGTGATCAGTGCATGGTCCGCCAGATGATCAGTGCATGATCAATTACGTCATCAGTGCATGATCAGTCACGTGACCAGTACATGGTAGCTGCGTGATCAGTGTATGACCAGCCAAGTGATCAGTGCATGATAGCTACGTGTCAGTGCATGATCAGCCAAATGATCAGTGCATGATCAATGAGGTCATCAGTGCATGATCAGTCACGTGACCAGTACATGGTAGCTGTGTGATCATTGCATGATCAGCCAAGTAGCAGTGCATGATAGCCACATGATCAGTGCATGATCAGTCACGTGATCAGTGCATGATTATTCACGTGTTCAGTGCATGATCAGACACGTGATCAGTGCATGATCAATTACGTGATCAGTGCATGATCAGTCACGTGACCAGTACATGGTAGCTACATGATCATTGCATGATCAGCCACGTGATCAGTGCATGATAGCCACGTGATCAGTGCATGATCAGTCATGTGATACGTGTGTGTTCATCCACGTGATCAGTGCATGATATCCACGTTATCAGTGAATGATAGCCACGTGATTAGTGCATGATAGCCACGTGATCAGTGCATGATCAGTCACGTGATACGTGTGTGATCAGCCATGTGATCAGTGCGTGATGAGTCAGGTGATCAGTGCAGGATTAATTACGTGATCAGTGCATGATCAGTCACGTGACCAGTACATGGTTGCTACGTGATCATTGCATGATCAGCCACGTGAGCAGTGCACGATAGCCAAGTGATCAGTGCATGATCAGTCACGTGATCAGTACATGATCAGTCAACTGAACAGTGCATGATCATTTATGTGATCTGAGCATGATCAGTCACGTGACAAGTATATGGTAGCTACGTGAACATTGCACGACCAGCCAGGTGAGAAGTGCATGATAGCCAAGTGATGTGTGCATGATCAGTACAGTGAGCAGAGTATGATCAGCCATGTGATCAGTGCATGAGTGCCACGTGATCAGTGCATGATCAGCCACGTGATCTGTGCATGATAGCCACGTGATCAGTGCATGATAGACACGTGATCAGTGCATGATCAGTCACGTGATCAGTGTATGATCAGCCACATGATCAGTGCATTACCAGGCTCATGATCAGTGTATGACCAGCCAAATGATCAGTGCATGATAGCCACGTGATCAGTGCATGATCAGTCACGTGACCAGTACATGGTAGCTACGTGATCATTGCATGATCAGCCACGTGATCTGTGCATGATAGCCACGTGATCAGTGCATGATAGACACGTGATCAGTGCATGATCAGTCACGTGATCAGTGTATGATCAGCCACATGATCAGTGCATTACCAGGCACATGATCAGTGTATGACCAGCCAAATGATCAGTGCATGATAGCCACGTGATCAGTGCATGATCAGTCACGTGACAGGTGTGCGGTAAGCCACGTGAACAGTGCATGTTCAGCCACATGATCAGTGCATGATATCCACGTGATCAGTGCATGATCAGTTACGTGAACAGTGTATGATCAGCCATGTGAGCAGTGTATGGTCAGACACGTGAACAGTGGATGATCAAACACGTGATCAGTGCATGAGTGCCACGTGATCAGTGCATGATGAGTCTCGTGAACAGTGCATGATCAGTCACGTGATCAATGCATGATCAGCCACGTCATCAGTGCATGATAGCCACGTGAGCAGTGCATACAATTACGTGATCAGTGCATGCGCAATCATGGGATCAGTGCATGAGAGCCACGTGATCAGTGCATGATCATTCACGTGATAGGTGTGTGATCAGCGACGTGAACAGTGCATGCTCAGTCACGTGATCAGGGCCTGCTGAGCTGCGTGATTACTGTCTGCTCATCTGCTTGACAATTGCCAGCTGAGCTGTACGATTCCTGCCTGTCATCTCCTTGACAATTGCCACCTGTGCTGCATAATTCCTGCCTGCTCATCTACTTGATTATTGCCACCTGTGCAGCATGATTTCTCAAAGCTGAGTTCCATGATTATAACCTGCTGACTGATTCCTGCCTACTAAGCTCTTTGTTCAGTGCCTCCAGATGCACATGATCAGTGTGTGACACCAAACATGATCAGCACATGATCAGTCACATGATGAATGCATGATAAGCCAGGTGATCAGTGCATGATCAATTACGTGATCAGTGCATGATCAGTCATGTGACCAGTACATGGTGGCTGCGTGATCACTGAATGATCAGCCACGTGAGCAGTGCATGATAGCCACGTGATCAGTGCATGATAAGTCACGTGATCAGTGCATGTTCAGTCACGTGTTCAGTGCATGATCAATTACGTGATCAGTGCATGATCACTCACGGGACCAGTACATGGTAGCTAGGTGATCATTGCATGATCAGCCACGTGATCAGTGCATGATCAGTTACGTGATCAGTGCAGGATCAGTTACGTGAGCAGTGTATGATCAGCCACGTGATCAGTGCATGCTCAGACATGTGAACAGTGTATGATTAGCCACGTGATCAGTGCATGATATCCACGTGATCAGTGCATGATCAGTCACGTGATCAGTGTATGATCAGCCACGTGAACAGTGCATGCTCAGTCACGTGATCAGGGCCTGCTGAGCTGCGTGATTCCTGTCTGCTCATCTGCTTGACAATTGCCAGCTGTGCTGTGTAATTCCTGCCTGCTCAGCTGCTTGATTATTGACAGCTGAGCAGCATGATTCCTCACACCTGAGTTCCATGATTATTGCCTGCTGACTGTTTGATTCGTGCCTACTCAGCTCTTTGTTTCTTGCCTCCAGAGGCACATGATCAGTGTATGATAGCAAACATGATCAGCGCATGATCAGTCACATGATCAGCGCCATTAAGTCACGTGATCACTACATGATAGTCATGTGATCAGTCCATGCTCAGTCACGGTATCAGTGCATGATCAGCCACGTGATCAGTGCATGATAGCCACGTGATCAGTGCATGATCAGCCACGTGATCAGTGCATGATCAGCCACGTGATCAGTGCATGATTGCCACGTGATCAGTGCATGATCAGTCACGTGATCAGTGCATGATCAGGCACGTGATCAGTGCATGATCAGCCACGTGATCAGTGCATGATAGCCACGTGATCAGTGCATGATCAGTCACGTGATCAGTGCATGATCAGTCACGTGACCAGTACATGATAGCTACATGATCATTGCATGATCAGCCACGTGAGTAGTGCATGATAGCCACGTGATCAGTGCATGATCAGTCACGTGATCAGTGCATGATCAGTCATGTGATCAGTGCATGATCAGGCACGTGATCAGTGCATGATCAGCCACGTGATCAGTGCATGATAGCCACGTGATCAGTGCATGATCAGTCACGTGATCAGTGCATGATCAGCCACGTGATCAGTGCATGATCAATTACGTGATCAGTGCATGATCAGTCACGTGATCAGTGCATGGTAGCTACGTGATCAGTGCATGATCAGCCACGTGATCAGTGCATGATAGCCACGTGATCAGTGCATGATCAGTCACGTGATCAGTGCATGATCAGTCACGTGATCAGTGCATGATCAGCCACGTGATCAGTGCATGATCAGTCACGTGATCAGTGCATGGTAGCTGCGTGATCATTGCATGATCAGCCACGTGATCAGTGCATGATAGCCACGTGATCAGTGCATGATCAGCCACGTGATCAGTGCATGATCAGTTACGTGATCAGTGCATGATCAGTCACGTGATCAGTGCATGGTAGCTACGTGATCAGTGCATGATCAGCCACGTGATCAGTGCATGATAGCCACGTGATCAGTGCATGATAGCCACGTGATCAGTGCATGATCAGTCACGTGATACAGTGTGATCAGCCACGTGATCAGTGCATGATATCCACGTGATCAGTGCATGATAGCCACGTGATCAGTGCATGATCAGTCACGTGATCAGTGCATGATCAGCCACGTGATAGTGTGATCAGCCACGTGATCAGTGCATGATGAGTCACGTGATCAGTGCATGATCATTACGTGATCAGTGCATGATCAGTCACGTGACCAGTACATGGTTGCTACGTGATCATTGCATGATCAGCCACGTGAGCAGTGCATGATAGCCACGTGATCAGTGCATGATCAGTCACGTGATCAGTGCATGATCAGTCACGTGATCAGTGCATGATCATTTACGTGATCTGTGCATGATCAGTCACGTGACCAGTATATGGTAGCTACGTGATCATTGCATGATCAGCCACGTGATCAGTGCATGATAGCCACGTGATGTGCATGATCAGTTACGTGAGCAGTGTATGATCAGCCACGTGATCAGTGCATGAGTGCCACGTGATCAGTGCATGATCAGTCACGTGATCAGTGTGTGATCAGCCACGTGATCAGTGCATGATCAGCCACGTGATCAGTGCATGATAGCCACGTGATCAGTGCATGATCAGTTACGTGATCAGTGCATGATCAGCCACGTGATCAGTGCATGATCAGACACGTGATCAGTGTATGATCAGCCACGTGATCAGTGCATGATATCCACGTGATCAGTGCATGATCAGTCACGTGATCAGTGCATGATCAGTCATGATCAGTGCATGATCAGCCACGTGATCAGTGCATGATAGCCACGTGATCAGTGCATGATCAGTCACGTGATCAGTGCATGATCAGTCACGTGATCAGTGCATGATCAGCCACGTGATCAGTGCATGATCAATTACGTGATCAGTGCATGATCAGTCACGTGACCAGTACATGGTAGCTACGTGATCATTGCATGATCAGCCACGTGATCAGTGCATGATAGCCACGTGATCAGTGCATGATCAGTCACGTGATCAGTGCATGATCAGTCACGTGATCAGTGCATGATCAATTACGTGATCAGTGCATGATCAGTCACGTGATCAGTGCATGTAAGCTACGTGATCAGTGCATGATCAGCCACGTGATCAGTGCATGATAGCCACGTGATCAGTGCATGATCAGCTACGTGATCAGTGCATGATCAGCCACGTGATCAGTGCATGATCAGTCACGTGATCAGTGCATGATCAGCCACGTGATCAGTGCATGATACCACGTGATCAGTGCATGATCAGTCACGTGATCAGTGCATGATCAGCCACGTGATCAGTGCATGATCAGTCACGTGATCAGTGCATGATAGCCACGTGATCAGTGCATGATCAGTCACGTGATCAGTGCATGATCAGCCACGTGATCAGTGCATGATCAGCCACGTGATCAGTGCATGATAGCCACGTGATCAGTGCATGATCAGTCACGTGATCAGTGCATGATCAGGCACGTGATCAGTGCATGATCAGCCACGTGATCAGTGCATGATAGCCACGTGATCAGTGCATGATCAGTCACGTGATCAGTGCATGATCAGCCACGTGATCAGTGCATGATCAATTACGTGATCAGTGCATGATCAGTCACGTGACCAGTACATGGTTGCTACGTGATCATTGCATGATCAGCCACGTGATCAGTGCATGATAGCCACGTGATCAGTGCATGATCAGTCACGTGATCAGTGCATGATCAGTCACGTGATCAGTGCATGATCATTTACGTGATCAGTGCATGATCAGTCACGTGACCAGTATATGGTAGCTACGTGATCATTGCATGATCAGCCACGTGATCAGTGCATGATAGCCACGTGATCAGTGCATGATCAGTCACGTGATCAGTGCATGATCAGCCACGTGATCAGTGCATGATCAGTCACGTGATCAGTGCATGATCAGCCACGTGATCAGTGCATGATCAGTCACGTGATCAGTGCATGATCAGTCACGTGATCAGTGCATGATAGCCACGTGATCAGTGCATGATCAGCCACGTGATCAGTGCATGATCAGCCACGTGATCAGTGCATGATCAGTCACGTGATCAGTGCATGATAGCTACGTGATCAGTGCATGATCAGCCACGTGATCAGTGCATGATAGCCACGTGATCAGTGCATGATCAGCCACGTGATCAGTGCATGATCAGTCACGTGATCAGTGCATGATCAGTCACGTGATCAGTGCATGGTAGCTACGTGATCAGTGCATGATCAGCCACGTGATCAGTGCATGATAGCCACGTGATCAGTGCATGATCAGCAACGTGATCAGTGCATGATCAATCACGTGATCAGTGCATGATCAGTCACGTGATCAGTGCATGGTAGCTACGTGATCAGTGCATGATCAGCCACGTGATCAGTGCATGATAGCCACGTGATCAGTGCATGATCAGTCACATGATCAGTGCATGATCATCCACGTGATCAGTGCATGATCAGTCACGTGATCAGTGCATGATCAGACGTGATCAGTGCATGATCAGTCACGTGATCAGTGCATGATCAGCCACGTGATCAGTGCATGATAGCCACGTGATCAGTGCATGATAGCCAGTGATCAGTGCATGATCAGTCCGTGATCAGTGCATGATCAGCCACGTGATCAGTGCATGATCCCACTGATCAGTGCATGATCAGTCACGTGATCAGTGCATGATCAGTCACGTGATCAGTGCATGATCAGTCACGTGATCAGTGCATGATCAGCCACGTGATCAGTGCATGATCAGTCATGTGATCAGTGCATGATAGCCCGTGATCAGTGCATGATCAGTCCCGTGATCAGTGCATGATCAGCCACGTGATCAGTGCATGATAGCCACGTGATCAGTGCATGATCAGCCACGTGATCAGTGCATGATCAGCCACGTGATCAGTGCATGACAATTACGTGATCAGTGCATGATCAGCACGTGATCAGTGCATGATAGCCACGTGATCAGTGCATGATCAGTCACGTGATAGGTGTGTGATCAGCCACGTGAACAGTGCATGCTCAGTCACGTGATCAGGGCCTGCTGAGCTGCGTGATTACTGTCTGCTCATCTGCTTGACAATTGCCAGCTGAGCTGCACGATTCCTGCCTGTCATCTGCTTGACAATTGCCACCTGTGCTGCATAATTCCTGCCTGCTCATCTGCTTGATTATTGCCAGCTGAGCAGCATGATTTCTCACAGCTGAGTTCCATGATTATTGCCTGCTGACTGATTCCTGCCTACTCAGCTCTTTGTTCATTGCCTCCAGAGGCACATGATCAGTGTATGACACCAAACATGATCAGCACATGATCAGTCACATGATCAGTGCATGATAAGCCACGTGATCAGTGCATGATCAATTACGTGATCAGTGTATGATCAGTCATGTGACCAGTACATGGTAGCTGCGTGATCAGTGCATGATCAGCCACGTGATCAGTGCATGATCAGTCACGTGATCAGTGCATGATCAGTCCCGTGATCAGTGCATGATCAGTCACGTGATCAGTGCATGATCAGTCACGTGATCAGTGCATGATAGCCACGTGATCAGTGCATGATCAGCCACGTGATCAGTGCATGATCAGCCACGTGATCAGTGCATGATCAGTTACGTGATCAGTGTATGATCAGCCACGTGATCAGTGCATGATCAGACACGTGATCAGTGTATGATCAGCCACGTGATCAGTGCATGATATCCACGTGATCAGTGCATGATCAGTCACGTGATCAGTGTATGATCAGCCACGTGAACAGTGCATGCTCAGTCACGTGATCAGGGCCTGCTGAGCTGCGTGATTCCTGTCTGCTCATCTGCTTGACAATTGCCAGCTGTGCTGTGTAATTCCTGCCTGCTCAGCTGCTTGATTATTGCCAGCTGAGCAGCATGATTCCTCACACCTGAGTTCCATGATTATTGCCTGCTGACTGTTTGATTCGTGCCTACTCAGCTCTTTGTTTATTGCCTCCAGAGGCACATGATCAGTGTATGATAGCAAACATGATCAGCGCATGATCAGTCACATGATCAGCGCCATTAAGTCACGTGATCACTACATGATAGTCATGTGATCAGTCCATGCTCAGTCACGGTATCAGTGCATGATCAGCCACGTGATCAGTGCATGATAGCCACGTGATCAGTGCATGATCAGCCACGTGATCAGTGCATGATCAGCCACGTGATCAGTGCATGATTGCTACGTGATCAGTGCATGATCAGTCACGTGATCAGTGCATGATCAGGCACGTGATCAGTGCATGATCAGCCACGTGATCAGTGCATGATAGCCACGTGATCAGTGCATGATCAGTCACGTGATCAGTGCATGATCAGTCACGTGACCGTACATGATAGCTACATGATCATTGCATGATCAGCCACGTGAGTAGTGCATGATAGCCACGTGATCAGTGCATGATCAGTCACGTGATCAGTGCATGATCAGTCATGTGATCAGTGCATGATCAGGCACGTGATCAGTGCATGATCAGCCACGTGATCAGTGCATGATAGCCACGTGATCAGTGCATGATCAGTCACGTGATCAGTGCATGATCAGTCACGTGATCAGTGCATGATCAGCCACGTGATCAGTGCATGATCAATTACGTGATCAGTGCATGATCAGTCACGTGATCAGTGCATGATAGCTGCGTGATCAGTGCATGATCAGCCACGTGATCAGTGCATGATCAGTCACGTGATCAGTGCATGATCAGCCACGTGATCAGTGCATGATCAGCCACGTGATCAGTGCATGATCAATTACGTGATCAGTGCATGATCAGTCACGTGATCAGTACATGGTAGCTACGTGATCATTGCATGATCAGCCACGTGATCAGTGCATGATAGCCACGTGATCAGTGCATGATAGCCACGTGATCAGTGCATGATCAGTCACGTGATACGTGTGTGATCAGCCACGTGATCAGTGCATGATATCCACGTGATCAGTGCATGATAGCCACGTGATCAGTGCATGATAGCCACGTGATCAGTGCATGATCAGTCACGTGATACGTGTGATCAGCCACGTGATCAGTGCATGATGAGTCACGTGATCAGTGCAGGATCATTACGTGATCAGTGCATGATCAGTCACGTGACCAGTACATGGTTGCTACGTGATCATTGCATGATCAGCCACGTGAGCAGTGCATGATAGCCACGTGATCAGTGCATGATCAGTCACGTGATCAGTGCATGATCAGTCACGTGATCAGTGCATGATCATTTACGTGATCTGTGCATGATCAGTCACGTGACCAGTATATGGTAGCTACGTGATCATTGCATGATCAGCCACGTGAGCAGTGCATGATAGCCACGTGATGTGCATGATCAGTTACGTGAGCAGTGTATGATCAGCCACGTGATCAGTGCATGAGTGCCACGTGATCAGTGCATGATCAGTCACGTGATCAGTGTGTGATCAGCCACGTGATCAGTGCATGATCAGCCACGTGATCAGTGCATGATAGCCACGTGATCAGTGCATGATCAGTTACGTGATCAGTGTATGATCAGCCACGTGATCAGTGCATGATCAGACACGTGATCAGTGTATGATCAGCCACGTGATCAGTGCATGATATCCACGTGATCAGTGCATGATCAGTCACGTGATCAGTGCATGATCAGTCATGATCAGTGCATGATCAGCCACGTGATCAGTGCATGATAGCCACGTGATCAGTGCATGATCAGTCACGTGATCAGTGCATGATCAGTCACGTGATCAGTGCATGATCAGCCACGTGATCAGTGCATGATCAATTACGTGATCAGTGCATGATCAGTCACGTGACCAGTACATGGTAGCTACGTGATCATTGCATGATCAGCCACGTGATCAGTGCATGATAGCCACGTGATCAGTGCATGATCAGTCACGTGATCAGTGCATGATCAGTCACGTGATCAGTGCATGATCAATTACGTGATCAGTGCATGATCAGTCACGTGATCAGTGCATGTCAGCTACGTGATCAGTGCATGATCAGCCACGTGATCAGTGCATGATAGCCACGTGATCAGTGCATGATCAGCTACGTGATCAGTGCATGATCAGCCACGTGATCAGTGCATGATCAGACACGTGATCAGTGCATGATCAGCCACGTGATCAGTGCATGATACCACGTGATCAGTGCATGATCAGTCACGTGATCAGTGCATGATAGCCACGTGATCAGTGCATGATCAGTCACGTGATCAGTGCATGATAGCCACGTGATCAGTGCATGATCAGTCACGTGATCAGTGCATGATCAGCCACGTGATCAGTGCATGATCAGCCACGTGATCAGTGCATGATAGCCACGTGATCAGTGCATGATCAGTCACGTGATCAGTGCATGATCAGCACGTGATCAGTGCATGATCAGCCACGTGATCAGTGCATGATAGCCACGTGATCAGTGCATGATCAGTCACGTGATCAGTGCATGATCAGCCACGTGATCAGTGCATGATCAATTACGTGATCAGTGCATGATCAGTCACGTGACCAGTACATGGTAGCTACGTGATCATTGCATGATCAGCCACGTGATCAGTGCATGATAGCCACGTGATCAGTGCATGATCAGTCACGTGATCAGTGCATGATCAGTCACGTGATCAGTGCATGATCATTTACGTGATCAGTGCATGATCAGTCACGTGACCAGTGCATGGTAGCTACGTGATCATTGCATGATCAGCCACGTGATCAGTGCATGATAGCCACGTGATCAGTGCATGATCAGTCACGTGATCAGTGCATGATCAGCCACGTGATCAGTGCATGATCAGTCACGTGATCAGTGCATGATCAGCCACGTGATCAGTGCATGATCAGTCACGTGATCAGTGCATGATCAGTCACGTGATCAGTGCATGATAGCCACGTGATCAGTGCATGATCAGCCACGTGATCAGTGCATGATCAGTCACGTGATCAGTGCATGATCAGTCACGTGATCAGTGCATGATAGCTACGTGATCAGTGCATGATCAGCCACGTGATCAGTGCATGATAGCCACGTGATCAGTGCATGATCAGCCACGTGATCAGTGCATGATCAGTCACGTGATCAGTGCATGATCAGTCACGTGATCAGTGCATGATAGCTACGTGATCAGTGCATGATCAGCCACGTGATCAGTGCATGATAGCCACGTGATCAGTGCATGATCAGCCACGTGATCAGTGCATGATCAATTACGTGATCAGTGCATGATCAGTCACGTGATCAGTACATGGTAGCTACGTGATCAGTGCATGATCAGCCACGTGATCAGTGCATGATAGCCACGTGATCAGTGCATGATCAGTCACGTGATCAGTGCATGATCATCCACGTGATCAGTGCATGATCAGTCACGTGATCAGTGCATGATCAGACGTGATCAGTGCATGATCAGTCACGTGATCAGTGCATGATCAGCCACGTGATCAGTGCATGATAGCCACGTGATCAGTGCATGATAGCCAGTGATCAGTGCATGATCAGTCCGTGATCAGTGCATGATCAGCCACGTGATCAGTGCATGATTCCACTGATCAGTGCATGATCAGTCACGTGATCAGTGCATGATCAGTCACGTGATCAGTGCATGATCAGTCACGTGATCAGTGCATGATCAGCCACGTGATCAGTGCATGATCAGTCACGTGATCAGTGCATGATAGCCACGTGATCAGTGCATGATCAGTTACTGAGCAGTGTATGATCAGCCACGTGATCAGTGCATGATCAGACACGTGATCAGTGCATGATCAGCCACGTGATCAGTGCATGATATCCACGTGATCAGTGCATGATCAGTCACGTGATCAGTGTATGATCAGCCACGTGAACAGTGCATGCTCAGTCACGTGATCAGGGCCTGCTGAGCTGCGTGATTCCTGTCTGCTCATCTGCTTGACAATTGCCAGCTGTGCTGTGTAATTCCTGCCTGCTCAGCTGCTTGATTATTGCCAGCTGAGCAGCATGATTCCTCACACCTGAGTTCCATGATTATTGCCTGCTGACTGTTTGATTCGTGCCTACTCAGCTCTTTGTTTATTGCCTCCAGAGGCACATGATCAGTGTATGATAGCAAACATGATCAGCGCATGATCAGTCACATGATCAGCGCCATTAAGTCACGTGATCACTACATGATAGTCATGTGATCAGTCCATGCTCAGTCACGGTATCAGTGCATGATCAGCCACGTGATCAGTGCATGATAGCCACGTGATCAGTGCATGATCAGCCACGTGATCAGTGCATGATCAGTCACGTGATCAGTGCATGATCAGCACGTGATCAGTGCATGATCAGTCACGTGATCAGTGCATGATCAGCCACGTGATCAGTGCATGATCAGTCACGTGATCAGTACATGGTAGCTACGTGATCATTGCATGATCAGCCACGTGATCAGTGCATGATAGCCACGTGATCAGTGCATGATCAGCCACGTGATCAGTGCATGATCAGTCACGTGATCAGTGCATGATCAGTCACTGATCAGTGCATGATAGCTACGTGATCAGTGCATGATCAGCCACGTGATCAGTGCATGATAGCCACGTGATCAGTGCATGATCAGCCACGTGATCAGTGCATGATCAGTCACGTGATCAGTGCATGATCAGCCACGTGATCAGTGCATGATCAGTCAGTGATCAGTGCATGATCATTACGTGATCAGTGCATGATCAGTCACGTGATCAGTGCATGGTAGCTACGTGATCAGTGCATGATCAGCCACGTGATCAGTGCATGATAGCCACGTGATCAGTGCATGATCAGTCACGTGATCAGTGCATGATCAGTCACGTGATCAGTGCATGGTAGCTACGTGATCATTGCATGATCAGCCACGTGATCAGTGCATGATAGCCACGTGATCAGTGCATGATCAGTCACGTGATCAGTGCATGATCAGCCACGTGATCAGTGCATGAGTGCCACGTGATCAGTGCATGATCAGTCACGTGACAGGTGTGTGATCAGCCACGTGATCAGTGCATGATCAGCCACGTGATCAGTGCATGATAGCCACGTGATCAGTGCATGATCAGTTACGTGATCAGTGCATGATCAGCCACGTGATCAGTGCATGATCAGACACGTGATCAGTGCATGATCAGCCACGTGATCAGTGCATGATATCCACGTGATCAGTGCATGATCAGTCACGTGATCAGTGCATGATCAGTCACGTGATCAGTGCATGATCAGTCACGTGATCAGTGCATGATCAGCCACGTGATCAGTGCATGATCAATTACGTGATCAGTGCATGATCAGTCACGTGATCAGTGCATGGTAGCTACGTGATCATTGCATGATCAGCCACGTGATCAGTGCATGATAGCCACGTGATCAGTGCATGATCAGTCACGTGATCAGTGCATGATCAGTCACGTGATCAGTGCATGATCAGTTACGTGATCAGTGCATGATCAGTCACGTGATCAGTGCATGATCAGCTACGTGATCAGTGCATGATCAGCCACGTGATCAGTGCATGATAGCCACGTGATCAGTGCATGATCAGCCACGTGATCAGTGCATGATCAGCCACGTGATCAGTGCATGATCAGTCACGTGATCAGTGTGTGATCAGCCACGTGATCAGTGCATGATCAGTCACGTGATCAGTGCATGATCAATTACGTGATCAGTGCATGATCAGTCACGTGACCAGTACATGGTTGCTACGTGATCATTGCATGATCAGCCACGTGATCAGTGCATGATAGCCACGTGATCAGTGCATGATCAGTCACGTGATCAGTGCATGATCAGTCACGTGATCAGTGCATGATCATTTACGTGATCAGTGCATGATCAGTCACGTGACCAGTATATGATAGCTACGTGATCATTGCATGATCAGCCACGTGATCAGTGCATGATAGCCACGTGATCAGTGCATGATCAGTTACGTGATCAGTGTATGATCAGCCACGTGATCAGTGCATGAGTGCCACGTGATCAGTGCATGATCAGTCACGTGACAGTGTGTGATCAGCCACGTGATCAGTGCATGATCAGCCACGTGATCAGTGCATGATAGCCACGTGATCAGTGCATGATCAGTTACGTGATCAGTGCATGATCAGCCACGTGATCAGTGCATGATCAGACACGTGATCAGTGCATGATCAGCCACGTGATCAGTGCATGATATCCACGTGATCAGTGCATGATCAGTCACGTGATCAGTGCATGATCAGTCACGTGATCAGTGCATGATCAGCCACGTGATCAGTGCATGATAGCCACGTGATCAGTGCATGATCAGTCACGTGATCAGTGCATGATCAGTCACGTGATCAGTGCATGATCAGCCACGTGATCAGTGCATGATCAATTACGTGATCAGTGCATGATCAGTCACGTGACCAGTGCATGGTAGCTACGTGATCAGTGCATGATCAGCCACGTGATCAGTGCATGATAGCCACGTGATCAGTGCATGATCAGTCACGTGATCAGTGCATGATCAGTCACGTGATCAGTGCATGATCAGTTACGTGATCAGTGCATGATCAGTCACGTGATCAGTGCATGTAAGCTACGTGATCAGTGCATGATCAGCCACGTGATCAGTGCATGATAGCCACGTGATCAGTGCATGATCAGCTACGTGATCAGTGCATGATCAGCCACGTGATCAGTGCATGATAGCCACGTGATCAGTGCATGATCAGTCACGTGATACGTGTGTGATCAGCCACGTGATCAGTGCATGATATCCACGTGATCAGTGCATGATAGCCACGTGATCAGTGCATGATAGCCACGTGATCAGTGCATGATCAGTCACGTGATACGTGTGTGATCAGCCACGTGATCAGTGCATGATGAGCCACGTGATCAGTGCATGATCAATTACGTGATCAGTGCATGATCAGTCACGTGACCAGTACATGGTTGCTACGTGATCATTGCATGATCAGCCACGTGATCAGTGCATGATAGCCACGTGATCAGTGCATGATCAGTCACGTGATCAGTGCATGATCAGTCACGTGATCAGTGCATGATCATTTACGTGATCAGTGCATGATCAGTCACGTGACCAGTGTATGATAGCTACGTGATCATTGCATGATCAGCCACGTGAGCAGTGCATGATAGCCACGTGATCAGTGCATGATCAGTTACGTGATCAGTGTATGATCAGCCACGTGATCAGTGCATGAGTGCCACGTGATCAGTGCATGATCAGTCACGTGACAGTGTGTGATCAGCCACGTGATCAGTGCATGATCAGCCACGTGATCAGTGCATGATAGCCACGTGATCAGTGCATGATCAGTTACGTGATCAGTGCATGATCAGCCACGTGATCAGTGCATGGTCAGACACGTGATCAGTGCATGATCAGCCACGTGATCAGTGCATGATATCCACGTGATCAGTGCATGATCAGTCACGTGATCAGTGCATGATCAGTCACGTGATCAGTGCATGATCAGCCACGTGATCAGTGCATGATAGCCACGTGATCAGTGCATGATCAGTCACGTGATCAGTGCATGATCAGTCACGTGATCAGTGCATGATCAGCCACGTGATCAGTGCATGATCAATTACGTGATCAGTGCATGATCAGTCATGTGACCAGTACATGGTAGCTACGTGATCATTGCATGATCAGCCACGTGAGCAGTGCATGATAGCCACGTGATCAGTGCATGATCAGTCACGTGATCAGTGCATGATCAGTCACGTGATCAGTGCATGATCAATTATGGTATCAGTGCATGATCAGTCACGTGATCAGTGCATGTAAGCTACGTGATCAGTGCATGATCAGCCACGTGATCAGTGCATGATAGCCACGTGATCAGTGCATGATCAGCTACGTGATCAGTGCATGATCAGCCACGTGATCAGTGCATGATCAGACACGTGATCAGTGCATGATCAGCCACGTGATCAGTGCATGATACCACGTGATCAGTGCATGATCAGTCACGTGATCAGTGCATGATCAGCCACGTGATCAGTGCATGATAGCCACGTGATCAGTGCATGATAGCCACGTGATCAGTGCATGATCAGTCACGTGATCAGTGCATGATCAGCCACGTGATCAGTGCATGATCAGCCACGTGATCAGTGCATGATAGCCACGTGATCAGTGCATGATCAGTCACGTGATCAGTGCATGATCAGCCACGTGATCAGTGCATGATCAGCCACGTGATCAGTGCATGATCAATTACGTGATCAGTGCATGATCAGTCACGTGACCAGTACATGGTTGCTACGTGATCATTGCATGATCAGCCACGTGATCAGTGCATGATAGCCACGTGATCAGTGCATGATCAGTCACGTGATCAGTGCATGATCAGTCACGTGATCAGTGCATGATCATTCACGTGATCAGTGCATGATCAGTCACGTGACCAGTGCATGATAGCTACGTGATCAGTGCATGATCAGCCACGTGATCAGTGCATGATCAGCCACGTGATCAGTGCATGATCAGTCACGTGATCAGTGCATGATCAGCCAATGATCAGTGCATGATAGCCACGTGATCAGTGCATGATCAGTCACGTGATCAGTGCATGATCAGTCACGTGATCAGTGCATGATCAGCACGTGATCAGTGCATGTGCAGTCATGTATCAGTGCATGATAGCCCGTGATCAGTGCATGATCAGTCCCGTGATCAGTGCATGATCAGCCACGTGATCAGTGCATGATAGCCACGTGATCAGTGCATGATCAGTCACGTGATCAGTGCATGATCAGCCACGTGATCAGTGCATGATCAGCCACGTGATCAGTGCATGATCAGCCACGTGATCAGTGCATGATCATTCACGTGATCAGTGCATGATCAGTCACGTGATCAGTGTGTGATCAGCCACGTGAACAGTGCATGCTCAGTCACGTGATCAGGGCCTGTTGAGCTGCGTGATTACTGTCTGCTCATCTGCTTGACAATTGCCAGCTGAGCTGCACGATTCCTGCCTGTGATCTCCTTGACAATTGCCACCTGTGCTGCATAATTCCTGCCTGCTCATCTACTTGATTATTGCCAGCTGAGCAGCATGATTTCTCAGAGCTGAGTTCCATGATTATTGCCTACTGATTCCTGCCTACTCAGCTCTTTGTTCATTGCCTCCAGAGGCACATGATCAGTGTATGACAGCAAACATGATCAGCACATGATGAATCACATGATCAATGCATGATAAGCCACGTGATCAGTGCATGATCAGCCACGTGATCAGTGCATGATCAGTCACGTGATCAGTGCATGATCAGCCACGTGATCAGTGCATGATCAGTCACGTGATCAGTGCATGGTAGCTACGTGATCAGTGCATGATCAGCCACGTGATCAGTGCATGATAGCCACGTGATCAGTGCATGATCAGTCACATGATCAGTGCATGATCATCCACGTGATCAGTGCATGATCAGTCACGTGATCAGTGCATGATCAGACGTGATCAGTGCATGATCAGTCACGTGATCAGTGCATGATCAGCCACGTGATCAGTGCATGATAGCCACGTGATCAGTGCATGATAGCCAGTGATCAGTGCATGATCAGTCACGTGATCAGTGTATGATCAGCCACGTGATCAGTGCATGATTGCCACGTGATCAGTGCATGATCAGTCACGTGATCAGTGCATGATCAGTCACGTGATCAGTGCATGATCAGCCACGTGATCAGTGCATGATAGCCACGTGATCAGTGCATGATCAGTTACGTGAGCAGTGTATGATCAGCCACGTGATCAGTGCATGGTCAGACACGTGAACAGTGTATGATCAGCCACGTGATCAGTGCATGATATCCAAGTGATCAGTGCATGATCAATCACGTGATCAGTGTATGATCAGCCACGTGAACAGTGCATGCTCAGTCACGTGATCAGGGCCTGCTGAGCTGCGTGATTACTGTCTGCTCATCTGCTTGACAATTGCCAGCTGAGCTGCACGATTCCTGCCTGTCATCTGCTTGACAATTGCCAGCTGTGCTGCGTAATTCCTGCCTGCTCAGCTGCTTGATTATTGCCAGCTGAGCAGCATGATTCCTCACACCTGAGTTCCATGATTATTGCCTGCTGACTGTTTGATTCGTGCCTACTCAGCTCTTTGTTTATTGCCTCCAGAGGCACATGATCAGTGTATGATAGCAAACATGATCAGCGCATGATCAGTCACATGATCAGCGCCATTAAGTCACGTGATCACTACATGATAGTCATGTGATCAGTCCATGCTCAGTCACGGTATCAGTGCATGATCAGCCACGTGATCAGTGCATGATCAGCCAGGTGATCAGTTCATGATAGCCATGTGATCAGTGCATGATTTGTCACGTGATCAGTGCATGATCAGGCAGGTGATCAGTGCATGATCAGCCACGTGATCAGTGCATGATCAGTCACCTGATGGGTGTATGATCAGTCACGTGACCAGTACATGGTAGCTACATGATCATTGCATGATCAGCCACGTGAGTAGTGCATGATAGCCACGTGATCAGTGCATGATCAGCCACGTGATCAGTGCATGATCAGTCACGTGATCAGTGCATGATCAATTACGTGATCAGTGCATGATCAGTCACGTGACCAGTACATGGTAGCTACGTGATCAGTGCATGATCAGCCACGTGATCAGTGCATGATAGCCACGTGATCAGTGCATGATCAGTCACGTGATCAGTGCATGATCAGTCACGTGATCAGTGCATGATCATTTACGTGATCAGTGCATGATCAGTCACGTGATCAGTATATGGTAGCTACGTGATCATTGCATGATCAGCCACGTGATCAGTGCATGATAGCCACGTGATCAGTGCATGATCAGTTACGTGATCAGTATATGATCAGCCACGTGATCAGTGCATGAGTGCCACGTGATCAGTGCATGATCAGTCACGTGACAGTGTGATCAGCCACGTGATCAGTGCATGATCAGCCACGTGATCAGTGCATGATATCCACGTGATCAGTGCATGATCAGTTACGTGATCAGTGCATGATCAGCCACGTGATCAGTGCATGATCAGACACGTGATCAGTGCATGATCAGCCACGTGATCAGTGCATGATATCCACGTGATCAGTGCATGATCAGTCACGTGATCAGTGCATGATCAGTCACGTGATCAGTGCATGATCAATTACGTGATCAGTGCATGATCAGTCACGTGACCAGTGCATGGTAGCTACGTGATCATTGCATGATCAGCCACGTGATAGTGCATGATAGCCACGTGATCAGTGCATGATCAGTGACATGATCAGTGCATGATCATCCACGTGATCAGTGCATGATCAGTCACGTGATCAGTGCATGATCAGTCACGTGATCAGTGCATGATCAGCCACGTGATCAGTGCATGATCAGTCACGTGATCAGTACATGATAGCTGCGTGATCATTGCATGATCAGCCACGTGATCAGTGCATGATAGCCACGTGATCAGTGCATGATCAATTACGTGATCAGTGCATGATCAGTCACGTGACCAGTACATGGTAGCTACGTGATCAGTGCATGATCAGCCACGTGATCAGTGCATGATACAGACGTGATCAGTGCATGATCAGTCACGTGATCAGTGCATGATCAGCCACGTGATCAGTGCATGATAGCCACGTGATCAGTGCATGATAGCCAGATGATCAGTGCATGATCAGTCACGTGATCAGTGCATGATCAGCCACGTGATCAGTGCATGATAGCCACTGATCAGTGCATGATCAGTCACGTGATCAGTGCATGATCAGTCACGTGATCAGTGCATGATAGCCACGTGATCAGTGCATGATCAGTCACGTGATCAGTGCATGATCAGCCACGTGATCAGTGCATGATGCCACGTGATCAGTGCATGATCAGACGTGATCAGTGCATGATCAGTCACGTGATCAGTGCATGATCAGCCACGTGATCAGTGCATGATAGCCACGTGATCAGTGCATGATAGCCAGTGATCAGTGCATGATCAGTCACGTGATCAGTGTATGATCAGCCACGTGATCAGTGCATGATTGCCACGTCATCAGTGCATGATCAGTCACGTGATCAGTGCATGATCAGTCACGTGATCAGTGCATGATCAGCCACGTGATCAGTGCATGATAGCCACGTGATCAGTGCATGATCAGTTACGTGAGCAGTGTATGATCAGCCTCGTGATCAGTGCACGGTCAGACACGTGAACAGTGTATGATCAGCCACGTGATCAGTGCATGATATCCAAGTGATCAGTGCATGATCAATCACGTGATCAGTGTATGATCAGCCACGTGAACAGTGCATGCTCAGTCACATGATCAGGGCCTGCTGAGCTGCGTGATTACTGTCTGCGCATCTGCTTGACAATTGCCAGCTGAGCTGCACGATTCCTGCCTGTCATCTGCTTGACAATTGCCAGCTGTGCTGCGTAATTCCTGCCTGCTCAGCTGCTTGATTTTGCCAGCTGAGCAGCATGATTCCTCACAGCTGAGTTCCATGATTATTGCCTGCTGACTGTTTGATTCGTGCCTACTCAGCTCTTTGTTTATTGCCTCCAGAGGCACATGATCAGTGTATGATAGCAAACATGATCAGCGCATGATCAGTCACATGATCAGCGCCATTAAGTCACGTGATCACTACATGATAGTCATGTGATCAGTCCATGCTCAGTCACGGTATCAGTGCATGATCAGCCACGTGATCAGTGCATGATCTGTCACATGATTAGTGTATGATCATCCACGTGATCAGTGCATGGGCAGTCATGTGATCAGTGCATGATTAGACGTGATCAGTGCATGATCAGTCACGTGATCAGTGCATGATAGCCACGTGATCAGTGCATGATCATCACGTGATCAGTGTATGATCAGCCACGTGAATAGTGCATGCTCAGTTACGTGATCAGGGCCTGCTGAGCTGCGTGATTACTGTCTGCTCATCAGCTTGACAATTGCCAGCTGAGCTGCATGATTCCTGCCTGTCATCTGCTTGACAATTGCCAGCTGTGCTGCGTAATTCCTGCCTGCTCAGCTGCTTGATTATTGCCAGCTGAGCAGCATGATTCCTCACACCTGAGTTCCATGATTATTGCCTGCTGACTGTTTGATTCGTGCCTACTCAGCTCTTTGTTTATTTCCTCCAGAGGCAAATGATCAGTGTATGATAGCAAACATGATCAGCGCATGATCAGTCACATGATCAGTGCCATTAAGTCACGTGATCAGTACATGATAGTCATGTGATCAGTGCATGATCAGTCACGGTATCAGTGCATGATCAGCCACGTGATCAGTGCATGATCAGCCACGTGATCAGTGCATGATAGCCACGTGATCAGTGCATGATTTCTCACGTGATCAGTGCATGATCAGTCACGTGATCAGTGCATGATCAGCCACGTGATCAGTGCATGATCAGTCACTGATCAGTGCATGATCAGTCACGTGACCAGTACATGGTAGCTACGTGATCATTGCATGATCAGCCACGTGATCAGTGCATGATAGCCACGTGATCAGTGCATGATCAGCCACGTGATCAGTGCATGATCAGTCACGTGATCAGTGCATGATCAGTTACGTGATCAGTGCATGATCAGTCACGTGATCAGTGCATGGTTGCTACGTGATCAGTGCATGATCAGCCACGTGATCAGTGCATGATAGCCACGTGATCAGTGCATGATCAGTCACGTGATCAGTGCATGATCAGCCACGTGATCAGTGCATGATGCCACGTGATCAGTGCATGATCAGTCACGTGATCAGTGCATGATCAGCCACGTGAACAGTGCATGATCAGCCACGTGATCAGTGCATGATAGCCACGTGATCAGTGCATGATCATCACGTGATCAGTGTATGATCAGCCACGTGAACAGTGCATGCTCAGTCACGTGATCAGGGCCTGCTGAGCTGCGTGATTACTGTCTGCTCATCTGCTTGACAATTGCCAGCTGAGCTGCATGATTCCTGCCTGTCATCTGCTTGACAATTGCCAGCTGTGCTGCGTAATTCCTGCCTGCTCAGCTGCTTGATTATTGCCAGCTGAGCAGCATGATTCCTCACACCTGAGTTCCATGATTATTGCCTGCTGACTGTTTGATTCGTGCCTACTCAGCTCTTTGTTTATTGCCTCCAGAGGCACATGATCAGTGTATGATAGCAAACATGATCAGCGCATGATCAGTCACATGATCAGCGCCATTAAGTCACGTGATCACTACATGATAGTCATGTGATCAGTCCATGCTCAGTCACGGTATCAGTGCATGATCAGCCACGTGATCAGTGCATGATCAGCCACGTGATCAGTGCATGATAGCCATGTGATCAGTGCATGATTTCACGTGATCAGTGCATGATCAGTCACGTGATCAGTGCATGATCAGCCACGTGATCAGTGCATGATCAGTCACCTGATGGGTGTATGATCAGTCACGTGACCAGTACATGGTAGCTACATGATCATTGCATGATCAGCCACGTGAGTAGTGCATGATAGCCACGTGATCAGTGCATGATCAGTCACGTGATCAGTGCATGATCAGTCACGTGATCAGTGCATGATCAATTACGTGATCAGTGCATGATCAGTCACGTGACCAGTGCATGGTAGCCACGTGATCAGTGCATGATCAGCCACGTGATCAGTGCATGATAGCCACGTGATCAGTGCATGATCAGTCACGTGATCAGTGCATGATCAGTCACGTGATCAGTGCATGATCAGCCACGTGATCAGTGCATGATCAGTCACGTGATCAGTATATGGTAGCTACGTGATCAGCATGATCAGCCACGTGATCAGTGCATGATAGCCACGTGATCAGTGCATGATCAGTCACGTGATCAGTGCATGATCAGCCACGTGATCAGTGCATGAGTGCCACGTGATCAGTGCATGATCAGTCACGTGACAGTGCATGATCAGCCACGTGATCAGTGCATGATCAGCCACATGGTGCATGATAGCCACGTGATCAGTGCATGATCAGTCACGTGATCAGTGCATGATCAGCCACGTGATCAGTGCATGATCAGACACGTGATCAGTGCATGATCAGCCACGTGATCAGTGCATGATATCCACGTGATCAGTGCATGATCAGTCACGTGATCAGTGCATGATCAGTCACGTGATCAGTGCATGATCAATTACGTGATCAGTGCATGATCAGTCACGTGATCAGTGCATGGTAGCTACGTGATCAGTGCATGATCAGCCACGTGATCAGTGCATGATAGCCACGTGATCAGTGCATGATCAGTCACGTGATCAGTGTATGATCATCCACGTGATCAGTGCATGATCAGTCACGTGATCAGTGCATGATCAGACGTGATCAGTGCATGATCAGTCACGTGATCAGTGCATGATCAGCCACGTGATCAGTGCATGATAGCCACGTGATCAGTGCATGATAGCCAGTGATCAGTGCATGATCAGTCACGTGATCAGTGCATGATCAGCCACGTGATCAGTGCATGATTGCCACGTCATCAGTGCATGATCAGTCACGTGATCAGTGCATGATCAGTCACGTGATCAGTGCATGATCAGTCACGTGATCAGTGCATGATAGCCACGTGATCAGTGCATGATCAGTCACGTGATCAGTGCATGATCAGCCACGTGATCAGTGCATGATCAGACACGTGATCAGTGCATGATCAGCCACGTGATCAGTGCATGATAGCCACGTGATCAGTGCATGATCAGTCACGTGATCAGTGCATGATCAGCCACGTGATCAGTGCATGATTGCCACGTGATCAGTGCATGATCAGTCACGTGATCAGTGCATGATCAGTCACGTGATCAGTGCATGATCAGTCACGTGATCAGTGCATGGTAGCCACGTGATCAGTGCATGATCAGTTACGTGATCAGTGCATGATCAGCCACGTGATCAGTGCATGATCAGTCACGTGATCAGTGCATGATCAGCCACGTGATCAGTGCATGAAATCCAAGTGATCAGTGCATGATCAGTCACGTGATCAGTGCATGATCAGCCACGTGATCAGTGCATGATTGCCACGTGATCAGTGCATGATCAGTCACGTGATCAGTGCATGATCAGTCACGTGATCAGTGCATGATCAGTCACGTGATCAGTGCATGGTAGCCACGTGATCAGTGCATGATCAGTCACGTGATCAGTGCATGATCAGCCACGTGATCAGTGCATGATCAGTCACGTGATCAGTGCATGATCAGCCACGTGATCAGTGCATGATAGCCACGTGATCAGTGCATGATCAGTCACGTGATCAGTGCATGATCAGCCACGTGATCAGTGCATGATAGCCACGTGATCAGTGCATGATCAGTCACGTGATCAGTGCATGATCAGTCACGTGATCAGTGCATGATCAGTTACGTGATCAGTGCATGATCAGTCACGTGATCAGTACATGATAGCTACGTGATCAGTGCATGATCAGCCACGTGATCAGTGCATGATAGCCACGTGATCAGTGCATGATCAGCCACGTGATCAGTGCATGATCAGCCACGTGATCAGTGCATGATCAGTCACGTGATCAGTGCATGATCAGCCACGTGATCAGTGCATGATCAGCCACGTGATCAGTGCATGATCAGTCACGTGACCAGTGCATGATAGCTGCGTGATCAGTGCATGATCAGCCACGTGATCAGTGCATGATAGCCACGTGATCAGTGCATGATCAGCCACGTGATCAGTGCATGATCAGTCACGTGATCAGTGCATGATCAGTCACGTGATCAGTGCATGGTAGCTACGTGATCAGTGCATGATCAGCCACGTGATCAGTGCATGATACAGACGTGATCAGTGCATGATCAGTCACGTGATCAGTGCATGATCAGCCACGTGATCAGTGCATGATAGCCACGTGATCAGTGCATGATAGCCAGTGATCAGTGCATGATCAGTCACGTGATCAGTGCATGATCAGCCACGTGATCAGTGCATGATAGCCACTGATCAGTGCATGATCAGTCACGTGATCAGTGCATGATCAGTCACGTGATCAGTGCATGATCAGTTACGTGATCAGTGCATGATCAGTCACGTGATCAGTGCATGTCAGCTACGTGATCAGTGCATGATCAGCCACGTGATCAGTGCATGATAGCCACGTGATCAGTGCATGATCAGCACGTGATCAGTGCATGATCAGCCACGTGATCAGTGCATGATCAGCACACGTGATCAGTGCATGATCAGCCACGTGATCAGTGCATGATACCACGTGATCAGTGCATGATCAGTCACGTGATCAGTGCATGATCAGCCACGTGATCAGTGCATGATAGCCACGTGATCAGTGCATGATAGCCACGTGATCAGTGCATGATCAGTCACGTGATCAGTGCATGATCAGTCACGTGATCAGTGCATGATCAGCCACGTGATCAGTGCATGATAGCCACGTGATCAGTGCATGATCAGTCACGTGATCAGTGCATGATCAGTCACGTGATCAGTGCATGATCAGCCACGTGATCAGTGCATGATCAATTACGTGATCAGTGCATGATCAGTCACGTGACCAGTACATGGTAGCTACGTGATCATTGCATGATCAGCCACGTGATCAGTGCATGATAGCCACGTGATCAGTGCATGATCAGTCACGTGATCAGTGCATGATCAGTCACGTGATCAGTGCATGATCATTTACGTGATCAGTGCATGATCAGTCACGTGATCAGTGCATGATAGCTACGTGATCAGTGCATGATCAGCCACGTGATCAGTGCATGATCAGCCACGTGATCAGTGCATGATCAGTCACGTGATCAGTGCATGATCAGCCATGATCAGTGCATGATAGCCACGTGATCAGTGCATGATCAGTCACGTGATCAGTGCATGATCAGTCACGTGATCAGTGCATGATCAGCACGTGATCAGTGCATGTCAGTCATGTATCAGTGCATGATAGCCCGTGATCAGTGCATGATCAGTCCCGTGATCAGTGCATGATCAGCCACGTGATCAGTGCATGATAGCCACGTGATCAGTGCATGATCAGTCACGTGATCAGTGCATGATCAGCCACGTGATCAGTGCATGATCAGCCACGTGATCAGTGCATGATCAGCCACGTGATCAGTGCATGATCAGCCACGTGATCAGTGCATGATCAGTCACGTGATCAGTGTGTGATCAGCCACGTGAACAGTGCATGCTCAGTCACGTGATCAGGGCCTGCTGAGCTGCGTGATTACTGTCTGCTCATCTGCTTGACAATTGCCAGCTGAGCTGCACGATTCCTGCCTGTCATCTGCTTGACAATTGCCACCTGTGCTGCATAATTCCTGCCTGCTCATCTGCTTGATTATTGCCAGCTGAGCAGCATGATTTCTCAGAGCTGAGTTCAATGATTATTGCCTACTGATTCCTGCCTACTCAGCTCTTTGTTCATTGCCTCCAGAGGCACATGATCAGTGTATGACAGCAAACATGATCAGTGCATGATCAGTCACATGATCAGTGCATGATAAGCCACGTGATCAGTGCATGATCAGTCACGTGATCAGTGCATGATCAGTCACGTGATCAGTGCATGATCAGCCACGTGATCAGTGCATGATCAGTCACGTGATCAGTGCATGATAGCTACGTGATCAGTGCATGATCAGCCACGTGATCAGTGCATGATAGCCACGTGATCAGTGCATGATCAGTCACGTGATCAGTGCATGATCATCCACGTGATCAGTGCATGATCAGTCACGTGATCAGTGCATGATCAGACGTGATCAGTGCATGATCAGTCACGTGATCAGTGCATGATCAGCCACGTGATCAGTGCATGATAGCCACGTAATCAGTGCATGATAGCCAGTGATCAGTGCATGATCAGTCACGTGATCAGTGTATGATCAGCCACGTGATCAGTGCATGATTGCCACGTCATCAGTGCATGATCAGTCACGTGATCAGTGCATGATCAGTCACGTGATCAGTGCATGATCAGCCACGTGATCAGTGCATGATAGCCACGTGATCAGTGCATGATCAGTTACGTGAGCAGTGTATGATCAGCCACGTGATCAGTGCATGGTCAGACACGTGAACAGTGTATGATCAGCCACGTGATCAGTGCATGATATCCAAGTGATCAGTGCATGATCAATCACGTGATCAGTGTATGATCAGCCACGTGAACAGTGCATGCTCAGTCACGTGATCAGGGCCTGCTGAGCTGCGTGATTACTGTCTGCTCATCTGCTTGACAATTGCCAGCTGAGCTGCACGATTCCTGCCTGTCATCTGCTTGACAATTGCCAGCTGTGCTGCGTAATTCCTGCCTGCTCAGCTGCTTGATTATTGCCAGCTGAGCAGCATGATTCCTCACACCTGAGTTCCATGATTATTGCCTGCTGACTGTTTGATTCGTGCCTACTCAGCTCTTTGTTTATTGCCTCCAGAGGCACATGATCAGTGTATGATAGCAAACATGATCAGCGCATGATCAGTCACATGATCAGCGCCATTAAGTCACGTGATCACTACATGATAGTCATGTGATCAGTCCATGCTCAGTCACGGTATCAGTGCATGATCAGCCACGTGATCAGTGCATGATCAGCCACGTGATCAGTTCATGATAGCCATGTGATCAGTGCATGATCAGTCACGTGATCAGTGCATGATCAGTCACGTGATCAGTGCATGATCAGCCACGTGATCAGTGCATGATCAGTCACCTGATGGGTGTATGATCAGTCACGTGACCAGTACATGGTAGCTACATGATCATTGCATGATCAGCCACGTGAGTAGTGCATGATAGCCACGTGATCAGTGCATGATCAGCCACGTGATCAGTGCATGATCAGTCACGTGATCAGTGCATGATCAATTACGTGATCAGTGCATGATCAGTCACGTGACAGTGCATGATTGCTACGTGATCAGTGCATGATCAGCCACGTGATCAGTGCATGATAGCCACGTGATCAGTGCATGATCAGTCACGTGATCAGTGCATGATCAGTCACGTGATCAGTGCATGATCAGTCACGTGATCAGTGCATGATCAGTCACGTGATCAGTGCATGGTAGCTACGTGATCAGTGCATGATCAGCCACGTGATCAGTGCATGATAGCCACGTGATCAGTGCATGATCAGTCACGTGATCAGTGCATGATCAGCCACGTGATCAGTGCATGATCAGTCACGTGACCAGTGCATGATAGCTGCGTGATCAGTGCATGATCAGCCACGTGATCAGTGCATGATAGCCACGTGATCAGTGCATGATCAGCCACGTGATCAGTGCATGATCAGTTACGTGATCAGTGCATGATCAGTCACGTGATCAGTGCATGTAGCCACGTGATCAGTGCATGATCAGCCACGTGATCAGTGCATGATCAGTCACGTGATCAGTGCATGATCAGCCACGTGATCAGTGCATGATCAGTCACGTGATCAGTGCATGATCAGACGTGATCAGTGCATGATCAGTCACGTGATCAGTGCATGATAGCCACGTGATCAGTGCATGATCAGTCACGTGATCAGTGCATGATCAGTCACGTGATCAGTGCATGGTAGCTACGTGATCAGTGCATGATCAGCCACGTGATCAGTGCATGATAGCCACGTGATCAGTGCATGATCAGCCACGTGATCAGTGCATGATCAGTGCATGATCAATTACGTGATCAGTGCATGATCAGTCACGTGATCAGTGCATGATCAGTCACGTGATCAGTGCATGGTAGCTGCGTGATCATTGCATGATCAGCCACGTGATCAGTGCATGATAGCCACGTGATCAGTGCATGATCAGTCACGTGATCAGTGCATGATCAGTCACGTGATCAGTGCATGATCAGCCACGTGATCAGTGCATGATCAGGCACGTGATCAGTGCATGATCAGCCACGTGATCAGTGCATGATAGCCACGTGATCAGTGCATGATCAGTCACGTGATCAGTGCATGATCAGTCACGTGATCAGTGCATGATCAGCCACGTGATCAGTGCATGATCAGTGCATGATCAATTACGTGATCAGTGCATGATCAGTCACGTGACCAGTGCATGGTAGCTACGTGATCATTGCATGATCAGCCACGTGAGCAGTGCATGATAGCCACGTGATCAGTGCATGATCAGCCACGTGATCAGTGCATGATCAGTCACGTGATCAGTGCATGATCAGTCACGTGATCAGTGCATGATCAGCCACGTGATCAGTGCATGTCAGTCATGTGTCAGTGCATGATAGCCCGTGATCAGTGCATGATCAGTCCCGTGATCAGTGCATGATCAGCCACGTGATCAGTGCATGATCAGCCACGTGATCAGTGCATGATCAGTCACGTGATCAGTGCATGATCAGTCACGTGATCAGTGTGTGATCAGCCACGTGAACAGTGCATGCTCAGTCACGTGATCAGGGCCTGCTGAGCTGCGTGATTACTGTCTGCTCATCTGCTTGACAATTGCCAGCTGAGCTGCACGATTCCTGCCTGTCATCTGCTTGACAATTGCCAGCTGTGCTGCGTAATTCCTGCCTGCTCAGCTGCTTGATTATTGCCAGCTGAGCAGCATGATTCCTCACAGCTGAGTTCCATGATTATTGCCTGCTGACTGTATGATTCGTGCCTACTCAGCTCTTTGTTTATTGCCTCCAGAGGCACATGATCAGTGTATGATAGCAAACATGATCAGCGCATGATCAGTCACATGATCAGCGCCATTAAGTCACGTGATCACTACATGATAGTCATGTGATCAGTCCATGCTCAGTCACGTGATCAGTGCATGATCAGCCACGTGATCAGTGCATGATCAGCCACGTGATCAGTGCATGATAGCCACGTGATCAGTGCATGATCAGTCACGTGATCAGTGCATGATCAGCCACGTGATCAGTGCATGATCAGCCACGTGATCAGTGCATGATCAGTCACGTGATCAGTGCATGATCAGTCACGTGATCAGTGCATGATCAGTCACGTGATCAGTGCATGATAGCCACGTGATCAGTGCATGATCAGTCACGTGATCAGTGCATGATCAGCCACGTGATCAGTGCATGATGCCACGTGATCAGTGCATGATCAGTCACGTGACAGTGCATGATCAGCCACGTGATCAGTGCATGATCAGCCACGTGATCAGTGCATGATAGCCACGTGATCAGTGCATGATCAGTCACGTGATCAGTGCATGATCAGCCACGTGATCAGTGCATGATCAGACACGTGATCAGTGCATGATCAGCCACGTGATCAGTGCATGATAGCCACGTGATCAGTGCATGATCAGTCACGTGATCAGTGCATGATCAGTCACGTGATCAGTGCATGATCAGTCACGTGATCAGTGCATGATCAGTCACGTGATCAGTGCATGATAGCTACGTGATCAGTGCATGATCAGCCACGTGATCAGTGCATGATAGCCGTGTGATCAGTGCATGATCAGTCACATGATCAGTGCATGATCATCCACGTGATCAGTGCATGATCAGTCACGTGATCAGTGCATGATCAGTCACGTGATCAGTGCATGATCAGCCACGTGATCAGTGCATGATCAGTCACGTGATCAGTGCATGATAGCTGCGTGATCAGTGCATGATCAGCCACGTGATCAGTGCATGATAGCCACGTGATCAGTGCATGATCAGCCACGTGATCAGTGCATGATCAGTCACGTGATCAGTGCATGATCAGTCACGTGATCAGTGCATGGTAGCTACGTGATCAGTGCATGATCAGCCACGTGATCAGTGCATGATCAGACGTGATCAGTGCATGATCAGTCACGTGATCAGTGCATGATCAGCCACGTGATCAGTGCATGATAGCCACGTAATCAGTGCATGATAGCCAGTGATCAGTGCATGATCAGTCACGTGATCAGTGCATGATCAGCCACGTGATCAGTGCATGATAGCCACGTGATCAGTGCATGATCAGTCACGTGATCAGTGCATGATCAGTCACGTGATCAGTGCATGATCAGTCACGTGATCAGTGCATGATAGCCACGTGATCAGTGCATGATCAGTCACGTGATCAGTGTATGATCAGCCACGTGATCAGTGCATGAGTGCCACGTGATCAGTGCATGATCAGACGTGATCAGTGCATGATCAGTCACGTGATCAGTGCATGATCAGCCACGTGATCAGTGCATGATAGCCACGTGATCAGTGCATGATAGCCACGTGATCAGTGCATGATCAGTCACGTGATCAGTGTATGATCAGCCACGTGATCAGTGCATGATCAGCCACGTGATCAGTGCATGATCAGCCACGTGATCAGTGCATGATAGTCACGTGATCAGTGCATGATCAGTCACGTGATCAGTGCATGATCAGCCACGTGAACAGTGCATGCTCAGTCACGTGATCAGGGCCTGCTGAGCTGCGTGATTACTGTCTGCTCATCTGCTTGACAATTGCCAGCTGAGCTGCACGATTCCTGCCTGTCATCTGCTTGACAATTGCCAGCTGTGCTGCGTAATTCCTGCCTGCTCAGCTGCTTGATTATTGCCAGCTGAGCAGCATGATTCCTCACAGCTGAGTTCCATGATTATTGCCTGCTGACTGTTTGATTCGTGCCTACTCAGCTCTTTGTTTATTGCCTCCAGAGGCACATGATCAGTGTATGATAGCAAACATGATCAGTGCATGATCAGTCACATGATCAGCGCCATTAAGTCACGTGATCACTACATGATAGTCATGTGATCAGTCCATGCTCAGTCACGGTATCAGTGCATGATCAGCCACGTGATCAGTGCATGATCTGTCACATGATTAGTGTATGATCATCCACGTGATCAGTGCATGGGCAGTCATGTGATCAGTGCATGATTAGACGTGATCAGTGCATGATCAGTCTCGTGATCAGTGCATGATAGCCACGTGATCAGTGCATGATCAGTCACCTGATGGGTGTATGATCATTCACGTGACCAGTACATGGTAGCTACATGATCAGTGCATGATCAGCCACGTGATCAGTGCATGATAGCCACGTGATCAGTGCATGATCAGTCACGTGATCAGTGCATGATCAGTGCATGATCAAATACGTGATCAGTGCATGATCAGTCACGTGATCAGTGCATGATCAGTCACGTGATCAGTGCATGATAGCTGCGTGATCATGCATGATCAGCCACGTGATCAGTGCATGATAGCCACGTGATCAGTGCATGATCAGTCACGTGATCAGTGCATGATCAGTCACGTGATCAGTGCATGATCAGCCACGTGATCAGTGCATGATCAGCCACGTGATCAGTGCATGATCAGCCACGTGATCAGTGCATGATAGCCACGTGATCAGTGCATGATCAGTCACGTGATCAGTGCATGATCAGTCACGTGATCAGTGCATGATCAGCCACGTGATCAGTGCATGATCAGTGCATGATCAATTACGTGATCAGTGCATGATCAGTCACGTGACCAGTACATGTAGCTACGTGATCATTGCATGATCAGCCACGTGATCAGTGCATGATAGCCACGTGATCAGTGCATGATCAGCCACGTGATCAGTGCATGATCAGTCACGTGATCAGTGCATGATCAGTCACGTGATCAGTGCATGATCAGCCACGTGATCAGTGCATGTCAGTCACGTGTCAGTGCATGATAGCCCGTGATCAGTGCATGATCAGTCCCGTGATCAGTGCATGATCAGCCACGTGATCAGTGCATGATCAGCCACGTGATCAGTGCATGATCAGTCACGTGATCAGTGCATGATCAGTCACGTGATCAGTGTATGATCAGCCACGTGAACAGTGCATGCTCAGTCACGTGATCAGGGCCTGCTGAGCTGCGTGATTACTGTCTGCTCATCTGCTTGACAATTGCCAGCTGAGCTGCACGATTCCTGCCTGTCATCTGCTTGACAATTGCCAGCTGTGCTGCGTAATTCCTGCCTGCTCAGCTGCTTGATTATTGCCAGCTGAGCAGCATGATTCCTCACAGCTGAGTTCCATGATTATTGCCTGCTGACTGTTTGATTCGTGCCTACTCAGCTCTTTGTTTATTGCCTCCAGAGGCACATGATCAGTGTATGATAGCAAACATGATCAGCGCATGATCAGTCACATGATCAGCGCCATTAAGTCACGTGATCACTACATGATAGTCATGTGATCAGTCCATGCTCAGTCACGGTATCAGTGCATGATCAGCCACGTGATCAGTGCATGATCAGCCACGTGATCAGTGCATGATAGCCATGTGATCAGTGCATGATCAGTCACGTGATCAGTGCATGATCAGTCACGTGATCAGTGCATGATCAGCCACGTGATCAGTGCATGATCAGTCACCTGATGGGTGTATGATCAGTCACGTGACCAGTACATGGTAGCTACATGATCATTGCATGATCAGCCACGTGAGTAGTGCATGATAGCCACGTGATCAGTGCATGATCAGCCACGTGATCAGTGCATGATCAGTCACGTGATCAGTGCATGATCAATTACGTGATCAGTGCATGATCAGTCACGTGACCAGTGCATGATTGCTACGTGATCAGTGCATGATCAGCCACGTGATCAGTGCATGATAGCCACGTGATCAGTGCATGATCAGTCACGTGATCAGTGCATGATCAGTCACGTGATCAGTGCATGATCATTTACGTGATCAGTGCATGATCAGTCACGTGACCAGTATATGGTAGCTACGTGATCATTGCATGATCAGCCACGTGATCAGTGCATGATAGCCACGTGATCAGTGCATGATCAGTTACGTGATCAGTGTATGATCAGCCACGTGATCAGTGCATGAGTGCCACGTGATCAGTGCATGATCAGTCACGTGACAGTGTGTGATCAGCCACGTGATCAGTGCATGATCAGCCACGTGATCAGTGCATGATAGCCACGTGATCAGTGCATGATCAGTTACGTGATCAGTGCATGATCAGCCACGTGATCAGTGCATGATCAGACACGTGATCAGTGCATGATCAGCCACGTGATCAGTGCATGATATCCACGTGATCAGTGCATGATCAGTCACGTGATCAGTGCATGATCAGTCACGTGATCAGTGCATGATCAGTCACGTGATCAGTGCATGATCAGTCACGTGATCAGTGCATGGTAGCTACGTGATCATTGCATGATCAGCCACGTGATCAGTGCATGATAGCCACGTGATCAGTGCATGATCAGTGACATGATCAGTGCATGATCATCCACGTGATCAGTGCATGATCAGTCACGTGATCAGTGCATGATCAGTCACGTGATCAGTGCATGATCAGCCACGTGATCAGTGCATGATCAGTCACGTGATCAGTGCATGATAGCTGCGTGATCAGTGCATGATCAGCCACGTGATCAGTGCATGATAGCCACGTGATCAGTGCATGATCAGTCACGTGATCAGTGCATGATCAGTCACGTGATCAGTGCATGATCAGTCACGTGATCAGTGCATGATCAGTCACGTGATCAGTGCATGATAGCTACGTGATCAGTGCATGATCAGCCACGTGATCAGTGCATGATAGCCACGTGATCAGTGCATGATCAGTCACGTGATCAGTGCATGATCAGCCACGTGATCAGTGCATGATCAGTCACGTGATCAGTGCATGATAGCTGCGTGATCAGTGCATGATCAGCCACGTGATCAGTGCATGATAGCCACGTGATCAGTGCATGATCAGCCACGTGATCAGTGCATGATCAGTCACGTGATCAGTGCATGATCAGTCACGTGATCAGTGCATGGTAGCCACGTGATCAGTGCATGATCAGCCACGTGATCAGTGCATGATACAGACGTGATCAGTGCATGATCAGTCACGTGATCAGTGCATGATCAGCCACGTGATCAGTGCATGATAGCCACGTGATCAGTGCATGATAGCCAGTGATCAGTGCATGATCAGTCACGTGATCAGTGCATGATCAGCCACGTGATCAGTGCATGATAGCCACGTGATCAGTGCATGATCAGTCACGTGATCAGTGCATGATCAGTCACGTGATCAGTGCATGATCAGTCACGTGATCAGTGCATGATAGCCACGTGATCAGTGCATGATCAGTCACGTGATCAGTGCATGATCAGCCACGTGATCAGTGCATGATGCCACGTGATCAGTGCATGATCAGACGTGATCAGTGCATGATCAGTCACGTGATCAGTGCATGATCAGCCACGTGATCAGTGCATGATAGCCACGTGATCAGTGCATGATAGCCACGTGATCAGTGCATGATCAGTCACGTGATCAGTGTATGATCAGCCACGTGATCAGTGCATGATCAGCCACGTGATCAGTGCATGATCAGCCACGTGATCAGTGCATGATAGTCACGTGATCAGTGCATGATCAGTCACGTGATCAGTGTATGATCAGCCACGTGAACAGTGCATGCTCAGTCACGTGATCAGGGCCTGCTGAGCTGCGTGATTACTGTCTGCTCATCTGCTTGACAATTGCCAGCTGAGCTGCACGATTCCTGCCTGTCATCTGCTTGACAATTGCCAGCTGTGCTGCGTAATTCCTGCCTGCTCAGCTGCTTGATTATTGCCAGCTGAGCAGCATGATTCCTCACAGCTGAGTTCCATGATTATTGCCTGCTGACTGTTTGATTCGTGCCTACTCAGCTCTTTGTTTATTGCCTCCAGAGGCACATGATCAGTGTATGATAGCAAACATGATCAGCGCATGATCAGTCACATGATCAGCGCCATTAAGTCACGTGATCACTACATGATAGTCATGTGATCAGTCCATGCTCAGTCACGGTATCAGTGCATGATCAGCCACGTGATCAGTGCATGATCTGTCACATGATTAGTGTATGATCATCCACGTGATCAGTGCATGGGCAGTCATGTGATCAGTGCATGATTAGACGTGATCAGTGCATGATCAGTCTCGTGATCAGTGCATGATAGCCACGTGATCAGTGCATGATCAGTCACCTGATGGGTGTATGATCATTCACGTGACCAGTACATGGTAGCTACATGATCAGTGCATGATCAGCCACGTGATCAGTGCATGATAGCCACGTGATCAGTGCATGATCAGTCACGTGATCAGTGCATGATCAGTGCATGATCAAATACGTGATCAGTGCATGATCAGTCACGTGATCAGTGCATGATCAGTCACGTGATCAGTGCATGATAGCTGCGTGATCATGCATGATCAGCCACGTGATCAGTGCATGATAGCCACGTGATCAGTGCATGATCAGTCACGTGATCAGTGCATGATCAGTCACGTGATCAGTGCATGATCAGCCACGTGATCAGTGCATGATCAGGCACGTGATCAGTGCATGATCAGCCACGTGATCAGTGCATGATAGCCACGTGATCAGTGCATGATCAGTCACGTGATCAGTGCATGATCAGTCACGTGATCAGTGCATGATCAGCCACGTGATCAGTGCATGATCAGTGCATGATCAATTACGTGATCAGTGCATGATCAGTCACGTGACCAGTACATGGTAGCTACGTGATCATTGCATGATCAGCCACGTGAGCAGTGCATGATAGCCACGTGATCAGTGCATGATCAGCCACGTGATCAGTGCATGATCAGTCACGTGATCAGTGCATGATCAGTCACGTGATCAGTGCATGATCAGCCACGTGATCAGTGCATGTCAGTCACGTATCAGTGCATGATAGCCCGTGATCAGTGCATGATCAGTCCCGTGATCAGTGCATGATCAGCCACGTGATCAGTGCATGATCAGCCACGTGATCAGTGCATGATCAGTCACGTGATCAGTGCATGATCAGTCACGTGATCAGTGTATGATCAGCCACGTGAACAGTGCATGCTCAGTCACGTGATCAGGGCCTGCTGAGCTGCGTGATTACTGTCTGCTCATCTGCTTGACAATTGCCAGCTGAGCTGCACGATTCCTGCCTGTCATCTGCTTGACAATTGCCAGCTGTGCTGCGTAATTCCTGCCTGCTCAGCTGCTTGATTATTGCCAGCTGAGCAGCATGATTCCTCACACTGAGTTCCATGATTATTGCCTGCTGACTGTTTGATTCGTGCCTACTCAGCTCTTTGTTTATTGCCTCCAGAGGCACATGATCAGTGTATGATAGCAAACATGATCAGCGCATGATCAGTCACATGATCAGCGCCATTAAGTCACGTGATCACTACATGATAGTCATGTGATCAGTCCATGCTCAGTCACGGTATCAGTGCATGATCAGCCACGTGATCAGTGCATGATCAGCCACGTGATCAGTTCATGATAGCCATGTGATCAGTGCATGATCAGTCACGTGATCAGTGCATGATCAGTCACGTGATCAGTGCATGATCAGCCACGTGATCAGTGCATGATCAGTCACCTGATGGGTGTATGATCAGTCACGTGACCAGTACATGGTAGCTACATGATCATTGCATGATCAGCCACGTGAGTAGTGCATGATAGCCACGTGATCAGTGCATGATCAGCCACGTGATCAGTGCATGATCAGTCACGTGATCAGTGCATGATCAATTACGTGATCAGTGCATGATCAGTCACGTGACCAGTGCATGATAGCTACGTGATCAGTGCATGATCAGCCACGTGATCAGTGCATGATAGCCACGTGATCAGTGCATGATCAGTCACGTGATCAGTGCATGATCAGTCACGTGATCAGTGCATGATCATTTACGTGATCAGTGCATGATCAGTCACGTGATCAGTATATGGTAGCTACGTGATCATTGCATGATCAGCCACGTGATCAGTGCATGATAGCCACGTGATCAGTGCATGATCAGTTACGTGATCAGTGCATGATCAGCCACGTGATCAGTGCATGAGTGCCACGTGATCAGTGCATGATCAGTCACGTGACAGTGTGTGATCAGCCACGTGATCAGTGCATGATCAGCCACGTGATCAGTGCATGATAGCCACGTGATCAGTGCATGATCAGTTACGTGATCAGTGCATGATCAGCCACGTGATCAGTGCATGATCAGACACGTGATCAGTGCATGATCAGCCACGTGATCAGTGCATGATATCCACGTGATCAGTGCATGATCAGTCACGTGATCAGTGCATGATCAGTCACGTGATCAGTGCATGATCAATTACGTGATCAGTGCATGATCAGTCACGTGATCAGTGCATGATAGCTACGTGATCAGTGCATGATCAGCCACGTGATCAGTGCATGATAGCCACGTGATCAGTGCATGATCAGTCACATGATCAGTGTATGATCATCCACGTGATCAGTGCATGATCAGTCACGTGATCAGTGCATGATCAGTCACGTGATCAGTGCATGATCAGCCACGTGATCAGTGCATGATCAGTCACGTGATCAGTACATGTAGCTGCGTGATCAGTGCATGATCAGCCACGTGATCAGTGCATGATAGCCACGTGATCAGTGCATGATCAGCCACGTGATCAGTGCATGATCAATCACGTGATCAGTGCATGATCAGTCACGTGATCAGTGCATGATAGCCACGTGATCAGTGCATGATCAGCCACGTGATCAGTGCATACAGACGTGATCAGTGCATGATCAGTCACGTGATCAGTGCATGATCAGCCACGTGATCAGTGCATGATAGCCACGTGATCAGTGCATGATAGCCAGTGATCAGTGCATGATCAGTCACGTGATCAGTGCATGATCAGCCACGTGATCAGTGCATGATAGCCACGTGATCAGTGCATGATCAGTCACGTGATCAGTGCATGATCAGTCACGTGATCAGTGCATGATCAGTCACGTGATCAGTGCATGATAGCCACGTGATCAGTGCATGATCAGTCACGTGATCAGTGTATGATCAGCCACGTGATCAGTGCATGAGTGCCACGTGATCAGTGCATGATCAGACGTGATCAGTGCATGATCAGTCACGTGATCAGTGCATGATCAGCCACGTGATCAGTGCATGATAGCCACGTGATCAGTGCATGATAGCCACGTGATCAGTGCATGATCAGTCACGTGATCAGTGCATGATCAGCCACGTGATCAGTGCATGATCAGCCACGTGATCAGTGCATGATCAGTCACGTGATCAGTGCATGATCAGTCACGTGATCAGTGCATGATCAGCCACGTGATCAGTGCATGCTCAGTCACGTGATCAGGGCCTGCTGAGCTGCGTGATTACTGTCTGCTCATCTGCTTGACAATTGCCAGCTGAGCTGCACGATTCCTGCCTGTCATCTGCTTGACAATTGCCAGCTGTGCTGCGTAATTCCTGCCTGCTCAGCTGCTTGATTATTGCCAGCTGAGCAGCATGATTCCTCACAGCTGAGTTCCATGATTATTGCCTGCTGACTGTTTGATTCGTGCCTACTCAGCTCTTTGTTTATTGCCTCCAGAGGCACATGATCAGTGTATGATAGCAAACATGATCAGCGCATGATCAGTCACATGATCAGCGCCATTAAGTCACGTGATCACTACATGATAGTCATGTGATCAGTCCATGCTCAGTCACGGTATCAGTGCATGATCAGCCACGTGATCAGTGCATGATCTGTCACATGATTAGTGTATGATCATCCACGTGATCAGTGCATGGGCAGTCATGTGATCAGTGCATGATTAGACGTGATCAGTGCATGATCAGTCTCGTGATCAGTGCATGATAGCCACGTGATCAGTGCATGATCAGTCACCTGATGGGTGTATGATCATTCACGTGACCAGTACATGGTAGCTACATGATCAGTGCATGATCAGCCACGTGATCAGTGCATGATAGCCACGTGATCAGTGCATGATCAGCCACGTGATCAGTGCATGATCAGTGCATGATCAAATACGTGATCAGTGCATGATCAGTCACGTGATCAGTGCATGATCAGTCACGTGATCAGTGCATGATAGCTGCGTGATCATGCATGATCAGCCACGTGATCAGTGCATGATAGCCACGTGATCAGTGCATGATCAGCCACGTGATCAGTGCATGATCAGTCACGTGATCAGTGCATGATCAGCCACGTGATCAGTGCATGATCAGTCACGTGATCAGTGCATGATCAGCCACGTGATCAGTGCATGATAGCCACGTGATCAGTGCATGATCAGTCACGTGATCAGTGCATGATCAGTCACGTGATCAGTGCATGATCAGCCACGTGATCAGTGCATGATCAGTGCATGATCAATTACGTGATCAGTGCATGATCAGTCACGTGATCAGTGCATGTAGCCACGTGATCAGTGCATGATCAGCCACGTGATCAGTGCATGATAGCCACGTGATCAGTGCATGATCAGCCACGTGATCAGTGCATGATCAGCCACGTGATCAGTGCATGTCAGTCATGTATCAGTGCATGATAGCCCGTGATCAGTGCATGATCAGTCCCGTGATCAGTGCATGATCAGCCACGTGATCAGTGCATGATCAGCCACGTGATCAGTGCATGATCAGTCACGTGATCAGTGCATGATCAGTCACGTGATCAGTGTATGATCAGCCACGTGAACAGTGCATGCTCAGTCACGTGATCAGGGCCTGCTGAGCTGCGTGATTACTGTCTGCTCATCTGCTTGACAATTGCCAGCTGAGCTGCACGATTCCTGCCTGTCATCTGCTTGACAATTGCCAGCTGTGCTGCGTAATTCCTGCCTGCTCAGCTGCTTGATTATTGCCAGCTGAGCAGCATGATTCCTCACACCTGAGTTCCATGATTATTGCCTGCTGACTGTTTGATTCGTGCCTACTCAGCTCTTTGTTTATTGCCTCCAGAGGCACATGATCAGTGTATGATAGCAAACATGATCAGCGCATGATCAGTCACATGATCAGCGCCATTAAGTCACGTGATCACTACATGATAGTCATGTGATCAGTCCATGCTCAGTCACGGTATCAGTGCATGATCAGCCACGTGATCAGTGCATGATCAGCCACGTGATCAGTGCATGATAGCCATGTGATCAGTGCATGATCAGTCACGTGATCAGTGCATGATCAGTCACGTGATCAGTGCATGATCAGCCACGTGATCAGTGCATGATCAGTCACCTGATGGGTGTATGATCAGTCACGTGACCAGTACATGGTAGCTACATGATCATTGCATGATCAGCCACGTGAGTAGTGCATGATAGCCACGTGATCAGTGCATGATCAGCCACGTGATCAGTGCATGATCAGTCACGTGATCAGTGCATGATCAATTACGTGATCAGTGCATGATCAGTCACGTGATCAGTGCATGGTAGCTACGTGATCAGTGCATGATCAGCCACGTGATCAGTGCATGATAGCCACGTGATCAGTGCATGATCAGTCACGTGATCAGTGCATGATCAGTCACGTGATCAGTGCATGATCATTTACGTGATCAGTGCATGATCAGTCACGTGATCAGTATATGGTAGCTACGTGATCAGTGCATGATCAGCCACGTGATCAGTGCATGATAGCCACGTGATCAGTGCATGATCAGTCACGTGATCAGTGTATGATCAGCCACGTGATCAGTGCATGAGTGCCACGTGATCAGTGCATGATCAGTCACGTGACAGTGTGTGATCAGCCACGTGATCAGTGCATGATCAGCCACGTGATCAGTGCATGATAGCCACGTGATCAGTGCATGATCAGTTACGTGATCAGTGCATGATCAGCCACGTGATCAGTGCATGATCAGACACGTGATCAGTGCATGATCAGCCACGTGATCAGTGCATGATATCCACGTGATCAGTGCATGATCAGTCACGTGATCAGTGCATGATCAGTCACGTGATCAGTGCATGATCAGTTACGTGATCAGTGCATGATCAGTCACGTGATCAGTGCATGGTAGCTACGTGATCATTGCATGATCAGCCACGTGATAGTGCATGATAGCCACGTGATCAGTGCATGATCAGTCACATGATCAGTGCATGATCATCCACGTGATCAGTGCATGATCAGTCACGTGATCAGTGCATGATCAGTCACGTGATCAGTGCATGATCAGCCACGTGATCAGTGCATGATCAGTCACGTGATCAGTGCATGATAGCTGCGTGATCATTGCATGATCAGCCACGTGATCAGTGCATGATAGCCACGTGATCAGTGCATGATCAGCCACGTGATCAGTGCATGATCAGTCACGTGATCAGTGCATGATCAGTCACGTGATCAGTACATGGTAGCTACGTGATCAGTGCATGATCAGCCACGTGATCAGTGCATGATACAGACGTGATCAGTGCATGATCAGTCACGTGATCAGTGCATGATCAGCCACGTGATCAGTGCATGATAGCCACGTGATCAGTGCATGATAGCCACGTGATCAGTGCATGATCAGTCACGTGATCAGTGCATGATCAGCCACGTGATCAGTGCATGATAGCCACTGATCAGTGCATGATCAGTCACGTGATCAGTGCATGATCAGTCACGTGATCAGTGCATGATCAGTCACGTGATCAGTGCATGATAGCCACGTGATCAGTGCATGATCAGTCACGTGATCAGTGCATGATCAGCCACGTGATCAGTGCATGATGCCACGTGATCAGTGCATGATCAGACGTGATCAGTGCATGATCAGTCACGTGATCAGTGCATGATCAGCCACGTGATCAGTGCATGATAGCCACGTGATCAGTGCATGATAGCCAGTGATCAGTGCATGATCAGTCACGTGATCAGTGTATGATCAGCCACGTGATCAGTGCATGATTGCCACGTGATCAGTGCATGATCAGTCACGTGATCAGTGCATGATCAGTCACGTGATCAGTGCATGATCAGCCACGTGATCAGTGCATGATAGCCACGTGATCAGTGCATGATCAGTTACGTGAGCAGTGTATGATCAGCCACGTGATCAGTGCATGGTCAGACACGTGAACAGTGTATGATCAGCCACGTGATCAGTGCATGATATCCAAGTGATCAGTGCATGATCAATCACGTGATCAGTGTATGATCAGCCACGTGAACAGTGCATGCTCAGTCACGTGATCAGGGCCTGCTGAGCTGCGTGATTACTGTCTGCTCATCTGCTTGACAATTGCCAGCTGTGCTGCGTAATTCCTGCCTGCTCAGCTGCTTGATTATTGCCAGCTGAGCAGCATGATTCCTCACAGCTGAGTTCCATGATTATTGCCTGCTGACTGTTTGATTCGTGCCTACTCAGCTCTTTGTTTATTGCCTCCAGAGGCACATGATCAGTGTATGATAGCAAACATGATCAGCGCATGATCAGTCACATGATCAGCGCCATTAAGTCACGTGATCACTACATGATAGTCATGTGATCAATCCATGCTCAGTCACGGTATCAGTGCATGATCAGCCACGTGATCAGTGCATGATCTGTCACATGATTAGTGTATGATCATCCACGTGATCAGTGCATGGACAGTCATGTGATCAGTGCATGATTAGACGTGATCAGTGCATGATCAGTCTCGTGGTCAGTGCATGATAGCCACGTGATCAGTGCATGATCAGTCACCTGATGGGTGTATGATCATTCACGTGACCAGTACATGGTAGCTACATGATCAGTGCATGATCAGCCACGTGATCAGTGCATGATCAGCCACGTGATCAGTGCATGATCAGTGCATGATCAGTTACGTGATCAGTGCATGATCAGTCACGTGATCAGTGCATGATCAGTCACGTGATCAGTGCATGGTAGCTGCGTGATCAGTGCATGATCAGCCACGTGATCAGTGCATGATAGCCACGTGATCAGTGCATGATCAGTCACGTGATCAGTGCATGATCAGTCACGTGATCAGTGCATGATCAGCCACGTGATCAGTGCATGATCAGGCACGTGATCAGTGCATGATCAGCCACGTGATCAGTGCATGATAGCCACGTGATCAGTGCATGATCAGTCACGTGATCAGTGCATGATCAGTCACGTGATCAGTGCATGATCAGCCACGTGATCAGTGCATGATCAGTGCATGATCAATTACGTGATCAGTGCATGATCAGTCACGTGACCAGTACATGGTAGCTACGTGATCATTGCCATGATCAGCCACGTGAGCAGTGCATGATAGCCACGTGATCAGTGCATGATCAGCCACGTGATCAGTGCATGATCAGTCACGTGATCAGTGCATGATCAGTCACGTGATCAGTGCATGATCAGCCACGTGATCAGTGCATGTCAGTCATGTATCAGTGCATGATAGCCACGTGATCAGTGCATGATCAGTCCGTGTGATCAGTGTATGATCAGCCACGTGATCAGTGCATGATCAGCCACGTGATCAGTGCATGATCAGTCACGTGATCAGTGCATGATCAGTCACGTGATCAGTGTATGATCAGCCACGTGAACAGTGCATGCTCAGTCACGTGATCAGGGCCTGCTGAGCTGCGTGATTACTGTCTGCTCATCTGCTTGACAATTGCCAGCTGAGCTGCACGATTCCTGCCTGTCATCTGCTTGACAATTGCCAGCTGTGCTGCGTAATTCCTGCCTGCTCAGCTGCTTGATTATTGCCAGCTGAGCAGCATGATTCCTCACAGCTGAGTTCCATGATTATTGCCTGCTGACTGTATGATTCGTGCCTACTCAGCTCTTTGTTTATTGCCTCCAGAGGCACATGATCAGTGTATGATAGCAAACATGATCAGCGCATGATCAGTCACATGATCAGCGCCATTAAGTCACGTGATCACTACATGATAGTCATGTGATCAGTCCATGCTCAGTCACGGTATCAGTGCATGATCAGCCACGTGATCAGTGCATGATCTGTCACATGATTAGTGTATGATCATCCACGTGATCAGTGCATGATAGCCACGTGATCAGTGCATGATCAGCCAGTGATCAGTGCATGATCAGTCACGTGATCAGTGCATGATCAGCCACGTGATCAGTGCATGATAGCCACTGATCAGTGCATGATCAGTCACGTGATCAGTGCATGATCAGTCACGTGATCAGTGCATGATCAGTCACGTGATCAGTGCATGATAGCCACGTGATCAGTGCATGATCAGTCACGTGATCAGTGCATGATCAGCCACGTGATCAGTGCATGATGCCACGTGATCAGTGCATGATCAGACGTGATCAGTGCATGATCAGTCACGTGATCAGTGCATGATCAGCCACGTGATCAGTGCATGATAGCCAGTGATCAGTGCATGATAGCCAGTGATCAGTGCATGATCAGTCACGTGATCAGTGTATGATCAGCCACGTGATCAGTGCATGATAGCCACGTGATCAGTGCATGATCAGTCACGTGATCAGTGCATGATCAGTCACGTGATCAGTGCATGATCAGCCACGTGATCAGTGCATGATAGCCACGTGATCAGTGCATGATCAGTTACGTGAGCAGTGTATGATCAGCCACGTGATCAGTGCATGGTCAGACACGTGAACAGTGTATGATCAGCCACGTGATCAGTGCATGATATCCAAGTGATCAGTGCATGATCAATCACGTGATCAGTGTATGATCAGCCACGTGAACAGTGCATGCTCAGTCACGTGATCAGGGCCTGCTGAGCTGCGTGATTACTGTCTGCTCATCTGCTTGACAATTGCCAGCTGAGCTGCACGATTCCTGCCTGTCATCTGCTTGACAATTGCCAGCTGTGCTGCGTAATTCCTGCCTGCTCAGCTGCTTGATTATTGCCAGCTGAGCAGCATGATTCCTCACAGCTGAGTTCCATGATTATTGCCTGCTGACTGTTTGATTCGTGCCTACTCAGCTCTTTGTTTATTGCCTCCAGAGGCACATGATCAGTGTATGATAGCAAACATGATCAGCGCATGATCAGTCACATGATCAGCGCCATTAAGTCACGTGATCACTACATGATAGTCATGTGATCAGTCCATGCTCAGTCACGGTATCAGTGCATGATCAGCCACGTGATCAGTGCATGATCTGTCACATGATTAGTGTATGATCATCCACGTGATCAGTGCATGGGCAGTCATGTGATCAGTGCATGATCAGACGTGATCAGTGCATGATCAGTCTCGTGATCAGTGCATGATAGCCACGTGATCAGTGCATGATCAGTCACGTGATCAGTGCATGATCAGTCACGTGACCAGTACATGGTAGCTACGTGATCATTGCATGATCAGCCACGTGATCAGTGCATGATAGCCACGTGATCAGTGCATGATCAGTCACGTGATCAGTGCATGATCAGTCACGTGATCAGTGCATGATCAGCCACGTGATCAGTGCATGATCAGCCACGTGATCAGTGCATGATCAGCCACGTGATCAGTGCATGATAGCCACGTGATCAGTGCATGATCAGTCACGTGATCAGTGCATGATCAGTCACGTGATCAGTGCATGATCAGCCACGTGATCAGTGCATGATCAGTGCATGATCAATTACGTGATCAGTGCATGATCAGTCACGTGACCAGTACATGGTAGCTACGTGATCATTGCATGATCAGCCACGTGATCAGTGCATGATAGCCACGTGATCAGTGCATGATCAGCCACGTGATCAGTGCATGATCAGTCACGTGATCAGTGCATGATCAGTCACGTGATCAGTGCATGATCAGCCACGTGATCAGTGCATGTCAGTCATGTAGTCAGTGCATGATAGCACGTGATCAGTGCATGATCAGTCCCGTGATCAGTGTATGATCAGCCACGTGATCAGTGCATGATCAGCCACGTGATCAGTGCATGATCAGTCACGTGATCAGTGCATGATCAGTCACGTGATCAGTGTGTGATCAGCCACGTGAACAGTGCATGCTCAGTCACGTGATCAGGGCCTGCTGAGCTGCGTGATTACTGTCTGCTCATCTGCTTGACAATTGCCAGCTGAGCTGCACGATTCCTGCCTGTCATCTGCTTGACAATTGCCAGCTGTGCTGCGTAATTCCTGCCTGCTCAGCTGCTTGATTATTGCCAGCTGAGCAGCATGATTCCTCACAGCTGAGTTCCATGATTATTGCCTGCTGACTGTTTGATTCGTGCCTACTCAGCTCTTTGTTTATTGCCTCCAGAGGCACATGATCAGTGTATGATAGCAAACATGATCAGTGCATGATCAGTCACATGATCAGCGCCATTAAGTCACGTGATCACTACATGATAGTCATGTGATCAGTCCATGCTCAGTCACGGTATCAGTGCATGATCAGCCACGTGATCAGTGCATGATCTGTCACATGATTAGTGTATGATCATCCACGTGATCAGTGCATGGGCAGTCATGTGATCAGTGCATGATATAGACGTGATCAGTGCATGATCAGTCACGTGATCAGTGCATGATAGCCACGTGATCAGTGCATGATCAGTCACCTGATGGGTGTATGATCATTCACGTGACCTGTACATGGTAGCTACATGATCATTGCATGATCAGCCACGTGAGTAGTGCATGATAGCCACGTGATCAGTGCATGATCAGTCACGTGATCAGTGCATGATCAGTCATGTGACCAGTACATGGTAGCTGCGTGATCATTGCATGATCAGCCACGTGAGCAGTGCATGATAGCCACGTGATCAGTGCATGATCAGTCACGTGATCAGTGTATGATCAGCCACGTGATCAGTGCATGAGTGCCACGTGATCAGTGCATGATAGTCACGTGATCAGTGTGTGATCAGCCACGTGATCAGTGCATGATCAGCCACGTGATCAGTGCATGATAGCCACGTGATCAGTGCATGATCAGTTACGTGATCAGTGCATGATCAGCCACGTGATCAGTGCATGGTCAGACACGTGATCAGTGTATGATCAGCCACGTGATCAGTGCATGATATCCACGTGATCAGTGCATGATCATCACGTGATCAGTGTATGATCAGCCACGTGAACAGTGCATGCTCAGTCACGTGATCAGGGCCTGCTGAGCTGCGTGATTACTGTCTGCTCATCTGCTTGACAATTGCCAGCTGAGCTGCATGATTCCTGCCTGTCATCTGCTTGACAATTGCCAGCTGTGCTGCGTAATTCCTGCCTGCTCAGCTGCTTGATTATTGCCAGCTGAGCAGCATGATTCCTCACACCTGAGTTCCATGATTATTGCCTGCTGACTGATGTCTGCCTACTCAGCTCTTTGTTCATTGCCTCCAGAGGCACATGATCAGTGTGTGATACCAAACATGATCAGTGCATGATCAGTCACATGATCAGTGCATGATAAGCCACGTGATCAGTGCATGATCAGTCATGTGATCAGTGCATGATCAGTCACGTGATCAGTGCATGATAGCCACGTGATCAGTGCATGATCAGCCACGTGATCAGTGCATGATAGCCACGTGATCAGTGCATGATCAGTCACGTGATCAGTGCATGATCAGTCACGTGATCAGTGCATGATCAGTCACGTGATCAGTGCATGATCAGTCACGTGATCAGTGCATGATCAGTCACGTGACCAGTGCATGATAGCTACGTGATCATTGCATGATCAGCCACGTGATCAGTGCATGATAGCCACGTGATCAGTGCATGATCAGCCACGTGATCAGTGCATGATCAGTCACGTGATCAGTGCATGATCAGCCACGTGATCAGTGCATGATCAGCCACGTGATCAGTGCATGATAGCCACGTGATCAGTGCATGATCAGTCACGTGATCAGTATGTGATCAGCCACGTGATCAGTGCATGATATCAGTGCATGATCAGCCACGTGATCAGTGCATGATCAGTCACGTGATCAGTGCATGATCAGCCACGTGATCAGTGCATGATCAGCCACGTGATCAGTGCATGATCAGCCACGTGATCAGTGCATGATCAGTCACGTGATCAGTGCATGATAGCACGTGATCAGTGCATGATCAGCCACGTGATCAGTGCATGATAGCCACGTGATCAGTGCATGATCAGTCACGTGATCAGTGTGATCAGCCACGTGATCAGTGCATGATATCAGTGCATGATCAGCACGTGATCAGTGCATGATCAGTCACGTGACCAGTACATGGTAGCTACGTGATCAGTGCATGATCAGCCACGTGATCAGTGCATGATAGCCACGTGATCAGTGCATGATCAGTCACGTGATACATGTGTGATCAGCCACGTGATCAGTGCATGATATCCACGTGATCAGTGCATGATAGCCACGTGATCAGTGCATGATTAGTCACGTGATCAGTGCATGATCAGTCACGTGATACGTGTGTGATCAGCCACGTGATCAGTGCATGATGAGCCACGTGATCAGTGCAGGATCAATTACGTGATCAGTGCATGATCAGTCACGTGACCAGTACATGGTTGCTACGTGATCGTTGCATGATCAGCCACGTGAGCAGAGCATGATAGCCACGTGATCAGTGCATGATCAGTCACGTGATCAGTACATGATCAGTCACGTGAACAGTGCATGATCATTTACGTGATCTGTGCATGATCAGTCACGTGACCAGTATATGGTAGCTACGTGATCATTCCATGACGAGCCACGTGAGCAGTGCATGATAGCCACGTGATGTGTGCATGATGAGTTACGTGAGCAGAGTATGATCAGCCACGTGATCAGTGCATGAGTGCCACGTGATCAGTGCATGATATGTCACGTGACAGGTGTGTGATCAGCCACGTGAACAGTGCATGTTCAGCCACGTGATCAGTGCATGATAGCCACGTGATCAGTGCATGATCAGTTACGTGAGCAGTGTATGATCAGCCACGTGATCAGTGCATGGTCAGACACGTGAACAGTGTATGATCAGCCACGTGATCAGTGCATGATATCCAAGTGATCAGTGCATGATCAATCACGTGATCAGTGTATGATCAGCCACGTGAACAGTGCATGCTCAGTCACGTGATCAGGGCCTGCTGAGCTGCGTGATTACTGTCTGCTCATCTGCTTGACAATTGCCAGCTGAGCTGCACGATTCCTGCCTGTCATCTGCTTGACAATTGCCAGCTGTGCTGCGTAATTCCTGCCTGCTCAGCTGCTTGATTATTGCCAGCTGAGCAGCATGATTCCTCACAGCTGAGTTCCATGATTATTGCCTGCTGACTGTTTGATTCGTGCCTACTCAGCTCTTTGTTTATTGCCTCCAGAGGCACATGATCAGTGTATGATAGCAAACATGATCAGCGCATGATCAGTCACATGATCAGCGCCATTAAGTCACGTGATCACTACATGATAGTCATGTGATCAGTCCATGCTCAGTCACGGTATCAGTGCATGATCAGCCACGTGATCAGTGCATGATCAGTCATGTATCAGTGCATGATCAGTGCCGTGATCAGTGCATGATCAGTCACGTGATCAGTGCATGATCAGCCACGTGATCAGTGCATGATCAGCCACGTGATCAGTGCATGATAGCCACGTGATCAGTGCATGATCAGTCACGTGATACTTGTGATCAGCCACGTGATCAGTGCATGATAGCCACGTGATCAGTGCATGATCAGCCACGTGATCAGTGCATGATCAGTCACGTGATCAGTGCATGATCAGTCACGTGATCAGTGCATGATCAGTCACGTGATCAGTGCATGATCAGCCACGTGATCAGTGCATGATAGCCACGTGATCAGTGCATGATCAGTCACGTGATCAGTGCATGATCAGTCACGTGATCAGTGCATGATCAGCCACGTGATCAGTGCATGATCAGCCACGTGATCAGTGCATGATCAGTCACGTGATCAGTGCATGATCAGCCACGTGATCAGTGCATGATCAGTCACGTGATCAGTGCATGATCAGTCACGTGAAGTGCATGATCATTTACGTGATCAGTGCATGATCAGTCACGTGACCAGTATATGGTAGCTACGTGATCATTCCATGATCAGCCACGTGAGCAGTGCATGATAGCCACGTGATGTGTGCATGATCAGTTACGTGAGCAGAGTATGATCAGCCACGTGATCAGTGCATGAGTGCCACGTGATCAGTGCATGATATGTCACGTGACAGTGTGTGATCAGCCACGTGAACAGTGCATGTTCAGCCACGTGATCAGTGCATGATAGCCACGTGATCAGTGCATGATCAGTTACGTGAGCAGTGTATGATCAGCCACGTGATCAGTGCATGGTCAGACACGTGAACAGTGTATGATCAGCCACGTGATCAGTGCATGATATCCAAGTGATCAGTGCATGATCAATCACGTGATCAGTGTATGATCAGCCACGTGAACAGTGCATGCTCAGTCACGTGATCAGGGCCTGCTGAGCTGCGTGATTACTGTCTGCTCATCTGCTTGACAATTGCCAGCTGAGCTGCACGATTCCTGCCTGTCATCTGCTTGACAATTGCCAGCTGTGCTGCGTAATTCCTGCCTGCTCAGCTGCTTGATTATTGCCAGCTGAGCAGCATGATTCCTCACAGCTGAGTTCCATGATTATTGCCTGCTGACTGTTTGATTCGTGCCTACTCAGCTCTTTGTTTATTGCCTCCAGAGGCACATGATCAGTGTATGATAGCAAACATGATCAGCGCATGATCAGTCACATGATCAGCGCCATTAAGTCACGTGATCACTACATGATAGTCATGTGATCAGTCCATGCTCAGTCACGGTATCAGTGCATGATCAGCCACGTGATCAGTGCATGATCTGTCACATGATTAGTGTATGATCATCCACGTGATCAGTGCATGGGCAGTCATGTGATCAGTGCATGATATAGACGTGATCAGTGCATGATCAGTCTGTGATCAGTGCATGATAGCCACGTGATCAGTGCATGATCAGTCACCTGATGGGTGTATGATCATTCACGTGACCTGTACATGGTAGCTACATGATCATTGCATGATCAGCCACGTGAGTAGTGCATGATAGCCACGTGATCAGTGCATGATCAGTCACGTGATCAGTGCATGATCAGTCATGTGACCAGTACATGGTAGCTGCGTGATCATTGCATGATCAGCCACGTGAGCAGTGCATGATAGCCACGTGATCAGTGCATGATCAGTCACGTGATCAGTGTATGATCAGCCACGTGATCAGTGCATGAGTGCCACGTGATCAGTGCATGATAGTCACGTGATCAGTGTGTGATCAGCCACGTGATCAGTGCATGATCAGCCACGTGATCAGTGCATGATAGCCACGTGATCAGTGCATGATCAGTTACGTGATCAGTGCATGATCAGCCACGTGATCAGTGCATGGTCAGACACGTGATCAGTGTATGATCAGCCACGTGATCAGTGCATGATATCCACGTGATCAGTGCATGATCATCACGTGATCAGTGTATGATCAGCCACGTGAACAGTGCATGCTCAGTCACGTGATCAGGGCCTGCTGAGCTGCGTGATTACTGGCTGCTCATCTGCTTGACAATTGACAGCTGAGCTGCATGATTCCTGCCTGTCATCTGCTTGACAATTGCCAGCTGTGCTGCGTAATTCCTGCCTGCTCAGCTGCTTGATTATTGCCAGCTGAGCAGCATGATTCCTCACACCTGAGTTCCATGAATATAGCCTGCTGACTGATGTCTGCCTACTCAGCTCTATGTTCATTGCCTCCAGAGGCACATGATCAGTGTGTGATACCAAACATGATCAGCGCATGATCAGTCACATGATCAGTGCATGATAAGCCACGTGATCAGTGCATGATCAGTCATGTGATCAGTGCATGATCAGTCACGTGATCAGTGCATGATAGCTGTGATCAGTGCATGATCAGCCACGTGATCAGTGCATGATAGCCACGTGATCAGTGCATGATCAGTCACGTGATCAGTGCATGATCAGTCACGTGATCAGTGCATGATCAGTCACGTGATCAGTGCATGATCAGTCACGTGATCAGTGCATGATCAGTCACGTGACCAGTGCATGGTAGCTACGTGATCATTGCATGATCAGCCACGTGATCAGTGCATGATAGCCACGTGATCAGTGCATGATCAGCCACGTGATCAGTGCATGATCAGTCACGTGATCAGTGCATGATCAGCCACGTGATCAGTGCATGATCAGCCACGTGATCAGTGCATGATAGCCACGTGATCAGTGCATGATCAGTCACATGATCGTATGTGATCAGCCACGTGATCAGTGCATGATATCAGTGCATGATAGCCACGTGATCAGTGCATGATCAGTCACGTGATCAGTGCATGATCAGCCACGTGATCAGTGCATGATCAGCCACGTGATCAGTGCATGATCAGTCACGTGATCAGTGCATGATCAGCCACGTGATCAGTGCATGATCAGTCACGTGATCAGTGCATGATAGCCACGTGATCAGTGCATGATCAGCCACGTGATCAGTGCATGATAGCCACGTGATCAGTGCATGATCAGTCACGTGATCAGTGCATGATCAGCCACGTGATCAGTGCATGATATCAGTGCATGATCAGCACGTGATCAGTGCATGATCAGTCACGTGACCAGTACATGGTAGCTACGTGATCAGTGCATGATCAGCCACGTGATCAGTGCATGATAGCCACGTGATCAGTGCATGATCAGTCACGTGATACATGTGTGATCAGCCACGTGATCAGTGCATGATATCCACGTGATCAGTGCATGATAGCCACGTGATCAGTGCATGATTAGTCACGTGATCAGTGCATGATCAGTCACGTGATACGTGTGTGATCAGCCACGTGATCAGTGCATGATGAGCCACGTGATCAGTGCAGGATCAATTACGTGATCAGTGCATGATCAGTCACGTGACCAGTACATGGTTGCTACGTGATCGTTGCATGATCAGCCACGTGAGCAGTGCATGATAGCCACGTGATCAGTGCATGATCAGTCACGTGATCAGTACATGATCAGTCACGTGAACAGTGCATGATCATTTACGTGATCTGTGCATGATCAGTCACGTGACCAGTATATGGTAGCTTCGTGATCATTCCATGACGAGCCACGTGAGCAGTGCATGATAGCCACGTGATGTGTGCATGATGAGTTACGTGAGCAGAGTATGATCAGCCACGTGATCAGTGCATGAGTGCCACGTGATCAGTGCATGATATGTCACGTGACAGGTGTGTGATCAGCCACGTGAACAGTGCATGTTCAGCCACGTGATCAGTGCATGATAGCCACGTGATCAGTGCATGATCAGTTACGTGAGCAGTGTATGATCAGCCACGTGATCAGTGCATGGTCAGACACGTGAACAGTGTATGATCAGCCACGTGATCAGTGCATGATATCCAAGTGATCAGTGCATGATCAATCACGTGATCAGTGTATGATCAGCCACGTGAACAGTGCATGCTCAGTCACGTGATCAGGGCCTGCTGAGCTGCGTGATTACTGTCTGCTCATCTGCTTGACAATTGCCAGCTGAGCTGCACGATTCCTGCCTGTCATCTGCTTGACAATTGCCAGCTGTGCTGCGTAATTCCTGCCTGCTCAGCTGCTTGATTATTGCCAGCTGAGCAGCATGATTCCTCACAGCTGAGTTCCATGATTATTGCCTGCTGACTGTTTGATTCGTGCCTACTCAGCTCTTTGTTTATTGCCTCCAGAGGCACATGATCAGTGTATGATAGCAAACATGATCAGCGCATGATCAGTCACATGATCAGCGCCATTAAGTCACGTGATCACTACATGATAGTCATGTGATCAGTCCATGCTCAGTCACGGTATCAGTGCATGATCAGCCACGTGATCAGTGCATGATCAGTCATGTATCAGTGCATGATCAGTGCACGTGATCAGTGCATGATCAGTCACGTGATCAGTGCATGATCAGCCACGTGATCAGTGCATGATCAGCCACGTGATCAGTGCATGATAGCCACGTGATCAGTGCATGATCAGTCACGTGATAGTGTGTGATCAGCCACGTGATCAGTGCATGATAGCCACGTGATCAGTGCATGATAGCCACGTGATCAGTGCATGATCAGTCACGTGATCAGTGCATGATCAGTCACGTGATCAGTGCATGATCAGTCACGTGATCAGTGCATGATCAGCCACGTGATCAGTGCATGATAGCCACGTGATCAGTGCATGATCAGTCACGTGATCAGTGCATGATCAGTCACGTGATCAGTGCATGATCAGCCACGTGATCAGTGCATGATCAGCCACGTGATCAGTGCATGATCAGCCACGTGATCAGTGCATGATCAGCCACGTGATCAGTGCATGATCAGTCACGTGATCAGTGCATGATCAGTCACGTGATCAGTGCATGATCATTTACGTGATCAGTGCATGATCAGTCACGTGACCAGTATATGGTAGCTACGTGATCATTCCATGATCAGCCACGTGAGCAGTGCATGATAGCCACGTGATGTGTGCATGATCAGTTACGTGAGCAGAGTATGATCAGCCACGTGATCAGTGCATGAGTGCCACGTGATCAGTGCATGATATGTCACGTGACAGTGTGTGATCAGCCACGTGAACAGTGCATGTTCAGCCACGTGATCAGTGCATGATAGCCACGTGATCAGTGCATGATCAGTTACGTGAGCAGTGTATGATCAGCCACGTGATCAGTGCATGGTCAGACACGTGAACAGTGTATGATCAGCCACGTGATCAGTGCATGATATCCAAGTGATCAGTGCATGATCAATCACGTGATCAGTGTATGATCAGCCACGTGAACAGTGCATGCTCAGTCACGTGATCAGGGCCTGCTGAGCTGCGTGATTACTGTCTGCTCATCTGCTTGACAATTGCCAGCTGAGCTGCACGATTCCTGCCTGTCATCTGCTTGACAATTGCCAGCTGTGCTGCGTAATTCCTGCCTGCTCAGCTGCTTGATTATTGCCAGCTGAGCAGCATGATTCCTCACAGCTGAGTTCCATGATTATTGCCTGCTGACTGTTTGATTCGTGCCTACTCAGCTCTTTGTTTATTGCCTCCAGAGGCACATGATCAGTGTATGATAGCAAACATGATCAGCGCATGATCAGTCACATGATCAGCGCCATTAAGTCACGTGATCACTACATGATAGTCATGTGATCAGTCCATGCTCAGTCACGGTATCAGTGCATGATCAGCCACGTGATCAGTGCATGATCTGTCACATGATTAGTGTATGATCATCCACGTGATCAGTGCATGGGCAGTCATGTGATCAGTGCATGATATAGACGTGATCAGTGCATGATCAGTCTCGTGATCAGTGCATGATAGCCACGTGATCAGTGCATGATCAGTCACCTGATGGGTGTATGATCATTCACGTGACCTGTACATGGTAGCTACATGATCATTGCATGATCAGCCACGTGAGTAGTGCATGATAGCCACGTGATCAGTGCATGATCAGTCACGTGATCAGTGCATGATCAGTCATGTGACCAGTACATGGTAGCTGCGTGATCATGCATGATCAGCCACGTGATCAGTGCATGATAGCCACGTGATCAGTGCATGATCAGACACGTGATCAGTGCATGATCAGTCACGTGATCAGTGCATGATCAGCCACGTGATCAGTGCATGATCAGCCACGTGATCAGTGCATGATCAGTCACGTGATCAGTGCATGATCAGCCACGTGATCAGTGCATGATCAGTCACGTGATCAGTGCATGATAGCCACGTGATCAGTGCATGATCAGCCACGTGATCAGTGCATGATAGCCACGTGATCAGTGCATGATCAGTCACGTGATCAGTGCATGATCAGCCACGTGATCAGTGCATGATATCAGTGCATGATCAGCACGTGATCAGTGCATGATCAGTCACGTGATCAGTGCATGATAGCTACGTGATCAGTGCATGATCAGCCACGTGATCAGTGCATGATAGCCACGTGATCAGTGCATGATCAGTCACGTGATCATGTGTGATCAGCCACGTGATCAGTGCATGATATCCACGTGATCAGTGCATGATAGCCACGTGATCAGTGCATGATCAGTCACGTGATCAGTGCATGATCAGTCACGTGATACGTGTGTGATCAGCCACGTGATCAGTGCATGATGAGCCACGTGATCAGTGCATGATCAATTACGTGATCAGTGCATGATCAGTCACGTGACCAGTACATGGTTGCTACGTGATCGTTGCATGATCAGCCACGTGAGCAGTGCATGATAGCCACGTGATCAGTGCATGATCAGTCACGTGATCAGTACATGATCAGTCACGTGAACAGTGCATGATCATTTACGTGATCAGTGCATGATCAGTCACGTGACCAGTATATGGTAGCTACGTGATCATTCCATGACGAGCCACGTGAGCAGTGCATGATAGCCACGTGATGTGTGCATGATCAGTTACGTGAGCAGAGTATGATCAGCCACGTGATCAGTGCATGAGTGCCACGTGATCAGTGCATGATATGTCACGTGACAGGTGTGTGATCAGCCACGTGAACAGTGCATGTTCAGCCACGTGATCAGTGCATGATAGCCACGTGATCAGTGCATGATCAGTTACGTGAGCAGTGTATGATCAGCCACGTGATCAGTGCATGGTCAGACACGTGAACAGTGTATGATCAGCCACGTGATCAGTGCATGATATCCAAGTGATCAGTGCATGATCAATCACGTGATCAGTGTATGATCAGCCACGTGAACAGTGCATGCTCAGTCACGTGATCAGGGCCTGCTGAGCTGCGTGATTACTGTCTGCTCATCTGCTTGACAATTGCCAGCTGAGCTGCACGATTCCTGCCTGTCATCTGCTTGACAATTGCCAGCTGTGCTGCGTAATTCCTGCCTGCTCAGCTGCTTGATTATTGCCAGCTGAGCAGCATGATTCCTCACACCTGAGTTCCATGATTATTGCCTGCTGACTGTTTGATTCGTGCCTACTCAGCTCTTTGTTTATTGCCTCCAGAGGCACATGATCAGTGTATGATAGCAAACATGATCAGCGCATGATCAGTCACATGATCAGCGCCATTAAGTCACGTGATCACTACATGATAGTCATGTGATCAGTCCATGCTCAGTCACGGTATCAGTGCATGATCAGCCACGTGATCAGTGCATGATCAGTCATGTATCAGTGCATGATCAGTGCCGTGATCAGTGCATGATCAGTCACGTGATCAGTGCATGATCAGCCACGTGATCAGTGCATGATCAGCCACGTGATCAGTGCATGATAGCCACGTGATCAGTGCATGATCAGTCACGTGATAGTGTGATCAGCCACGTGATCAGTGCATGATAGCCACGTGATCAGTGCATGATCAGCCACGTGATCAGTGCATGATCAGTCACGTGATCAGTGCATGATCAGTCACGTGATCAGTGCATGATCAGTCACGTGATCAGTGCATGATCAGCCACGTGATCAGTGCATGATAGCCACGTGATCAGTGCATGATCAGTCACGTGATCAGTGCATGATCAGTCACGTGATCAGTGCATGATCAGCCACGTGATCAGTGCATGATCAGCCACGTGATCAGTGCATGATCAGCCACGTGATCAGTGCATGATCAGCCACGTGATCAGTGCATGATCAGTCACGTGATCAGTGCATGATCAGTCACGTGAACAGTGCATGATCATTTACGTGATCAGTGCATGATCAGTCACGTGACCAGTATATGGTAGCTACGTGATCATTCCATGATCAGCCACGTGAGCAGTGCATGATAGCCACGTGATGTGTGCATGATGAGTTACGTGAGCAGAGTATGATCAGCCACGTGATCAGTGCATGAGTGCCACGTGATCAGTGCATGATATGTCACGTGACAGGTGTGTGATCAGCCACGTGAACAGTGCATGTTCAGCCACGTGATCAGTGCATGATAGCCACGTGATCAGTGCATGATCAGTTACGTGAGCAGTGTATGATCAGCCACGTGATCAGTGCATGGTCAGACACGTGAACAGTGTATGATCAGCCACGTGATCAGTGCATGATATCCAAGTGATCAGTGCATGATCAATCACGTGATCAGTGTATGATCAGCCACGTGAACAGTGCATGCTCAGTCACGTGATCAGGGCCTGCTGAGCTGCGTGATTACTGTCTGCTCATCTGCTTGACAATTGCCAGCTGAGCTGCACGATTCCTGCCTGTCATCTGCTTGACAATTGCCAGCTGTGCTGCGTAATTCCTGCCTGCTCAGCTGCTTGATTATTGCCAGCTGAGCAGCATGATTCCTCACAGCTGAGTTCCATGATTATTGCCTGCTGACTGTTTGATTCGTGCCTACTCAGCTCTTTGTTTATTGCCTCCAGAGGCACATGATCAGTGTATGATAGCAAACATGATCAGCGCATGATCAGTCACATGATCAGCGCCATTAAGTCACGTGATCACTACATGATAGTCATGTGATCAGTCCATGCTCAGTCACGGTATCAGTGCATGATCAGCCACGTGATCAGTGCATGATCTGTCACATGATTAGTGTATGATCATCCACGTGATCAGTGCATGGGCAGTCATGTGATCAGTGCATGATATAGACGTGATCAGTGCATGATCAGTCTCGTGATCAGTGCATGATAGCCACGTGATCAGTGCATGATCAGTCACCTGATGGGTGTATGATCATTCACGTGACCTGTACATGGTAGCTACATGATCATTGCATGATCAGCCACGTGAGTAGTGCATGATAGCCACGTGATCAGTGCATGATCAGTCACGTGATCAGTGCATGATCAGTCATGTGACCAGTACATGGTAGCTGCGTGATCATGGCATGATCAGCCACGTGAGCAGTGCATGATAGCCACGTGATCAGTGCATGATCAGTCACGTGATCAGTGCATGATCAGTCACGTGATCAGTGCATGATCAGCCACGTGATCAGTGCATGATCAGCCACGTGATCAGTGCATGTCAGTCATGTATCAGTGCATGATATCCCGTGATCAGTGCATGATCAGTCCCGTGATCAGTGCATGATCAGCCACGTGATCAGTGCATGATCAGCCACGTGATCAGTGCATGATCAGTCACGTGATCAGTGCATGATCAGTCACGTGATCAGTGTGTGATCAGCCACGTGATCAGTGCATGCTCAGTCACGTGATCAGGGCCTGCTGAGCTGCGTGATTACTGTCTGCTCATCTGCTTGACAATTGCCAGCTGAGCTGCACGATTCCTGCCTGTCATCTGCTTGACAATTGCCACCTGTGCTGCGTAATTCCTGCCTGCTCATCTACTTGATTATTGCCAGCTGAGCAGCATGATTTCTCAGAGCTGAGTTCCATGATTATAGCCTGCTGACTGATTCCTGCCTACTCAGCTCTATGTTCATTGCCTCCAGAGGCACATGATCAGTGTATGACACCAAACATGATCAGTGCATGATCAGTCACATGATCAGTGCATGATAAGCCACGTGATCAGTGCATGATCAGTTACGTGATCAGTGCATGATCAGTCACGTGATCAGTGCATGGTAGCTGCGTGATCAGTGCATGATCAGCCACGTGATCAGTGCATGATAGCCACGTGATCAGTGCATGATCAGTCACGTGATCAGTGCATGATCAGTCACGTGATCAGTGCATGATCAGTCACGTGATCAGTGCATGATCAGTCAGTGATCAGTGCATGATCAGTCACGTGATCAGTGCATGGTAGCTACGTGATCATTGCATGATCAGCCACGTGATCAGTGCATGATAGCCACGTGATCAGTGCATGATCATCCACGTGATCAGTGCATGATAGCCACGTGATCAGTGCATGATCAGTCACGTGATCAGTGCATGATCAGTCACGTGATAGTGCATGATCAGCCACGTGATCAGTGCATGATCAGCCACGTGATCAGTGCATGATCAATTACGTGATCAGTGCATGATCAGTCACGTGATCAGTGCATGGTAGCTACGTGATCAGTGCATGATCAGCCACGTGATCAGTGCATGATAGCCACGTGATCAGTGCATGATCAGTCACGTGATCAGTGCATGATCAGTCACGTGATCAGTGCATGATCAGTCACGTGATCAGTGCATGATCAGTCACGTGATCAGTGCATGATAGCTACGTGATCAGTGCATGATCAGCCACGTGATCAGTGCATGATAGCCACGTGATCAGTGCATGATCAGTCACGTGATCAGTGTATGATCAGCCACGTGATCAGTGCATGATCAGCCACGTGATCAGTGCATGATCAGTCACGTGATCAGTGCATGATCAGTCACGTGATCAGTGCATGATCAGTCACGTGATCAGTGCATGATCAGTGCATGATCAGTCACGTGATCAGTACATGTAGCCACGTGATCAGTGCATGATCAGCCACGTGATCAGTGCATGATAGCCACGTGATCAGTGCATGATCAGTCACGTGATCAGTGCATGATCATCCACGTGATCAGTGCATGATCAGTCACGTGATCAGTGCATGATATAGACGTGATCAGTGCATGATCAGTCACGTGATCAGTGCATGATAGCCACGTGATCAGTGCATGATCAGTCACGTGATCAGTGCATGATCAGTCACGTGACCAGTACATGGTAGCTACGTGATCATTGCATGATCAGCCACGTGATAGTGCATGATAGCCACGTGATCAGTGCATGATCAGTCACGTGATCAGTGCATGATCAGTCACGTGATCAGTGCATGGTAGCTGCGTGATCATGCATGATCAGCCACGTGATCAGTGCATGATAGCCACGTGATCAGTGCATGATCAGTCACGTGATCAGTGCATGATCAGCCACGTGATCAGTGCATGATGCCACGTGATCAGTGCATGATCAGTCACGTGATCAGTGCATGATCAGCCACGTGATCAGTGCATGATCAGCCACGTGATCAGTGCATGATCAGTCACGTGATCAGTGCATGATCAGTCACGTGATCAGTGTATGATCAGCCACGTGAACAGTGCATGCTCAGTCACGTGATCAGGGCCTGCTGAGCTGCGTGATTACTGTCTGCTCATCTGCTTGACAATTGCCAGCTGAGCTGCACGATTCCTGCCTGTCATCTGCTTGACAATTGCCAGCTGTGCTGCGTAATTCCTGCCTGCTCAGCTGCTTGATTATTGCCAGCTGAGCAGCATGATTTCTCACAGCTGAGTTCCATGATTATTGCCTGCTGACTGATTCGTGCCTACTCAGCTCTTTGTTCATTGCCTCCAGAGGCACATGATCAGTGTATGATAGCAAACATGATCAGCGCATGATCAGTCACATGATCAGTGCATGATAACCACGTGATCAGTGCATGATCAGTCATGTGATCAGTGCATGATCAGTCACGTGATCAGTGCATGATAGCCACGTGATCAGTGCATGATCAGCCACGTGATCAGTGCATGATAGCCACGTGATCAGTGCATGATCAGTCACGTGATCAGTGCATGATCATCCACGTGATCAGTGCATGATCAGTCACGTGATCAGTGCATGATCAGACGTGATCAGTGCATGATCAGTCACATGATCAGTGCATGATAGCCACGTGATCAGTGCATGATCAGTCACGTGATCAGTGCATGATCAGCCACGTGATCAGTGCATGATCAGTCACGTGATCAGTGCATGATCAGTCACGTGATCAGTGCATGATAGCTGCGTGATCAGTGCATGATCAGCCACGTGATCAGTGCATGATAGCCACGTGATCAGTGCATGATCAGCCACGTGATCAGTGCATGATCAGTCACGTGATCAGTGCATGATCAGTCACGTGATCAGTGCATGATAGCTGTGTGATCAGTGCATGATCAGCCACGTGATCAGTGCATGATAGCCACGTGATCAGTGCATGATCAGTCACGTGATCAGTGCATGATCAGTCACGTGATCAGTGCATGATCAGCCACGTGATCAGTGCATGATCAATTACGTGATCAGTGCATGATCAGTCACGTGACCAGTACATGGTAGCTACGTGATCATGCATGATCAGCCACGTGATCAGTGCATGATAGCCACGTGATCAGTGCATGATCAGTCATGTGATACGTGTGTGATCAGCCACGTGATCAGTGCATGATATCCACGTGATCAGTGCATGATAGCCACGTGATCAGTGCATGATAGCCACGTGATCAGTGCATGATCAGTCACGTGATAGTGTGTGATCAGCCACGTGATCAGTGCATGATGAGCCACGTGATCAGTGCATGATCAATTACGTGATCAGTGCATGATCAGTCACGTGACCAGTGCATGGTTGCTACGTGATCATTGCATGATCAGCCACGTGATCAGTGCATGATAGCCACGTGATCAGTGCATGATCAGTCACGTGATCAGTGCATGATCAGTCACGTGATCAGTGCATGATCATTTACGTGATCAGTGCATGATCAGTCACGTGACCAGTATATGGTAGCTACGTGATCATTGCATGATCAGCCACGTGAGCAGTGCATGATAGCCACGTGATCAGTGCATGATCAGTCACGTGATCAGTGTATGATCAGCCACGTGATCAGTGCATGAGTGCCACGTGATCAGTGCATGATCAGTCACGTGACATCAGCCACGTGATCAGTGCATGATCAGCCACGTGATCAGTGCATGATAGCCACGTGATCAGTGCATGATCAGTTACGTGATCAGTGTATGATCAGCCACGTGATCAGTGCATGATCAGACATCAGTGCATGATCAGCCACGTGATCAGTGCATGATAGCCACGTGATCAGTGCATGATCAGTCACGTGATCAGTGCATGATCAGCCACGTGATCAGTGCATGATCAGCCACGTGATCAGTGCATGATCAGCCACGTGATCAGTGCATGATCAGCCACGTGATCAGTGCATGATAGCCACGTGATCAGTGCATGATCAGTCACGTGATCAGTGCATGATCAGTCACGTGATCAGTGTATGATCAGCCACGTGAACAGTGCATGCTCAGTCACGTGATCAGGGCCTGCTGAGCTGCGTGATTACTGTCTGCTCATCTGCTTGACAATTGCCAGCTGAGCTGCACGATTCCTGCCTGTCATCTGCTTGACAATTGCCAGCTGTGCTGCGTAATTCCTGCCTGCTCAGCTGCTTGATTATTGCCAGCTGAGCAGCATGATTTCTCACAGCTGAGTTCCATGATTATTCCTGCTGACTGATTCGTGCCTACTCAGCTCTTTGTTCATTGCCTCCAGAGGCACATGATCAGTGTATGACACCAAACATGATCAGCACATGATCAGTCACATGATCAGTGCATGATAAGCCACGTGATCAGTGCATGATCAATCATGTGATCAGTGCATGATCAGTCATGTGACCAGTGCATGGTAGCTGCGTGATCAGTGCATGATCAGCCACGTGATCAGTGCATGATAGCCACGTGATCAGTGCATGATCAGTCACGTGATCAGTGCATGATCAGTCACGTGATCAGTGCATGATCAGTCACGTGATCAGTGCATGATCAGTCACGTGATCAGTGCATGATCAGCCACGTGATCAGTGCATGATAGCCACGTGATCAGTGCATGATAGCCACGTGATCAGTGCATGATCAGTCACGTGATCAGTGCATGATCAGCCACGTGATCAGTGCATGATCAGCCACGTGATCAGTGCATGATAGCCACGTGATCAGTGCATGATCAGCCACGTGATCAGTGCATGATCAGTCACGTGATCAGTGCATGATCAGCCACGTGATCAGTGCATGATCAGTCACGTGATCAGTGCATGATCAGCCACGTGATCAGTGCATGATCAGCCACGTGATCAGTGCATGATCAGTCACGTGATCAGTGCATGATAGCCACGTGATCAGTGCATGATCAGCCACGTGATCAGTGCATGATCAATTACGTGATCAGTGCATGATCAGTCACGTGATCAGTGCATGATCAGCCACGTGATCAGTGCATGATCAGCCACGTGATCAGTGCATGATAGCCACGTGATCAGTGCATGATCAGCCACGTGATCAGTGCATGATCATCACGTGATCAGTGCATGATCAGTCACGTGATCAGTGCATGATCAGTCACGTGATCAGTGCATGATCAGCCACGTGATCAGTGCATGATAGCCACGTGATCAGTGCATGATCAGTCACGTGATCAGTGCATGATCAGTCACGTGATCAGTGCATGGTAGCTTCATGATCAGTGCATGATCAGCCACGTGATCAGTGCATGATCAGCCACGTGATCAGTGCATGATCAGCCACGTGATCAGTGCATGATCAGCCACGTGATCAGTGCATGATCAGTTACGTGAGCAGTGTATGATCAGCCACGTGATCAGTGCATGGTCAGACACGTGAACAGTGTATGATCAGCCACGTGATCAGTGCATGATATCCAAGTGATCAGTGCATGATCAATCACGTGATCAGTGTATGATCAGCCACGTGAACAGTGCATGCTCAGTCACGTGATCAGGGCCTGCTGAGCTGCGTGATTACTGTCTGCTCATCTGCTTGACAATTGCCAGCTGAGCTGCACGATTCCTGCCTGTCATCTGCTTGACAATTGCCAGCTGTGCTGCGTAATTCCTGCCTGCTCAGCTGCTTGATTATTGCCAGCTGAGCAGCATGATTCCTCACAGCTGAGTTCCATGATTATTGCCTGCTGACTGTTTGATTCGTGCCTACTCAGCTCTTTGTTTATTGCCTCCAGAGGCACATGATCAGTGTATGATAGCAAACATGATCAGCGCATGATCAGTCACATGATCAGCGCCATTAAGTCACGTGATCACTACATGATAGTCATGTGATCAGTCCATGCTCAGTCACGGTATCAGTGCATGATCAGCCACGTGATCAGTGCATGATCTGTCACATGATTAGTGTATGATCATCCACGTGATCAGTGCATGGGCAGTCATGTGATCAGTGCATGATTAGACGTGATCAGTGCATGATCAGTCTCGTGATCAGTGCATGATAGCCACGTGATCAGTGCATGATCAGTCACGTGATCAGTGCATGATCAGCCACGTGATCAGTGCATGATCAGTTACGTGATCAGTGCATGATCAGTCACGTGACCAGTGCATGATAGCTGCGTGATCAGTGCATGATCAGCCACGTGATCAGTGCATGATAGCCACGTGATCAGTGCATGATCAGCCACGTGATCAGTGCATGATCAGTCACGTGATCAGTGCATGATCAGTCACGTGATCAGTGCATGATAGCTACGTGATCAGTGCATGATCAGCCACGTGATCAGTGCATGATAGCCACGTGATCAGTGCATGATCAGTCACGTGATCAGTGCATGATCAGCCACGTGATCAGTGCATGATCAGCCACGTGATCAGTGCATGATCAATTACGTGATCAGTGCATGATCAGTCACGTGATCAGTACATGGTAGCTACGTGATCAGTGCATGATCAGCCACGTGATCAGTGCATGATAGCCACGTGATCAGTGCATGATCAGTCACGTGATCGTGTGTGATCAGCCACGTGATCAGTGCATGATATCCACGTGATCAGTGCATGATAGCCACGTGATCAGTGCATGATAGCCACGTGATCAGTGCATGATCAGTCACGTGATCAGTGTGATCAGCCACGTGATCAGTGCATGATGAGTCACGTGATCAGTGCATGATCAATTACGTGATCAGTGCATGATCAGTCACGTGACCAGTGCATGGTTGCTACGTGATCAGTGCATGATCAGCCACGTGATCAGTGCATGATAGCCACGTGATCAGTGCATGATCAGTCACGTGATCAGTGCATGATCAGTCACGTGATCAGTGCATGATCATTTACGTGATCAGTGCATGATCAGTCACGTGACCAGTATATGGTAGCTACGTGATCATTGCATGATCAGCCACGTGATCAGTGCATGATAGCCACGTGATCAGTGCATGATCAGTTACGTGATCAGTGTATGATCAGCCACGTGATCAGTGCATGAGTGCCACGTGATCAGTGCATGATCAGTCACGTGACAGTGTGTGATCAGCCACGTGATCAGTGCATGATCAGCCACGTGATCAGTGCATGATAGCCACGTGATCAGTGCATGATCAGTTACGTGATCAGTGCATGATCAGCCACGTGATCAGTGCATGATCAGACACGTGATCAGTGCATGATCAGCCACGTGATCAGTGCATGATATCCACGTGATCAGTGCATGATCAGTCACGTGATCAGTGCATGATCAGTCACGTGATCAGTGCATGATCAGCCACGTGATCAGTGCATGATCAGTCACGTGATCAGTGCATGATAGCTACGTGATCAGTGCATGATCAGCCACGTGATCAGTGCATGATAGCCACGTGATCAGTGCATGACAATCACGTGATCAGTGCATGATCAGTCACGTGATCAGTGCATGATAGCCACGTGATCAGTGCATGATCAGTCACGTGATCAGTGTGTGATCAGCCACGTGAACAGTGCATGCTCAGTCACGTGATCAGGGCCTGCTGAGCTGCGTGATTACTGTCTGCTCATCTGCTTGACAATTGCCAGCTGAGCTGTACGATTCCTGCCTGTCATCTGCTTGACAATTGCCACCTGTGCTGCATAATTCCTGCCTGCTCATCTACTTGATTATTGCCAGCTGAGCAGCATGATTTCTCACAGCTGAGTTCCATGATTATAGCCTGCTGACTGATTCCTGCCTACTCAGCTCTTTTTCATTGCCTGCAGATGCACATGATCAGTGTATGACAGCAAACATGATCAGCACATGATCAGTCACATGATCAGTGCATGATAAGCCACGTGATCAGTGCATGATCAATTACGTGATCAGTGCATGATCAGTCACGTGACCAGTACATGGTAGCTGCGTGATCAGTGCATGATCAGCCACGTGAGCAGTGCATGATAGCCACGTGATCAGTGCATGATCAGTCACGTGATCAGTGCATGATCAGCCACGTGATCAGTGCATGATCAGTTACGTGATCAGTGCATGATCAGTCACGTGACCAGTGCATGATAGCCACGTGATCAGTGCATGATCAGCCACGTGATCAGTGCATGATCAGCCACGTGATCAGTGCATGATCAGTTACGTGATCAGTGTATGATCAGCCACGTGATCAGTGCATGATCAGACACGTGATCAGTGTATGATCAGCCACGTGATCAGTGCATGATATCCACGTGATCAGTGCATGATCAGTCACGTGATCAGTGTATGATCAGCCACGTGAACAGTGCATGCTCAGTCACGTGATCAGGGCCTGCTGAGCTGCGTGATTCCTGTCTGCTCATCTGCTTGACAATTGCCAGCTGTGCTGTGTAATTCCTGCCTGCTCAGCTGCTTGATTATTGCCAGCTGAGCAGCATGATTCCTCACACCTGAGTTCCATGATTATTGCCTGCTGACTGTTTGATTCGTGCCTACTCAGCTCTTTGTTTATTGCCTCCAGAGGCACATGATCAGTGTATGATAGCAAACATGATCAGCGCATGATCAGTCACATGATCAGCGCCATTAAGTCACGTGATCACTACATGATAGTCATGTGATCAGTCCATGCTCAGTCACGGTATCAGTGCATGATCAGCCACGTGATCAGTGCATGATAGCCACGTGATCAGTGCATGATAGCCACGTGATCAGTGCATGATCAGCCACGTGATCAGTGCATGATTGCTACGTGATCAGTGCATGATCAGTCACGTGATCAGTGCATGATCAGGCACGTGATCAGTGCATGATCAGCCACGTGATCAGTGCATGATAGCCACGTGATCAGTGCATGATCAGTCACGTGATCAGTGCATGATCAGTCACGTGACCGTACATGATAGCTACATGATCATTGCATGATCAGCCACGTGAGTAGTGCATGATAGCCACGTGATCAGTGCATGATCAGTCACGTGATCAGTGCATGATCAGTCATGTGATCAGTGCATGATCAGGCACGTGATCAGTGCATGATCAGCCACGTGATCAGTGCATGATAGCCACGTGATCAGTGCATGATCAGTCACGTGATCAGTGCATGATCAGTCACGTGATCAGTGCATGATCAGCCACGTGATCAGTGCATGATCAATTACGTGATCAGTGCATGATCAGTCACGTGATCAGTGCATGATAGCACGTGATCAGTGCATGATCAGCCACGTGATCAGTGCATGATAGCCACGTGATCAGTGCATGATCAGTCACGTGATCAGTGCATGATCAGTCACGTGATCAGTGCATGATCAGCCACGTGATCAGTGCATGATCAGTCACGTGATCAGTACATGGTAGCTGCGTGATCATTGCATGATCAGCCACGTGATCAGTGCATGATAGCCACGTGATCAGTGCATGATCAGCCACGTGATCAGTGCATGATCAGTCACGTGATCAGTGCATGATCAGTCACGTGATCAGTGCATGATAGCCACGTGATCAGTGCATGATCAGCCACGTGATCAGTGCATGATAGCCACGTGATCAGTGCATGATCAGTCACGTGATCGTGTGATCAGCCACGTGATCAGTGCATGATGAGCCACGTGATCAGTGCATGATCATTACGTGATCAGTGCATGATCAGTCACGTGACCAGTACATGGTTGCTACGTGATCATTGCATGATCAGCCACGTGAGCAGTGCATGATAGCCACGTGATCAGTGCATGATCAGTCACGTGATCAGTGCATGATCAGTCACGTGATCAGTGCATGATCATTTACGTGATCTGTGCATGATCAGTCACGTGACCAGTATATGGTAGCTACGTGATCATTGCATGATCAGCCACGTGAGCAGTGCATGATAGCCACGTGATGTGTGCATGATCAGTTACGTGAGCAGTGTATGATCAGCCACGTGATCAGTGCATGAGTGCCACGTGATCAGTGCATGATCAGTCACGTGACAGTGTGTGATCAGCCACGTGATCAGTGCATGATCAGCCACGTGATCAGTGCATGATAGCCACGTGATCAGTGCATGATCAGTTACGTGATCAGTGTATGATCAGCCACGTGATCAGTGCATGGTCAGACACGTGATCAGTGTATGATCAGCCACGTGATCAGTGCATGATATCAACGTGATCAGTGCATGATCAGTCACGTGATCAGTGCATGATCAGCCACGTGATCAGTGCATGATCAGTCACGTGATCAGTGCATGATCAGTCACGTGATCAGTGCATGGTAGCTACGTGATCATTGCATGATCAGCCACGTGATCAGTGCATGATAGCCACGTGATCAGTGCATGATCAGCCACGTGATCAGTGCATGATCAGTCACGTGATCAGTGCATGATCAGTCACGTGATCAGTGCATGATAGCTACGTGATCAGTGCATGATCAGCCACGTGATCAGTGCATGATAGCAATGTGATCAGTGCATGATCAGCACGTGATCAGTGCATGATCAGTCACGTGATCAGTGCATGATCAGTCACGTGATCAGTGCATGATAGCTACGTGATCAGTGCATGATCAGCCACGTGATCAGTGCATGATAGCCACGTGATCAGTGCATGATCAGTCACGTGATCAGTGCATGATCAGCCACGTGATCAGTGCATGATCAGTCACGTGATCAGTGCATGATCAGCCACGTGATCAGTGCATGATAGCCACGTGATCAGTGCATGATCAGTCACGTGATCAGTGCATGATCAGTCACGTGATCAGTGCATGATCAGCCACGTGATCAGTGCATGATAGCCACGTGATCAGTGCATGATCAGTCACGTGATCAGTGCATGATCAGTCACGTGATCAGTGCATGATCAGCCACGTGATCAGTGCATGATCAGTTACGTGATCAGTGCATGATCAGTCACGTGACCAGTACATGGTAGCTACGTGATCATTGCATGATCAGCCACGTGATCAGTGCATGATAGCCACGTGATCAGTGCATGATCAGTCACGTGATCAGTGCATGATCAGTCACGTGATCAGTGCATGATCAATTACGTGATCAGTGCATGATCAGTCACGTGATCAGTGCATGTAAGCTACGTGATCAGTGCATGATCAGCCACGTGATCAGTGCATGATAGCCACGTGATCAGTGCATGATCAGCTACGTGATCAGTGCATGATCAGCCACGTGATCAGTGCATGATCAGCCACGTGATCAGTGCATGATCAGCCACGTGATCAGTGCATGATACCACGTGATCAGTGCATGATCAGTCACGTGATCAGTGCATGATCAGCCACGTGATCAGTGCATGATAGCACGTGATCAGTGCATGATAGCCACGTGATCAGTGCATGATCAGTCACGTGATCAGTGCATGATCAGCCACGTGATCAGTGCATGATCAGCCACGTGATCAGTGCATGATAGCCACGTGATCAGTGCATGATCAGTCACGTGATCAGTGCATGATCAGTCACGTGATCAGTGCATGATCAGCCACGTGATCAGTGCATGATCAATTACGTGATCAGTGCATGATCAGTCACGTGACCAGTACATGGTAGCTACGTGATCAGTGCATGATCAGCCACGTGATCAGTGCATGATAGCCACGTGATCAGTGCATGATCAGTCACGTGATCAGTGCATGATCAGTCACGTGATCAGTGCATGATCATTCACGTGATCAGTGCATGATCAGTCACGTGATCAGTGCATGATAGCTACGTGATCAGTGCATGATCAGCCACGTGATCAGTGCATGATCAGCCACGTGATCAGTGCATGATCAGTCACGTGATCAGTGTATGATCAGCCACGTGATCAGTGCATGATAGCCACGTGATCAGTGCATGATCAGTCACGTGATCAGTGCATGATCAGTCACGTGATCAGTGCATGATCAGCACGTGATCAGTGCATGTCAGTCATGTAGTCAGTGCATGATAGCCCGTGATCAGTGCATGATCAGTCCCGTGATCAGTGCATGATCAGCCACGTGATCAGTGCATGATAGCCACGTGATCAGTGCATGATCAGTCACGTGATCAGTGCATGATCAGCCACGTGATCAGTGCATGATCAGCCACGTGATCAGTGCATGATCAGCCACGTGATCAGTGCATGATCAGTCACGTGATCAGTGCATGATCAGTCACGTGATCAGTGTGTGATCAGCCACGTGAACAGTGCATGCTCAGTCACGTGATCAGGGCCTGCTGAGCTGCGTGATTACTGTCTGCTCATCTGCTTGACAATTGCCAGCTGAGCTGCACGATTCCTGCCTGTCATCTGCTTGACAATTGCCACCTGTGCTGCATAATTCCTGCCTGCTCATCTGCTTGATTATTGCCAGCTGAGCAGCATGATTTCTCAGAGCTGAGTTCCATGATTATTGCCTACTGATTCGTGCCTACTCAGCTCTTTGTTCATTGCCTCCAGAGGCACATGATCAGTGTATGACAGCAAACATGATCAGCACATGATCAGTCACATGATCAGTGCATGATAAGCCACGTGATCAGTGCATGATCAGTCACGTGATCAGTGCATGATCAGTCACGTGATCAGTGCATGATCAGCCACGTGATCAGTGCATGATCAGTCACGTGATCAGTGCATGATAGCTACGTGATCAGTGCATGATCAGCCACGTGATCAGTGCATGATAGCCACGTGATCAGTGCATGATCAGTCACGTGATCAGTGCATGATCATCCACGTGATCAGTGCATGATCAGTCACGTGATCAGTGCATGATCAGACGTGATCAGTGCATGATCAGTCACGTGATCAGTGCATGATCAGCCACGTGATCAGTGCATGATAGCCACGTGATCAGTGCATGATAGCCAGTGATCAGTGCATGATCAGTCACGTGATCAGTGTATGATCAGCCACGTGATCAGTGCATGATTGCCACGTGATCAGTGCATGATCAGTCACGTGATCAGTGCATGATCAGCCACGTGATCAGTGCATGATCAGCCACGTGATCAGTGCATGATAGCCACGTGATCAGTGCATGATCAGTTACGTGAGCAGTGTATGATCAGCCACGTGATCAGTGCATGGTCAGACACGTGAACAGTGTATGATCAGCCACGTGATCAGTGCATGATATCCAAGTGATCAGTGCATGATCAATCACGTGATCAGTGTATGATCAGCCACGTGAACAGTGCATGCTCAGTCACGTGATCAGGGCCTGCTGAGCTGCGTGATTACTGTCTGCTCATCTGCTTGACAATTGCCAGCTGAGCTGCACGATTCCTGCCTGTCATCTGCTTGACAATTGCCAGCTGTGCTGCGTAATTCCTGCCTGCTCAGCTGCTTGATTATTGCCAGCTGAGCAGCATGATTCCTCACAGCTGAGTTCCATGATTATTGCCTGCTGACTGTTTGATTCGTGCCTACTCAGCTCTTTGTTTATTGCCTCCAGAGGCACATGATCAGTGTATGATAGCAAACATGATCAGCGCATGATCAGTCACATGATCAGCGCCATTAAGTCACGTGATCACTACATGATAGTCATGTGATCAGTCCATGCTCAGTCACGGTATCAGTGCATGATCAGCCACGTGATCAGTGCATGATCAGCCACGTGATCAGTTCATGATAGCCATGTGATCAGTGCATGATCAGTCACGTGATCAGTGCATGATCAGTCACGTGATCAGTGCATGATCAGCCACGTGATCAGTGCATGATCAGTCACCTGATGGGTGTATGATCAGTCACGTGACCAGTACATGGTAGCTACATGATCATTGCATGATCAGCCACGTGAGTAGTGCATGATAGCCACGTGATCAGTGCATGATCAGTCACGTGATCAGTGCATGATCAGTCACGTGATCAGTGCATGATCAGTCACGTGATCAGTGCATGATCAGCCACGTGATCAGTGCATGATCAGCCACGTGATCAGTGCATGATCAGTCACGTGATCAGTGCATGATAGCCACGTGATCAGTGCATGATCAGCCACGTGATCAGTGCATGATAGCCACGTGATCAGTGCATGATCAGTCACGTGATCAGTGCATGATCAGCCACGTGATCAGTGCATGATCAGTCACGTGATCAGTGCATGATCAGTCACGTGATCAGTGCATGATCAGCCACGTGATCAGTGCATGATCAGCCACGTGATCAGTGCATGATCAGCCACGTGATCAGTGCATGATCAGTCACGTGATCAGTGCATGATCAGTCACGTGATCAGTGCATGATAGCTACGTGATCAGTGCATGATCAGCCACGTGATCAGTGCATGATAGCCACGTGATCAGTGCATGATCAGCCACGTGATCAGTGCATGATCAGTGCATGATCAATCACGTGATCAGTGCATGATCAGTCACGTGATCAGTGCATGATCAGTCACGTGATCAGTGCATGATAGCTGCGTGATCAGTGCATGATCAGCCACGTGATCAGTGCATGATAGCCACGTGATCAGTGCATGATCAGTCACGTGATCAGTGCATGATCAGTCACGTGATCAGTGCATGATCAGCCACGTGATCAGTGCATGATCAGTCACGTGATCAGTGCATGATCAGCCACGTGATCAGTGCATGATAGCCACGTGATCAGTGCATGATCAGTCACGTGATCAGTGCATGATCAGTCACGTGATCAGTGCATGATCAGCCACGTGATCAGTGCATGATCAGTGCATGATCAATTACGTGATCAGTGCATGATCAGTCACGTGATCAGTGCATGGTAGCTACGTGATCATTGCATGATCAGCCACGTGATCAGTGCATGATAGCCACGTGATCAGTGCATGATCAGCCATGTGATCAGTGCATGATCAGTCACGTGATCAGTGCATGATCAGTCACGTGATCAGTGCATGATCAGCCACGTGATCAGTGCATGTCAGTCACGTGTCAGTGCATGATAGCCCGTGATCAGTGCATGATCAGTCCGTGATCAGTGCATGATCAGCCACGTGATCAGTGCATGATCAGCCACGTGATCAGTGCATGATCAGTCACATGATCAGTGCATGATCAGTCACGTGATCAGTGTATGATCAGCCACGTGAACAGTGCATGCTCAGTCACGTGATCAGGGCCTGCTGAGCTGCGTGATTACTGTCTGCTCATCTGCTTGACAATTGCCAGCTGAGCTGCACGATTCCTGCCTGTCATCTGCTTGACAATTGCCAGCTGTGCTGCGTAATTCCTGCCTGCTCAGCTGCTTGATTATTGCCAGCTGAGCAGCATGATTCCTCACACCTGAGTTCCATGATTATTGCCTGCTGACTGTATGATTCGTGCCTACTCAGCTCTTTGTTTATTGCCTCCAGAGGCACATGATCAGTGTATGATAGCAAACATGATCAGCGCATGATCAGTCACATGATCAGCGCCATTAAGTCACGTGATCACTACATGATAGTCATGTGATCAGTCCATGCTCAGTCACGGTATCAGTGCATGATCAGCCACGTGATCAGTGCATGATCAGTCACATGATTAGTGTATGATCATCCACGTGATCAGTGCATGATAGCCACGTGATCAGTGCATGATAGCCAGTGATCAGTGCATGATCAGTCACGTGATCAGTGCATGATCAGCCACGTGATCAGTGCATGATCAGCCACTGATCAGTGCATGATCAGTCACGTGATCAGTGCATGATCAGTCACGTGATCAGTGCATGATCAGTCACGTGATCAGTGCATGATAGCCACGTGATCAGTGCATGATCAGTCACGTGATCAGTGCATGATCAGCCACGTGATCAGTGCATGATGCCACGTGATCAGTGCATGATCAGACGTGATCAGTGCATGATCAGTCACGTGATCAGTGCATGATCAGCCACGTGATCAGTGCATGATAGCCAGTGATCAGTGCATGATAGCCACGTGATCAGTGCATGATCAGTCACGTGATCAGTGTATGATCAGCCACGTGATCAGTGCATGATTGCCACGTGATCAGTGCATGATCAGTCACGTGATCAGTGCATGATCAGTCACGTGATCAGTGCATGATCAGCCACGTGATCAGTGCATGATAGCCACGTGATCAGTGCATGATCAGTTACGTGAGCAGTGTATGATCAGCCACGTGATCAGTGCATGGTCAGACACGTGAACAGTGTATGATCAGCCACGTGATCAGTGCATGATATCCACGTGATCAGTGCATGATCAGTCACGTGATCAGTGTATGATCAGCCACGTGAACAGTGCATGCTCAGTCACGTGATCAGGGCCTGCTGAGCTGCGTGATTACTGTCTGCTCATCTGCTTGACAATTGCCAGCTGAGCTGCGTAATTCCTGCCTGCTCAGCTGCTTGATTATTGCCAGCTGAGCAGCATGATTCCTCACAGCTGAGTTCCATGATTATTGCCTGCTGACTGTTTGATTCGTGCCTACTCAGCTCTTTGTTTATTGCCTCCAGAGGCACATGATCAGTGTATGATAGCAAACATGATCAGTGCATGATCAGTCACATGATCAGCGCCATTAAGTCACGTGATCACTACATGATAGTCATGTGATCAGTCCATGCTCAGTCACGGTATCAGTGCATGATCAGCCACGTGATCAGTGCATGATCTGTCACATGATTAGTGTATGATCATCCACGTGATCAGTGCATGGGCAGTCATGTGATCAGTGCATGATCAGACGTGATCAGTGCATGATCAGTCACGTGATCAGTGCATGATAGCCACGTGATCAGTGCATGATCAGTCACGTGATCAGTGCATGATCAGTCACGTGACCAGTACATGGTAGCTACGTGATCATTGCATGATCAGCCACGTGATCAGTGCATGATAGCCACGTGATCAGTGCATGATCAGTCACGTGATCAGTGCATGATCAGTCACGTGATCAGTGCATGATCAGCCACGTGATCAGTGCATGATCAGCCACGTGATCAGTGCATGATCAGCCACGTGATCAGTGCATGATAGCCACGTGATCAGTGCATGATCAGTCACGTGATCAGTGCATGATCAGTCACGTGATCAGTGCATGATCAGCCACGTGATCAGTGCATGATCAGTGCATGATCAATTACGTGATCAGTGCATGATCAGTCACGTGACCAGTACATGTAGCTACGTGATCATTGCATGATCAGCCACGTGATCAGTGCATGATAGCCACGTGATCAGTGCATGATCAGCCACGTGATCAGTGCATGATCAGTCACGTGATCAGTGCATGATCAGTCACGTGATCAGTGCATGATCAGCCACGTGATCAGTGCATGTCAGTCATGTATCAGTGCATGATAGCACGTGATCAGTGCATGATCAGTCCCGTGATCAGTGTATGATCAGCCACGTGATCAGTGCATGATCAGCCACGTGATCAGTGCATGATCAGTCACGTGATCAGTGCATGATCAGTCACGTGATCAGTGTATGATCAGCCACGTGAACAGTGCATGCTCAGTCACGTGATCAGGGCCTGCTGAGCTGCGTGATTACTGTCTGCTCATCTGCTTGACAATTGCCAGCTGAGCTGCACGATTCCTGCCTGTCATCTGCTTGACAATTGCCAGCTGTGCTGCGTAATTCCTGCCTGCTCAGCTGCTTGATTATTGCCAGCTGAGCAGCATGATTCCTCACAGCTGAGTTCCATGATTATTGCCTGCTGACTGTTTGATTCGTGCCTACTCAGCTCTTTGTTTATTGCCTCCAGAGGCACATGATCAGTGTATGATAGCAAACATGATCAGCGCATGATCAGTCACATGATCAGCGCCATTAAGTCACGTGATCACTACATGATAGTCATGTGATCAGTCCATGCTCAGTCACGGTATCAGTGCATGATCAGCCACGTGATCAGTGCATGATCTGTCACATGATTAGTGTATGATCATCCACGTGATCAGTGCATGGGCAGTCATGTGATCAGTGCATGATATAGACGTGATCAGTGCATGATCAGTCACGTGATCAGTGCATGATAGCCACGTGATCAGTGCATGATCAGTCACCTGATGGGTGTATGATCATTCACGTGACCTGTACATGGTAGCTACATGATCATTGCATGATCAGCCACGTGAGTAGTGCATGATAGCCACGTGATCAGTGCATGATCAGTCACGTGATCAGTGCATGATCAGTCATGTGACCAGTACATGGTAGCTGCGTGATCATTGCATGATCAGCCACGTGAGCAGTGCATGATAGCCACGTGATCAGTGCATGATCAGTCACGTGATCAGTGTATGATCAGCCACGTGATCAGTGCATGAGTGCCACGTGATCAGTGCATGATAGTCACGTGATCAGTGTGTGATCAGCCACGTGATCAGTGCATGATCAGCCACGTGATCAGTGCATGATAGCCACGTGATCAGTGCATGATCAGTTACGTGATCAGTGCATGATCAGCCACGTGATCAGTGCATGGTCAGACACGTGATCAGTGCATGATCAGCCACGTGATCAGTGCATGATATCCACGTGATCAGTGCATGATCATCACGTGATCAGTGTATGATCAGCCACGTGAACAGTGCATGCTCAGTCACGTGATCAGGGCCTGCTGAGCTGCGTGATTACTGTCTGCTCATCTGCTTGACAATTGCCAGCTGAGCTGCATGATTCCTGCCTGTCATCTGCTTGACAATTGCCAGCTGTGCTGCGTAATTCCTGCCTGCTCAGCTGCTTGATTATTGCCAGCTGAGCAGCATGATTCCTCACACCTGAGTTCCATGAATATAGCCTGCTGACTGATGTCTGCCTACTCAGCTCTATGTTCATTGCCTCCAGAGGCACATGATCAGTATGTGCCACCAAACATGATCAGCACATGATCAGTCACATGATCAGTGCATGATAAGCCACGTGATCAGTGCATGATCAGTCATGTGATCAGTGCATGATCAGTCACGTGATCAGTGCATGATAGCTGCGTGATCAGTGCATGATCAGCCACGTGATCAGTGCATGATAGCCACGTGATCAGTGCATGATCAGTCACGTGATCAGTGCATGATCAGTCACGTGATCAGTGCATGATCAGTCACGTGATCAGTGCATGATCAATTACGTGATCAGTGCATGATCAGTCACGTGACCAGTGCATGGTAGCTACGTGATCATTGCATGATCAGTCACGTGATCAGTGCATGATAGCCACGTGATCAGTGCATGATCAGCCACGTGATCAGTGCATGATCAGTCACGTGATCAGTGCATGATCAGCCACGTGATCAGTGCATGATCAGCCACGTGATCAGTGCATGATAGCCACGTGATCAGTGCATGATCAGTCACATGATCGTATGTGATCAGCCACGTGATCAGTGCATGATATCAGTGCATGATAGCCACGTGATCAGTGCATGATCAGTCACGTGATCAGTGCATGATCAGCCACGTGATCAGTGCATGATCAGCCACGTGATCAGTGCATGATCAGTCACGTGATCAGTGCATGATCAGCCACGTGATCAGTGCATGATCAGTCACGTGATCAGTGCATGATAGCTACGTGATCAGTGCATGATCAGCCACGTGATCAGTGCATGATAGCCACGTGATCAGTGCATGATCAGTCACGTGATCAGTGCATGATCAGCCACGTGATCAGTGCATGATATCAGTGCATGATCAGCACGTGATCAGTGCATGATCAGTCACGTGACCAGTACATGGTAGCTACGTGATCAGTGCATGATCAGCCACGTGATCAGTGCATGATAGCCACGTGATCAGTGCATGATCAGTCACGTGATACATGTGTGATCAGCCACGTGATCAGTGCATGATATCCACGTGATCAGTGCATGATAGCCACGTGATCAGTGCATGATTAGTCACGTGATCAGTGCATGATCAGTCACGTGATACGTGTGTGATCAGCCACGTGATCAGTGCATGATGAGCCACGTGATCAGTGCAGGATCAATTACGTGATCAGTGCATGATCAGTCACGTGACCAGTACATGGTTGCTACGTGATCGTTGCATGATCAGCCACGTGAGCAGAGCATGATAGCCACGTGATCAGTGCATGATCAGTCACGTGATCAGTACATGATCAGTCACGTGAACAGTGCATGATCATTTACGTGATCTGTGCATGATCAGTCACGTGACCAGTATATGGTAGCTACGTGATCATTCCATGACGAGCCACGTGAGCAGTGCATGATAGCCACGTGATGTGTGCATGATGAGTTACGTGAGCAGAGTATGATCAGCCACGTGATCAGTGCATGAGTGCCACGTGATCAGTGCATGATATGTCACGTGACAGGTGTGTGATCAGCCACGTGAACAGTGCATGTTCAGCCACGTGATCAGTGCATGATAGCCACGTGATCAGTGCATGATCAGTTACGTGAGCAGTGTATGATCAGCCACGTGATCAGTGCATGGTCAGACACGTGAACAGTGTATGATCAGCCACGTGATCAGTGCATGATATCCAAGTGATCAGTGCATGATCAATCACGTGATCAGTGTATGATCAGCCACGTGAACAGTGCATGCTCAGTCACGTGATCAGGGCCTGCTGAGCTGCGTGATTACTGTCTGCTCATCTGCTTGACAATTGCCAGCTGAGCTGCACGATTCCTGCCTGTCATCTGCTTGACAATTGCCAGCTGTGCTGCGTAATTCCTGCCTGCTCAGCTGCTTGATTATTGCCAGCTGAGCAGCATGATTCCTCACAGCTGAGTTCCATGATTATTGCCTGCTGACTGTTTGATTCGTGCCTACTCAGCTCTTTGTTTATTGCCTCCAGAGGCACATGATCAGTGTATGATAGCAAACATGATCAGCGCATGATCAGTCACATGATCAGCGCCATTAAGTCACGTGATCACTACATGATAGTCATGTGATCAGTCCATGCTCAGTCACGGTATCAGTGCATGATCAGCCACGTGATCAGTGCATGATCAGTCATGTATCAGTGCATGATCAGTGCACGTGATCAGTGCATGATCAGTCACGTGATCAGTGCATGATCAGCCACGTGATCAGTGCATGATCAGCTACGTGATCAGTGCATGATAGCCACGTGATCAGTGCATGATCAGTCACCTGATAGTGTATGATCAGCCACGTGATCAGTGCATGATAGCCACGTGATCAGTGCATGATCAGCCACGTGATCAGTGCATGATCAGTCACGTGATCAGTGCATGATCAGTCACGTGATCAGTGCATGATCAGTCATGTGATCAGTGCATGATCAGCCACGTGATCAGTGCATGATAGCCACGTGATCAGTGCATGATCAGTCACGTGATCAGTGCATGATCAGTCACGTGATCAGTGCATGATCAGCCACGTGATCAGTGCATGATCAGCCACGTGATCAGTGCATGATCAGCCACGTGATCAGTGCATGATCAGCCACGTGATCAGTGCATGATCAGTCACGTGATCAGTGCATGATCAGCCACGTGATCAGTGCATGATCAGCCACGTGATCAGTGCATGATCAATTACGTGATCAGTGCATGATCAGTCACGTGATCAGTGCATGATCAGCCACGTGATCAGTGCATGATCAGCCACGTGATCAGTGCATGATAGCCACGTGATCAGTGCATGATCAGCCACGTGATCAGTGCATGATCATCACGTGATCAGTGCATGATCAGTCACGTGATCAGTGCATGATCAGTCACGTGATCAGTGCATGATCAGCCACGTGATCAGTGCATGATAGCCACGTGATCAGTGCATGATCAGTCACGTGATCAGTGCATGATCAGTCACGTGACCAGTACATGATAGCCACGTGATCAGTGCATGATCAGCCACGTGATCAGTGCATGATAGCCACGTGATCAGTGCATGATCAGTCACGTGATCAGTGCATGATCAGCCACGTGATCAGTGCATGATATCAGTGCATGATCAGTTACGTGAGCAGTGTATGATCAGCCACGTGATCAGTGCATGGTCAGACACGTGAACAGTGTATGATCAGCCACGTGATCAGTGCATGATATCCAAGTGATCAGTGCATGATCAATCACGTGATCAGTGTATGATCAGCCACGTGAACAGTGCATGCTCAGTCACGTGATCAGGGCCTGCTGAGCTGCGTGATTACTGTCTGCTCATCTGCTTGACAATTGCCAGCTGAGCTGCACGATTCCTGCCTGTCATCTGCTTGACAATTGCCAGCTGTGCTGCGTAATTCCTGCCTGCTCAGCTGCTTGATTATTGCCAGCTGAGCAGCATGATTCCTCACAGCTGAGTTCCATGATTATTGCCTGCTGACTGTTTGATTCGTGCCTACTCAGCTCTTTGTTTATTGCCTCCAGAGGCACATGATCAGTGTATGATAGCAAACATGATCAGCGCATGATCAGTCACATGATCAGCGCCATTAAGTCACGTGATCACTACATGATAGTCATGTGATCAGTCCATGCTCAGTCACGGTATCAGTGCATGATCAGCCACGTGATCAGTGCATGATCTGTCACATGATTAGTGTATGATCATCCACGTGATCAGTGCATGGGCAGTCATGTGATCAGTGCATGATTAGACGTGATCAGTGCATGATCAGTCTCGTGATCAGTGCATGATAGCCACGTGATCAGTGCATGATCAGTCACGTGATCAGTGCATGATCAGCCACGTGATCAGTGCATGATCAATTACGTGATCAGTGCATGATCAGTCACGTGACCAGTACATGGTAGCTGCGTGATCATTGCATGATCAGCCACGTGATCAGTGCATGATAGCCACGTGATCAGTGCATGATCAGTCACGTGATCAGTGCATGATCAGTCACGTGATCAGTGCATGATCAGCCACGTGATCAGTGCATGATCAGTCACGTGATCAGTGCATGATCAGTCACGTGATCAGTGCATGGTAGCTACGTGATCAGTGCATGATCAGCCACGTGATCAGTGCATGATAGCCACGTGATCAGTGCATGATCAGTCACGTGATCGTGTGATCAGCCACGTGATCAGTGCATGATATCCACGTGATCAGTGCATGATAGCCACGTGATCAGTGCATGATAGCCACGTGATCAGTGCATGATCAGTCACGTGATACGTGTGTGATCAGCCACGTGATCAGTGCATGATGAGCCACGTGATCAGTGCATGATCAATTACGTGATCAGTGCATGATCAGTCACGTGACCAGTGCATGGTTGCTACGTGATCAGTGCATGATCAGCCACGTGAGCAGTGCATGATAGCCACGTGATCAGTGCATGATCAGTCACGTGATCAGTGCATGATCAGTCACGTGATCAGTGCATGATCATTTACGTGATCAGTGCATGATCAGTCACGTGACCAGTATATGGTAGCTACGTGATCATTGCATGATCAGCCACGTGAGCAGTGCATGATAGCCACGTGATGTGTGCATGATCAGTTACGTGATCAGAGTATGATCAGCCACGTGATCAGTGCATGAGTGCCACGTGATCAGTGCATGATCAGTCACGTGACAGTGTGTGATCAGCCACGTGATCAGTGCATGATCAGCCACGTGATCAGTGCATGATAGCCACGTGATCAGTGCATGATCAGTTACGTGATCAGTGTATGATCAGCCACGTGATCAGTGCATGGTCAGACACGTGATCAGTGCATGATCAGCCACGTGATCAGTGCATGATATCCACGTGATCAGTGCATGATCAGTCACGTGATCAGTGCATGATCAGTCACGTGATCAGTGCATGATCAGCCACGTGATCAGTGCATGATCAGCCACGTGATCAGTGCATGATCAGCCACGTGATCAGTGCATGATAGCCACGTGATCAGTGCATGATCAGTCACGTGATCAGTGCATGATCAGTCACGTGATCAGTGTGTGATCAGCCACGTGAACAGTGCATGCTCAGTCACGTGATCAGGGCCTGCTGAGCTGCGTGATTACTGTCTGCTCATCTGCTTGACAATTGCCAGCTGAGCTGCACGATTCCTGCCTGTCATCTCCTTGACAATTGCCACCTGTGCTGCGTAATTCCTGCCTGCTCAGCTACTTGATTATTGCCAGCTGAGCAGCATGATTTCTCAGAGCTGAGTTCCATGATTATTGCCTGCTGACTGATTCCTGCCTACTCAGCTCTTTGTTCATTGCCTCCAGAGGCACATGATCAGTGTATGACACAAACATGATCAGCACATGATCAGTCACATGATCAGTGCATGATAAGCCACGTGATCAGTGCATGATCAATCATGTGATCAGTGCATGATCAGTCATGTGACCAGTGCATGGTAGCTGCGTGATCAGTGCATGATCAGCCACGTGATCAGTGCATGATAGCCACGTGATCAGTGCATGATCAGTCACGTGATCAGTGCATGATCAGTCACGTGATCAGTGCATGATCAGTCACGTGATCAGTGCATGATCAGTCACGTGATCAGTGCATGATCAGCCACGTGATCAGTGCATGATAGCCACGTGATCAGTGCATGATAGCCACGTGATCAGTGCATGATCAGTCACGTGATCGTGTGATCAGCCACGTGATCAGTGCATGATAGCCACGTGATCAGTGCATGATAGCCACGTGATCAGTGCATGATCAGCCACGTGATCAGTGCATGATCAGTCACGTGATCAGTGCATGATCAGCCACGTGATCAGTGCATGATCAGTCACGTGATCAGTGCATGATCAGCCACGTGATCAGTGCATGATCAGCCACGTGATCAGTGCATGATCAGTCACGTGATCAGTGCATGATAGCCACGTGATCAGTGCATGATCAGCCACGTGATCAGTGCATGATCAGTCACGTGATCAGTGCATGATCAGTCACGTGATCAGTGCATGATCAGCCACGTGATCAGTGCATGATAGCCACGTGATCAGTGCATGATAGCCACGTGATCAGTGCATGATCAGCCACGTGATCAGTGCATGATCATCACGTGATCAGTGCATGATCAGTCACGTGATCAGTGCATGATCAGTCACGTGATCAGTGCATGATCAGCCACGTGATCAGTGCATGATAGCCACGTGATCAGTGCATGATCAGTCACGTGATCAGTGTATGATCAGTCACGTGATCAGTGCATGGTAGCTTCATGATCAGTGCATGATCAGCCACGTGATCAGTGCATGATAGCCACGTGATCAGTGCATGATCAGCCACGTGATCAGTGCATGATCAGCCACGTGATCAGTGCATGATCAGTTACGTGAGCAGTGTATGATCAGCCACGTGATCAGTGCATGGTCAGACACGTGAACAGTGTATGATCAGCCACGTGATCAGTGCATGATATCCAAGTGATCAGTGCATGATCAATCACGTGATCAGTGTATGATCAGCCACGTGAACAGTGCATGCTCAGTCACGTGATCAGGGCCTGCTGAGCTGCGTGATTACTGTCTGCTCATCTGCTTGACAATTGCCAGCTGAGCTGCACGATTCCTGCCTGTCATCTGCTTGACAATTGCCAGCTGTGCTGCGTAATTCCTGCCTGCTCAGCTGCTTGATTATTGCCAGCTGAGCAGCATGATTCCTCACAGCTGAGTTCCATGATTATTGCCTGCTGACTGTTTGATTCGTGCCTACTCAGCTCTTTGTTTATTGCCTCCAGAGGCACATGATCAGTGTATGATAGCAAACATGATCAGCGCATGATCAGTCACATGATCAGCGCCATTAAGTCACGTGATCACTATGATAGTCATGTGATCAGTCCATGCTCAGTCACGGTATCAGTGCATGATCAGCCACGTGATCAGTGCATGATCTGTCACATGATTAGTGTATGATCATCCACGTGATCAGTGCATGGGCAGTCATGTGATCAGTGCATGATTAGACGTGATCAGTGCATGATCAGTCTCGTGATCAGTGCATGATAGCCACGTGATCAGTGCATGATCAGTCACGTGATCAGTGCATGATCAGCCACGTGATCAGTGCATGATCAGTTACGTGATCAGTGCATGATCAGTCACGTGACCAGTGCATGATAGCTGCGTGATCAGTGCATGATCAGCCACGTGATCAGTGCATGATAGCCACGTGATCAGTGCATGATCAGCCACGTGATCAGTGCATGATCAGTCACGTGATCAGTGCATGATCAGTCACGTGATCAGTGCATGATAGCTGTGTGATCAGTGCATGATCAGCCACGTGATCAGTGCATGATAGCCACGTGATCAGTGCATGATCAGTCACGTGATCAGTGCATGATCAGTCACGTGATCAGTGCATGATCAGCCACGTGATCAGTGCATGATCAATTACGTGATCAGTGCATGATCAGTCACGTGATCAGTACATGGTAGCTACGTGATCAGTGCATGATCAGCCACGTGATCAGTGCATGATAGCCACGTGATCAGTGCATGATCAGTCATGATCAGTGTGATCAGCCACGTGATCAGTGCATGATATCCACGTGATCAGTGCATGATAGCCACGTGATCAGTGCATGATAGCCACGTGATCAGTGCATGATCAGTCACGTGATCAGTGTGATCAGCCACGTGATCAGTGCATGATGAGTCACGTGATCAGTGCATGATCAATTACGTGATCAGTGCATGATCAGTCACGTGATCAGTGCATGGTTGCTACGTGATCAGTGCATGATCAGCCACGTGATCAGTGCATGATAGCCACGTGATCAGTGCATGATCAGTCACGTGATCAGTGCATGATCAGTCACGTGATCAGTGCATGATCATTTACGTGATCAGTGCATGATCAGTCACGTGACCAGTATATGGTAGCTACGTGATCATTGCATGATCAGCCACGTGATCAGTGCATGATAGCCACGTGATCAGTGCATGATCAGTTACGTGATCAGTGTATGATCAGCCACGTGATCAGTGCATGAGTGCCACGTGATCAGTGCATGATCAGTCACGTGACAGTGTGATCAGCCACGTGATCAGTGCATGATCAGCCACGTGATCAGTGCATGATAGCCACGTGATCAGTGCATGATCAGTTACGTGATCAGTGCATGATCAGCCACGTGATCAGTGCATGATCAGACACGTGATCAGTGCATGATCAGCCACGTGATCAGTGCATGATATCCACGTGATCAGTGCATGATCAGTCACGTGATCAGTGCATGATCAGTCACGTGATCAGTGCATGATCAGCCACGTGATCAGTGCATGATCAGTCACGTGATCAGTGCATGATAGCTACGTGATCAGTGCATGATCAGCCACGTGATCAGTGCATGATAGCCACGTGATCAGTGCATGACAATTACGTGATCAGTGCATGATCAGTCACGTGATCAGTGCATGATAGCCACGTGATCAGTGCATGATCAGTCACGTGATCAGTGTATGATCAGCCACGTGATCAGTGCATGCTCAGTCACGTGATCAGGGCCTGCTGAGCTGCGTGATTACTGTCTGCTCATCTGCTTGACAATTGCCAGCTGAGCTGTACGATTCCTGCCTGTCATCTCCTTGACAATTGCCACCTGTGCTGCATAATTCCTGCCTGCTCATCTACTTGATTATTGCCAGCTGAGCAGCATGATTTCTCACAGCTGAGTTCCATGATTATAGCCTGCTGACTGATTCCTGCCTACTCAGCTCTTTGATCATTGCCTGCAGATGCACATGATCAGTGTGACAGCAAACATGATCAGCATGATCAGTCACATGATCAGTGCATGATAAGCCACGTGATCAGTGCATGATCAATTACGTGATCAGTGCATGATCAGTCACGTGACCAGTACATGGTAGCTGCGTGATCAGTGCATGATCAGCCACGTGAGCAGTGCATGATAGCCACGTGATCAGTGCATGATCAGTCACGTGATCAGTGCATGATCAGCCACGTGATCAGTGCATGATCAGTTACGTGATCAGTGCATGATCAGTCACGTGATCAGTGCATGATAGCCACGTGATCAGTGCATGATCAGCCACGTGATCAGTGCATGATCAGCCACGTGATCAGTGCATGATCAGTTACGTGATCAGTGTATGATCAGCCACGTGATCAGTGCATGATCAGACACGTGATCAGTGCATGATCAGCCACGTGATCAGTGCATGATATCCACGTGATCAGTGCATGATCAATCACGTGATCAGTGTATGATCAGCCACGTGAACAGTGCATGCTCAGTCACGTGATCAGGGCCTGCTGAGCTGCGTGATTCCTGTCTGCTCATCTGCTTGACAATTGCCAGCTGTGCTGTGTAATTCCTGCCTGCTCAGCTGCTTGATTATTGCCAGCTGAGCAGCATGATTCCTCACACCTGAGTTCCATGATTATTGCCTGCTGACTGTTTGATTCGTGCCTACTCAGCTCTTTGATTATTGCCTCCAGAGGCACATGATCAGTGTATGATAGCAAACATGATCAGCGCATGATCAGTCACATGATCAGCGCCATTAAGTCACGTGATCACTACATGATAGTCATGTGATCAGTCCATGCTCAGTCACGGTATCAGTGCATGATCAGCCACGTGATCAGTGCATGATAGCCACGTGATCAGTGCATGATCAGCCACGTGATCAGTGCATGATCAGCCACGTGATCAGTGCATGATTGCTACGTGATCAGTGCATGATCAGTCACGTGATCAGTGCATGATCAGGCACGTGATCAGTGCATGATCAGCCACGTGATCAGTGCATGATAGCCACGTGATCAGTGCATGATCAGTCACGTGATCAGTGCATGATCAGTCACGTGACCGTACATGATAGCTACATGATCATTGCATGATCAGCCACGTGAGTAGTGCATGATAGCCACGTGATCAGTGCATGATCAGTCACGTGATCAGTGCATGATCAGTCATGTGATCAGTGCATGATCAGGCACGTGATCAGTGCATGATCAGCCACGTGATCAGTGCATGATAGCCACGTGATCAGTGCATGATCAGTCACGTGATCAGTGCATGATCAGTCACGTGATCAGTGCATGATCAGCCACGTGATCAGTGCATGATCAATTACGTGATCAGTGCATGATCAGTCACGTGATCAGTGCATGATAGCTACGTGATCAGTGCATGATCAGCCACGTGATCAGTGCATGATAGCCACGTGATCAGTGCATGATCAGTCACGTGATCAGTGCATGATCAGTCACGTGATCAGTGCATGATCAGCCACGTGATCAGTGCATGATCAGTCACGTGACCAGTGCATGGTAGCTGTGATCATTGCATGATCAGCCACGTGATCAGTGCATGATAGCCACGTGATCAGTGCATGATCAGCCACGTGATCAGTGCATGATCAGTCACGTGATCAGTGCATGATCAGTCACGTGATCAGTGCATGATAGCCACGTGATCAGTGCATGATCAGCCACGTGATCAGTGCATGATAGCCACGTGATCAGTGCATGATCAGTCACGTGATAGTGTGTGATCAGCCACGTGATCAGTGCATGATGAGTCACGTGATCAGTGCATGATCATTACGTGATCAGTGCATGATCAGTCACGTGACCAGTACATGGTTGCTACGTGATCATTGCATGATCAGCCACGTGAGCAGTGCATGATAGCCACGTGATCAGTGCATGATCAGTCACGTGATCAGTGCATGATCAGTCACGTGATCAGTGCATGATCATTTACGTGATCTGTGCATGATCAGTCACGTGACCAGTATATGGTAGCTACGTGATCATTGCATGATCAGCCACGTGAGCAGTGCATGATAGCCACGTGATGTGTGCATGATCAGTTACGTGAGCAGAGTATGATCAGCCACGTGATCAGTGCATGAGTGCCACGTGATCAGTGCATGATCAGTCACGTGACAGTGTGTGATCAGCCACGTGATCAGTGCATGATCAGCCACGTGATCAGTGCATGATAGCCACGTGATCAGTGCATGATCAGTTACGTGATCAGTGTATGATCAGCCACGTGATCAGTGCATGGTCAGACACGTGATCAGTGTATGATCAGCCACGTGATCAGTGCATGATATCAACGTGATCAGTGCATGATCAGTCACGTGATCAGTGCATGATCAGCCACGTGATCAGTGCATGATCAGTCACGTGATCAGTGCATGATCAGTCACGTGATCAGTACATGGTAGCTACGTGATCATTGCATGATCAGCCACGTGATCAGTGCATGATAGCCACGTGATCAGTGCATGATCAGCCACGTGATCAGTGCATGATCAGTCACGTGATCAGTGCATGATCAGTCACGTGATCAGTGCATGATAGCTACGTGATCAGTGCATGATCAGCCACGTGATCAGTGCATGATAGCAATGTGATCAGTGCATGATCAGCACGTGATCAGTGCATGATCAGTCACGTGATCAGTGCATGATCAGTCACGTGATCAGTGCATGATAGCTACGTGATCAGTGCATGATCAGCCACGTGATCAGTGCATGATAGCCACGTGATCAGTGCATGATCAGTCACGTGATCAGTGCATGATCAGCCACGTGATCAGTGCATGATCAGTCACGTGATCAGTGCATGATCAGCCACGTGATCAGTGCATGATAGCCACGTGATCAGTGCATGATCAGTCACGTGATCAGTGCATGATCAGTCACGTGATCAGTGCATGATCAGCCACGTGATCAGTGCATGATAGCCACGTGATCAGTGCATGATCAGTCACGTGATCAGTGCATGATCAGTCACGTGATCAGTGCATGATCAGCCACGTGATCAGTGCATGATCAGTTACGTGATCAGTGCATGATCAGTCACGTGACCAGTACATGGTAGCTACGTGATCATTGCATGATCAGCCACGTGATCAGTGCATGATAGCCACGTGATCAGTGCATGATCAGTCACGTGATCAGTGCATGATCAGTCACGTGATCAGTGCATGATCAATTACGTGATCAGTGCATGATCAGTCACGTGATCAGTGCATGTAAGCTACGTGATCAGTGCATGATCAGCCACGTGATCAGTGCATGATAGCCACGTGATCAGTGCATGATCAGCTACGTGATCAGTGCATGATCAGCCACGTGATCAGTGCATGATCAGCCACGTGATCAGTGCATGATCAGCCACGTGATCAGTGCATGATACCACGTGATCAGTGCATGATCAGTCACGTGATCAGTGCATGATCAGCCACGTGATCAGTGCATGATAGCACGTGATCAGTGCATGATAGCCACGTGATCAGTGCATGATCAGTCACGTGATCAGTGCATGATCAGTCACGTGATCAGTGCATGATCAGCCACGTGATCAGTGCATGATAGCCACGTGATCAGTGCATGATCAGTCACGTGATCAGTGCATGATCAGTCACGTGATCAGTGCATGATCAGCCACGTGATCAGTGCATGATCAATTACGTGATCAGTGCATGATCAGTCACGTGATCAGTACATGGTTGCTACGTGATCAGTGCATGATCAGCCACGTGATCAGTGCATGATAGCCACGTGATCAGTGCATGATCAGTCACGTGATCAGTGCATGATCAGTCACGTGATCAGTGCATGATCAGCCACGTGATCAGTGCATGATCAGTCACGTGATCAGTGCATGGTAGCTACGTGATCAGTGCATGATCAGCCACGTGATCAGTGCATGATCAGCCACGTGATCAGTGCATGATCAGTCACGTGATCAGTGCATGATCAGCCACGTGATCAGTGCATGATAGCCACGTGATCAGTGCATGATCAGTCACGTGATCAGTGCATGATCAGTCACGTGATCAGTGCATGATCAGCACGTGATCAGTGCATGTCAGTCATGTATCAGTGCATGATAGCCCGTGATCAGTGCATGATCAGTCACGTGATCAGTGCATGATCAGCCACGTGATCAGTGCATGATAGCCACGTGATCAGTGCATGATCAGTCACGTGATCAGTGCATGATCAGCCACGTGATCAGTGCATGATCAGCCACGTGATCAGTGCATGATCAGCCACGTGATCAGTGCATGATCAGTCACGTGATCAGTGCATGATCAGTCACGTGATCAGTGTGTGATCAGCCACGTGAACAGTGCATGCTCAGTCACGTGATCAGGGCCTGCTGAGCTGCGTGATTACTGTCTGCTCATCTGCTTGACAATTGCCAGCTGAGCTGCACGATTCCTGCCTGTGATCTGCTTGACAATTGCCACCTGTGCTGCATAATTCCTGCCTGCTCATCTACTTGATTATTGCCAGCTGAGCAGCATGATTTCTCAGAGCTGAGTTCCATGATTATTGCCTACTGATTCGTGCCTACTCAGCTCTTTGTTCATTGCCTCCAGAGGCACATGATCAGTGTATGACAGCAAACATGATCAGCACATGATCAGTCACATGATCAGTGCATGATAAGCCACGTGATCAGTGCATGATCAGTCACGTGATCAGTGCATGATCAGTCACGTGATCAGTGCATGATCAATTACGTGATCAGTGCATGATCAGTCACGTGATCAGTGCATGGTAGCTACGTGATCAGTGCATGATCAGCCACGTGATCAGTGCATGATAGCCACGTGATCAGTGCATGATCAGTCACGTGATCAGTGCATGATCATCCACGTGATCAGTGCATGATCAGTCACGTGATCAGTGCATGATCAGACGTGATCAGTGCATGATCAGTCACGTGATCAGTGCATGATCAGCCACGTGATCAGTGCATGATAGCCACGTGATCAGTGCATGATAGCCAGTGATCAGTGCATGATCAGTCACGTGATCAGTGTATGATCAGCCACGTGATCAGTGCATGATTGCCACGTGATCAGTGCATGATCAGTCACGTGATCAGTGCATGATCAGTCACGTGATCAGTGCATGATCAGCCACGTGATCAGTGCATGATAGCCACGTGATCAGTGCATGATCAGTTACGTGAGCAGTGTATGATCAGCCACGTGATCAGTGCATGGTCAGACACGTGAACAGTGTATGATCAGCCACGTGATCAGTGCATGATATCCAAGTGATCAGTGCATGATCAATCACGTGATCAGTGTATGATCAGCCACGTGAACAGTGCATGCTCAGTCACGTGATCAGGGCCTGCTGAGCTGCGTGATTACTGTCTGCTCATCTGCTTGACAATTGCCAGCTGAGCTGCACGATTCCTGCCTGTCATCTGCTTGACAATTGCCAGCTGTGCTGCGTAATTCCTGCCTGCTCAGCTGCTTGATTATTGCCAGCTGAGCAGCATGATTCCTCACAGCTGAGTTCCATGATTATTGCCTGCTGACTGTTTGATTCGTGCCTACTCAGCTCTTTGTTTATTGCCTCCAGAGGCACATGATCAGTGTATGATAGCAAACATGATCAGCGCATGATCAGTCACATGATCAGCGCCATTAAGTCACGTGATCACTACATGATAGTCATGTGATCAGTCCATGCTCAGTCACGGTATCAGTGCATGATCAGCCACGTGATCAGTGCATGATCAGCCACGTGATCAGTGCATGATAGCCATGTGATCAGTGCATGATCAGTCACGTGATCAGTGCATGATCAGTCACGTGATCAGTGCATGATCAGCCACGTGATCAGTGCATGATCAGTCACCTGATGGGTGTATGATCAGTCACGTGACCAGTACATGGTAGCTACATGATCATTGCATGATCAGCCACGTGAGTAGTGCATGATAGCCACGTGATCAGTGCATGATCAGTCACGTGATCAGTGCATGATCAGTCACGTGATCAGTGCATGATCAGTCACGTGATCAGTGCATGATCAGCCACGTGATCAGTGCATGATCAGCCACGTGATCAGTGCATGATCAGTCACGTGATCAGTGCATGATAGCCACGTGATCAGTGCATGATCAGCCACGTGATCAGTGCATGATAGCCACGTGATCAGTGCATGATCAGTCACGTGATCAGTGCATGATCATCCACGTGATCAGTGCATGATCAGTCACGTGATCAGTGCATGATCAGTCACGTGATCAGTGCATGATCAGCCACGTGATCAGTGCATGATCAGTCACGTGATCAGTGCATGGTAGCTACGTGATCAGTGCATGATCAGCCACGTGATCAGTGCATGATAGCCACGTGATCAGTGCATGATCAGCCACGTGATCAGTGCATGATCAGCCACGTGATCAGTGCATGATCAGTCACGTGATCAGTGCATGATAGCTACGTGATCAGTGCATGATCAGCCACGTGATCAGTGCATGATCAGACGTGATCAGTGCATGATCAGTCACGTGATCAGTGCATGATCAGCCACGTGATCAGTGCATGATAGCCACGTGATCAGTGCATGATAGCCAGTGATCAGTGCATGATCAGTCACGTGATCAGTGTATGATCAGCCACGTGATCAGTGCATGATTGCCACGTGATCAGTGCATGATCAGTCACGTGATCAGTGCATGATCAGCCACGTGATCAGTGCATGATCAGCCACGTGATCAGTGCATGATAGCCACGTGATCAGTGCATGATCAGTTACGTGAGCAGTGTATGATCAGCCACGTGATCAGTGCATGGTCAGACACGTGAACAGTGTATGATCAGCCACGTGATCAGTGCATGATATCCAAGTGATCAGTGCATGATCAATCACGTGATCAGTGTATGATCAGCCACGTGAACAGTGCATGCTCAGTCACGTGATCAGGGCCTGCTGAGCTGCGTGATTACTGTCTGCTCATCTGCTTGACAATTGCCAGCTGAGCTGCACGATTCCTGCCTGTCATCTGCTTGACAATTGCCAGCTGTGCTGCGTAATTCCTGCCTGCTCAGCTGCTTGATTATTGCCAGCTGAGCAGCATGATTCCTCACAGCTGAGTTCCATGATTATTGCCTGCTGACTGTTTGATTCGTGCCTACTCAGCTCTTTGTTTATTGCCTCCAGAGGCACATGATCAGTGTATGATAGCAAACATGATCAGCGCATGATCAGTCACATGATCAGCGCCATTAAGTCACGTGATCACTACATGATAGTCATGTGATCAGTCCATGCTCAGTCACGGTATCAGTGCATGATCAGCCACGTGATCAGTGCATGATCTGTCACATGATTAGTGTATGATCATCCACGTGATCAGTGCATGGGCAGTCATGTGATCAGTGCATGATAGACGTGATCAGTGCATGATCAGTCTCGTGATCAGTGCATGATAGCCACGTGATCAGTGCATGATCAGTCACCTGATGGGTGTATGATCATTCACGTGACCTGTACATGGTAGCTACATGATCAGTGCATGATCAGCCACGTGATCAGTGCATGATAGCCACGTGATCAGTGCATGATCAGTCACGTGATCAGTGCATGATCAGTGCATGATCAATTACGTGATCAGTGCATGATCAGTCACGTGATCAGTGCATGATCAGTCACGTGATCAGTGCATGATAGCTGCGTGATCAGTGCATGATCAGCCACGTGATCAGTGCATGATAGCCACGTGATCAGTGCATGATCAGTCACGTGATCAGTGCATGATCAGTCACGTGATCAGTGCATGATCAGCCACGTGATCAGTGCATGATCAGCCACGTGATCAGTGCATGATCAGCCACGTGATCAGTGCATGATAGCCACGTGATCAGTGCATGATCAGTCACGTGATCAGTGCATGATCAGTCACGTGATCAGTGCATGATCAGCCACGTGATCAGTGCATGATCAGTGCATGATCAATTACGTGATCAGTGCATGATCAGTCACGTGACCAGTACATGGTAGCTACGTGATCATTGCATGATCAGCCACGTGAGCAGTGCATGATAGCCACGTGATCAGTGCATGATCAGCCACGTGATCAGTGCATGATCAGTCACGTGATCAGTGCATGATCAGTCACGTGATCAGTGCATGATCAGCCACGTGATCAGTGCATGTCAGTCACGTAGTCAGTGCATGATAGCCACGTGATCAGTGCATGATCAGTCCCGTGATCAGTGTATGATCAGCCACGTGATCAGTGCATGATCAGCCACGTGATCAGTGCATGATCAGTCACGTGATCAGTGCATGATCAGTCACGTGATCAGTGTATGATCAGCCACGTGAACAGTGCATGCTCAGTCACGTGATCAGGGCCTGCTGAGCTGCGTGATTACTGTCTGCTCATCTGCTTGACAATTGCCAGCTGAGCTGCACGATTCCTGCCTGTCATCTGCTTGACAATTGCCAGCTGTGCTGCGTAATTCCTGCCTGCTCAGCTGCTTGATTATTGCCAGCTGAGCAGCATGATTCCTCACACCTGAGTTCCATGATTATTGCCTGCTGACTGTATGATTCGTGCCTACTCAGCTCTTTGTTTATTGCCTCCAGAGGCACATGATCAGTGTATGATAGCAAACATGATCAGTGCATGATCAGTCACATGATCAGCGCCATTAAGTCACGTGATCACTACATGATAGTCATGTGATCAGTCCATGCTCAGTCACGGTATCAGTGCATGATCAGCCACGTGATCAGTGCATGATCTGTCACATGATTAGTGTATGATCATCCACGTGATCAGTGCATGATAGCCACGTGATCAGTGCATGATCAGCCAGTGATCAGTGCATGATCAGTCACGTGATCAGTGCATGATCAGCCACGTGATCAGTGCATGATAGCCACTGATCAGTGCATGATCAGTCACGTGATCAGTGCATGATCAGTCACGTGATCAGTGCATGATCAGTCACGTGATCAGTGCATGATAGCCACGTGATCAGTGCATGATCAGTCACGTGATCAGTGCATGATCAGCCACGTGATCAGTGCATGATGCCACGTGATCAGTGCATGATCAGACGTGATCAGTGCATGATCAGTCACGTGATCAGTGCATGATCAGCCACGTGATCAGTGCATGATAGCCAGTGATCAGTGCATGATAGCCAGTGATCAGTGCATGATCAGTCACGTGATCAGTGTATGATCAGCCACGTGATCAGTGCATGATAGCCACTGATCAGTGCATGATCAGTCACGTGATCAGTGCATGATCAGTCACGTGATCAGTGCATGATCAGCCACGTGATCAGTGCATGATAGCCACGTGATCAGTGCATGATCAGTTACGTGAGCAGTGTATGATCAGCCACGTGATCAGTGCATGGTCAGACACGTGAACAGTGTATGATCAGCCACGTGATCAGTGCATGATATCCACGTGATCAGTGCATGATCAATCACGTGATCAGTGTATGATCAGCCACGTGAACAGTGCATGCTCAGTCACGTGATCAGGGCCTGCTGAGCTGCGTGATTACTGTCTGCTCATCTGCTTGACAATTGCCAGCTGAGCTGCGTAATTCCTGCCTGCTCAGCTGCTTGATTATTGCCAGCTGAGCAGCATGATTCCTCACAGCTGAGTTCCATGATTATTGCCTGCTGACTGTTTGATTCGTGCCTACTCAGCTCTTTGTTTATTGCCTCCAGAGGCACATGATCAGTGTATGATAGCAAACATGATCAGTGCATGATCAGTCACATGATCAGCGCCATTAAGTCACGTGATCACTACATGATAGTCATGTGATCAGTCCATGCTCAGTCACGGTATCAGTGCATGATCAGCCACGTGATCAGTGCATGATCTGTCACATGATTAGTGTATGATCATCCACGTGATCAGTGCATGGGCAGTCATGTGATCAGTGCATGATTAGACGTGATCAGTGCATGATCAGTCTCGTGATCAGTGCATGATAGCCACGTGATCAGTGCATGATCAGTCACGTGATCAGTGCATGATCAGTCACGTGACCAGTACATGGTAGCTGCGTGATCATTGCATGATCAGCCACGTGATCAGTGCATGATAGCCACGTGATCAGTGCATGATCAGTCACGTGATCAGTGCATGATCAGTCACGTGATCAGTGCATGATCAGCCACGTGATCAGTGCATGATCAGTCACGTGATCAGTGCATGATCAGCCACGTGATCAGTGCATGATCAGTGCATGATCAATTACGTGATCAGTGCATGATCAGTCACGTGATCAGTACATGTAGCTACGTGATCATTGCATGATCAGCCACGTGATCAGTGCATGATAGCCACGTGATCAGTGCATGATCAGCCACGTGATCAGTGCATGATCAGTCACGTGATCAGTGCATGATCAGTCACGTGATCAGTGCATGATCAGCCACGTGATCAGTGCATGTCAGTCATGTAGTCAGTGCATGATAGCACGTGATCAGTGCATGATCAGTCCCGTGATCAGTGTATGATCAGCCACGTGATCAGTGCATGATCAGCCACGTGATCAGTGCATGATCAGTCACGTGATCAGTGCATGATCAGTCACGTGATCAGTGTATGATCAGCCACGTGAACAGTGCATGCTCAGTCACGTGATCAGGGCCTGCTGAGCTGCGTGATTACTGTCTGCTCATCTGCTTGACAATTGCCAGCTGAGCTGCACGATTCCTGCCTGTCATCTGCTTGACAATTGCCAGCTGTGCTGCGTAATTCCTGCCTGCTCAGCTGCTTGATTATTGCCAGCTGAGCAGCATGATTCCTCACAGCTGAGTTCCATGATTATTGCCTGCTGACTGTTTGATTCGTGCCTACTCAGCTCTTTGTTTATTGCCTCCAGAGGCACATGATCAGTGTATGATAGCAAACATGATCAGCGCATGATCAGTCACATGATCAGCGCCATTAAGTCACGTGATCACTACATGATAGTCATGTGATCAGTCCATGCTCAGTCACGGTATCAGTGCATGATCAGCCACGTGATCAGTGCATGATCTGTCACATGATTAGTGTATGATCATCCACGTGATCAGTGCATGGGCAGTCATGTGATCAGTGCATGATATAGACGTGATCAGTGCATGATCAGTCTCGTGATCAGTGCATGATAGCCACGTGATCAGTGCATGATCAGTCACCTGATGGGTGTATGATCATTCACGTGACCTGTACATGGTAGCTACATGATCATTGCATGATCAGCCACGTGAGTAGTGCATGATAGCCACGTGATCAGTGCATGATCAGTCACGTGATCAGTGCATGATCAGTCATGTGACCAGTACATGGTAGCTGCGTGATCATTGCATGATCAGCCACGTGAGCAGTGCATGATAGCCACGTGATCAGTGCATGATCAGTCACGTGATCAGTGTATGATCAGCCACGTGATCAGTGCATGAGTGCCACGTGATCAGTGCATGATAGTCACGTGATCAGTGTGTGATCAGCCACGTGATCAGTGCATGATCAGCCACGTGATCAGTGCATGATAGCCACGTGATCAGTGCATGATCAGTTACGTGATCAGTGCATGATCAGCCACGTGATCAGTGCATGGTCAGACACGTGATCAGTGCATGATCAGCCACGTGATCAGTGCATGATATCCACGTGATCAGTGCATGATCATCACGTGATCAGTGTATGATCAGCCACGTGAACAGTGCATGCTCAGTCACGTGATCAGGGCCTGCTGAGCTGCGTGATTACTGTCTGCTCATCTGCTTGACAATTGCCAGCTGAGCTGCATGATTCCTGCCTGTCATCTGCTTGACAATTGCCAGCTGTGCTGCGTAATTCCTGCCTGCTCAGCTGCTTGATTATTGCCAGCTGAGCAGCATGATTCCTCACACCTGAGTTCCATGATTATTGCCTGCTGACTGATGTCTGCCTACTCAGCTCTTTGTTCATTGCCTCCAGAGGCACATGATCAGTGTGTGATACCAAACATGATCAGCGCATGATCAGTCACATGATCAGTGCATGATAAGCCACGTGATCAGTGCATGATCAGTCATGTGATCAGTGCATGATCAGTCACGTGATCAGTGCATGATAGCTGCGTGATCAGTGCATGATCAGCCACGTGATCAGTGCATGATAGCCACGTGATCAGTGCATGATCAGTCACGTGATCAGTGCATGATCAGTCACGTGATCAGTGCATGATCAGTCACGTGATCAGTGCATGATCAGTCACGTGATCAGTGCATGATCAGTCACGTGACCAGTGCATGGTAGCTACGTGATCATTGCATGATCAGCCACGTGATCAGTGCATGATAGCCACGTGATCAGTGCATGATCAGCCACGTGATCAGTGCATGATCAGTCACGTGATCAGTGCATGATCAGCCACGTGATCAGTGCATGATCAGCCACGTGATCAGTGCATGATAGCCACGTGATCAGTGCATGATCAGTCACATGATCGTATGTGATCAGCCACGTGATCAGTGCATGATATCAGTGCATGATAGCCACGTGATCAGTGCATGATCAGTCACGTGATCAGTGCATGATCAGCCACGTGATCAGTGCATGATCAGCCACGTGATCAGTGCATGATCAGTCACGTGATCAGTGCATGATCAGCCACGTGATCAGTGCATGATCAGTCACGTGATCAGTGCATGATAGCTACGTGATCAGTGCATGATCAGCCACGTGATCAGTGCATGATAGCCACGTGATCAGTGCATGATCAGTCACGTGATCAGTGCATGATCAGCCACGTGATCAGTGCATGATATCAGTGCATGATCAGCACGTGATCAGTGCATGATCAGTCACGTGACCAGTACATGGTAGCTACGTGATCAGTGCATGATCAGCCACGTGATCAGTGCATGATAGCCACGTGATCAGTGCATGATCAGTCACGTGATACATGTGTGATCAGCCACGTGATCAGTGCATGATATCCACGTGATCAGTGCATGATAGCCACGTGATCAGTGCATGATTAGTCACGTGATCAGTGCATGATCAGTCACGTGATACATGTGTGATCAGCCACGTGATCAGTGCATGATGAGCCACGTGATCAGTGCAGGATCAATTACGTGATCAGTGCATGATCAGTCACGTGACCAGTACATGGTTGCTACGTGATCGTTGCATGATCAGCCACGTGAGCAGAGCATGATAGCCACGTGATCAGTGCATGATCAGTCACGTGATCAGTACATGATCAGTCACGTGAACAGTGCATGATCATTTACGTGATCTGTGCATGATCAGTCACGTGACCAGTATATGGTAGCTACGTGATCATTCCATGACGAGCCACGTGAGCAGTGCATGATAGCCACGTGATGTGTGCATGATGAGTTACGTGAGCAGAGTATGATCAGCCACGTGATCAGTGCATGAGTGCCACGTGATCAGTGCATGATATGTCACGTGACAGGTGTGTGATCAGCCACGTGAACAGTGCATGTTCAGCCACGTGATCAGTGCATGATAGCCACGTGATCAGTGCATGATCAGTTACGTGAGCAGTGTATGATCAGCCACGTGATCAGTGCATGGTCAGACACGTGAACAGTGTATGATCAGCCACGTGATCAGTGCATGATATCCAAGTGATCAGTGCATGATCAATCACGTGATCAGTGTATGATCAGCCACGTGAACAGTGCATGCTCAGTCACGTGATCAGGGCCTGCTGAGCTGCGTGATTACTGTCTGCTCATCTGCTTGACAATTGCCAGCTGAGCTGCACGATTCCTGCCTGTCATCTGCTTGACAATTGCCAGCTGTGCTGCGTAATTCCTGCCTGCTCAGCTGCTTGATTATTGCCAGCTGAGCAGCATGATTCCTCACAGCTGAGTTCCATGATTATTGCCTGCTGACTGTTTGATTCGTGCCTACTCAGCTCTTTGTTTATTGCCTCCAGAGGCACATGATCAGTGTATGATAGCAAACATGATCAGCGCATGATCAGTCACATGATCAGCGCCATTAAGTCACGTGATCACTACATGATAGTCATGTGATCAGTCCATGCTCAGTCACGGTATCAGTGCATGATCAGCCACGTGATCAGTGCATGATCAGTCATGTAGTCAGTGCATGATCAGTGCACGTGATCAGTGCATGATCAGTCACGTGATCAGTGCATGATCAGCCACGTGATCAGTGCATGATCAGCTACGTGATCAGTGCATGATAGCCACGTGATCAGTGCATGATCAGTCACCTGATAGTATGATCAGCCACGTGATCAGTGCATGATAGCTACGTGATCAGTGCATGATCAGCCACGTGATCAGTGCATGATCAGTCACGTGATCAGTGCATGATCAGTCACGTGATCAGTGCATTTTCAGTCATGTGATCAGTGCATGATCAGCCACGTGATCAGTGCATGATAGCCACGTGATCAGTGCATGATCAGTTACGTGATCAGTGCATGATCAGTCACGTGATCAGTGCATGATCAGCCACGTGATCAGTGCATGATCAGCCACGTGATCAGTGCATGATCAGCCACGTGATCAGTGCATGATCAGCCACGTGATCAGTGCATGATCAGTCACGTGATCAGTGCATGATCAGCCACGTGATCAGTGCATGATCAGCCACGTGATCAGTGCATGATCAATTACGTGATCAGTGCATGATCAGTCACGTGATCAGTGCATGATCAGCCACGTGATCAGTGCATGATCAGCCACGTGATCAGTGCATGATAGCCACGTGATCAGTGCATGATCAGCCACGTGATCAGTGCATGATCATCACGTGATCAGTGCATGATCAGTCACGTGATCAGTGCATGATCAGTCACGTGATCAGTGCATGATCAGCCACGTGATCAGTGCATGATAGCCACGTGATCAGTGCATGATCAGTCACGTGATCAGTGCATGATCAGTCACGTGATCAGTACATGATAGCCACGTGATCAGTGCATGATCAGCCACGTGATCAGTGCATGATAGCCACGTGATCAGTGCATGATCAGTCACGTGATCAGTGCATGATCAGCCACGTGATCAGTGCATGATATCAGTGCATGATCAGTTACGTGAGCAGTGTATGATCAGCCACGTGATCAGTGCATGGTCAGACACGTGAACAGTGTATGATCAGCCACGTGATCAGTGCATGATATCCAAGTGATCAGTGCATGATCAATCACGTGATCAGTGTATGATCAGCCACGTGAACAGTGCATGCTCAGTCACGTGATCAGGGCCTGCTGAGCTGCGTGATTACTGTCTGCTCATCTGCTTGACAATTGCCAGCTGAGCTGCACGATTCCTGCCTGTCATCTGCTTGACAATTGCCAGCTGTGCTGCGTAATTCCTGCCTGCTCAGCTGCTTGATTATTGCCAGCTGAGCAGCATGATTCCTCACAGCTGAGTTCCATGATTATTGCCTGCTGACTGTTTGATTCGTGCCTACTCAGCTCTTTGTTTATTGCCTCCAGAGGCACATGATCAGTGTATGATAGCAAACATGATCAGCGCATGATCAGTCACATGATCAGCGCCATTAAGTCACGTGATCACTACATGATAGTCATGTGATCAGTCCATGCTCAGTCACGGTATCAGTGCATGATCAGCCACGTGATCAGTGCATGATCTGTCACATGATTAGTGTATGATCATCCACGTGATCAGTGCATGGGCAGTCATGTGATCAGTGCATGATTAGACGTGATCAGTGCATGATCAGTCTCGTGATCAGTGCATGATAGCCACGTGATCAGTGCATGATCAGTCACGTGATCAGTGCATGATCAGCCACGTGATCAGTGCATGATCAGTTACGTGATCAGTGCATGATCAGTCACGTGACCAGTACATGGTAGCTACGTGATCATTGCATGATCAGCCACGTGATCAGTGCATGATAGCCACGTGATCAGTGCATGATCAGTCACGTGATCAGTGCATGATCAGTCACGTGATCAGTGCATGATCAGCCACGTGATCAGTGCATGATCAGTCACGTGATCAGTGCATGATCAGTCACGTGATCAGTGCATGATAGCTACGTGATCAGTGCATGATCAGCCACGTGATCAGTGCATGATAGCCACGTGATCAGTGCATGATCAGTCACGTGATCGTGTGTGATCAGCCACGTGATCAGTGCATGATATCCACGTGATCAGTGCATGATAGCCACGTGATCAGTGCATGATAGCCACGTGATCAGTGCATGATCAGTCACGTGATCGTGTGTGATCAGCCACGTGATCAGTGCATGATGAGCCACGTGATCAGTGCATGATCAATTACGTGATCAGTGCATGATCAGTCACGTGACCAGTGCATGGTTGCTACGTGATCAGTGCATGATCAGCCACGTGATCAGTGCATGATAGCCACGTGATCAGTGCATGATCAGTCACGTGATCAGTGCATGATCAGTCACGTGATCAGTGCATGATCATTTACGTGATCAGTGCATGATCAGTCACGTGACCAGTATATGGTAGCTACGTGATCATTGCATGATCAGCCACGTGAGCAGTGCATGATAGCCACGTGATCAGTGCATGATCAGTCACGTGATCAGTGTATGATCAGCCACGTGATCAGTGCATGAGTGCCACGTGATCAGTGCATGATCAGTCACGTGACAGTGTGTGATCAGCCACGTGATCAGTGCATGATCAGCCACGTGATCAGTGCATGATAGCCACGTGATCAGTGCATGATCAGTTACGTGATCAGTGTATGATCAGCCACGTGATCAGTGCATGGTCAGACACGTGATCAGTGCATGATCAGCCACGTGATCAGTGCATGATAGCCACGTGATCAGTGCATGATCAGTCACGTGATCAGTGCATGATCAGTCACGTGATCAGTGCATGATCAGCCACGTGATCAGTGCATGATCAGCCACGTGATCAGTGCATGATCAGCCACGTGATCAGTGCATGATAGCCACGTGATCAGTGCATGATCAGTCACGTGATCAGTGCATGATCAGTCACGTGATCAGTGTGTGATCAGCCACGTGAACAGTGCATGCTCAGTCACGTGATCAGGGCCTGCTGAGCTGCGTGATTACTGTCTGCTCATCTGCTTGACAATTGCCAGCTGAGCTGCACGATTCCTGCCTGTCATCTGCTTGACAATTGCCACCTGTGCTGCGTAATTCCTGCCTGCTCAGCTACTTGATTATTGCCAGCTGAGCAGCATGATTTCTCAGAGCTGAGTTCCATGATTATTGCCTGCTGACTGATTCCTGCCTACTCAGCTCTATGTTCATTGCCTCCAGAGGCACATGATCAGTGTATGACACAAACATGATCAGCACATGATCAGTCACATGATCAGTGCATGATAAGCCACGTGATCAGTGCATGATCAATCATGTGATCAGTGCATGATCAGTCATGTGACCAGTGCATGGTAGCTGCGTGATCAGTGCATGATCAGCCACGTGATCAGTGCATGATAGCCACGTGATCAGTGCATGATCAGTCACGTGATCAGTGCATGATCAGTCACGTGATCAGTGCATGATCAGTCACGTGATCAGTGCATGATCAGTCACGTGATCAGTGCATGATCAGCCACGTGATCAGTGCATGATAGCCACGTGATCAGTGCATGATAGCCACGTGATCAGTGCATGATCAGTCACGTGATCGTGCATGATCAGCCACGTGATCAGTGCATGATAGCCACGTGATCAGTGCATGATAGCCACGTGATCAGTGCATGATCAGTCACGTGATCAGTGCATGATCAGTCACGTGATCAGTGCATGATCAGCCACGTGATCAGTGCATGATCAGTCACGTGATCAGTGCATGATCAGCCACGTGATCAGTGCATGATCAGCCACGTGATCAGTGCATGATCAGTCACGTGATCAGTGCATGATAGCCACGTGATCAGTGCATGATCAGCCACGTGATCAGTGCATGATCAGTCACGTGATCAGTGCATGATCAGTCACGTGATCAGTGCATGATCAGCCACGTGATCAGTGCATGATAGCCACGTGATCAGTGCATGATCAGCCACGTGATCAGTGCATGATCAGCCACGTGATCAGTGCATGATATCACGTGATCAGTGCATGATCAGTCACGTGATCAGTGCATGATCAGGCACGTGATCAGTGCATGATCAGCCACGTGATCAGTGCATGATAGCCACGTGATCAGTGCATGATCAGTCACGTGATCAGTGTATGATCAGTCACGTGATCAGTGCATGGTAGCCATGATCAGTGCATGATCAGCCACGTGATCAGTGCATGATAGCCACGTGATCAGTGCATGATCAGTCACGTGATCAGTGCATGATCAGCCACGTGATCAGTGCATGATCAGTTACGTGAGCAGTGTATGATCAGCCACGTGATCAGTGCATGGTCAGACACGTGAACAGTGTATGATCAGCCACGTGATCAGTGCATGATATCCAAGTGATCAGTGCATGATCAATCACGTGATCAGTGTATGATCAGCCACGTGAACAGTGCATGCTCAGTCACGTGATCAGGGCCTGCTGAGCTGCGTGATTACTGTCTGCTCATCTGCTTGACAATTGCCAGCTGAGCTGCACGATTCCTGCCTGTCATCTGCTTGACAATTGCCAGCTGTGCTGCGTAATTCCTGCCTGCTCAGCTGCTTGATTATTGCCAGCTGAGCAGCATGATTCCTCACAGCTGAGTTCCATGATTATTGCCTGCTGACTGTTTGATTCGTGCCTACTCAGCTCTTTGTTTATTGCCTCCAGAGGCACATGATCAGTGTATGATAGCAAACATGATCAGCGCATGATCAGTCACATGATCAGCGCCATTAAGTCACGTGATCACTACATGATAGTCATGTGATCAGTCCATGCTCAGTCACGGTATCAGTGCATGATCAGCCACGTGATCAGTGCATGATCTGTCACATGATTAGTGTATGATCATCCACGTGATCAGTGCATGGGCAGTCATGTGATCAGTGCATGATTAGACGTGATCAGTGCATGATCAGTCTCGTGATCAGTGCATGATAGCCACGTGATCAGTGCATGATCAGTCACGTGATCAGTGCATGATCAGCCACGTGATCAGTGCATGATCAGTTACGTGATCAGTGCATGATCAGTCACGTGATCAGTGCATGGTAGCTGCGTGATCAGTGCATGATCAGCCACGTGATCAGTGCATGATAGCCACGTGATCAGTGCATGATCAGCCACGTGATCAGTGCATGATCAGTCACGTGATCAGTGCATGATCAGTCACGTGATCAGTGCATGATAGCTGCGTGATCAGTGCATGATCAGCCACGTGATCAGTGCATGATAGCCACGTGATCAGTGCATGATCAGTCACGTGATCAGTGCATGATCAGTCACGTGATCAGTGCATGATCAGCCACGTGATCAGTGCATGATCAATTACGTGATCAGTGCATGATCAGTCACGTGATCAGTGCATGGTAGCTACGTGATCAGTGCATGATCAGCCACGTGATCAGTGCATGATAGCCACGTGATCAGTGCATGATCAGTCATGTGATACGTGTGTGATCAGCCACGTGATCAGTGCATGATATCCACGTGATCAGTGCATGATAGCCACGTGATCAGTGCATGATAGCCACGTGATCAGTGCATGATCAGTCACGTGATCAGTGTGTGATCAGCCACGTGATCAGTGCATGATGAGCCACGTGATCAGTGCATGATCAATTACGTGATCAGTGCATGATCAGTCACGTGACCAGTGCATGGTTGCTACGTGATCATTGCATGATCAGCCACGTGATCAGTGCATGATAGCCACGTGATCAGTGCATGATCAGTCACGTGATCAGTGCATGATCAGTCACGTGATCAGTGCATGATCATTTACGTGATCAGTGCATGATCAGTCACGTGACCAGTATATGGTAGCTACGTGATCATTGCATGATCAGCCACGTGAGCAGTGCATGATAGCCACGTGATCAGTGCATGATCAGTTACGTGATCAGTGTATGATCAGCCACGTGATCAGTGCATGAGTGCCACGTGATCAGTGCATGATCAGTCACGTGACAGTGTGTGATCAGCCACGTGATCAGTGCATGATCAGCCACGTGATCAGTGCATGATAGCCACGTGATCAGTGCATGATCAGTTACGTGATCAGTGTATGATCAGCCACGTGATCAGTGCATGGTCAGACACGTGATCAGTGCATGATCAGCCACGTGATCAGTGCATGATATCCACGTGATCAGTGCATGATCAGTCACGTGATCAGTGCATGATCAGCCACGTGATCAGTGCATGATCAGCCACGTGATCAGTGCATGATCAGCCACGTGATCAGTGCATGATCAGCCACGTGATCAGTGCATGATAGCCACGTGATCAGTGCATGATCAGTCACGTGATCAGTGCATGATCAGTCACGTGATCAGTGTATGATCAGCCACGTGAACAGTGCATGCTCAGTCACGTGATCAGGGCCTGCTGAGCTGCGTGATTACTGTCTGCTCATCTGCTTGACAATTGCCAGCTGAGCTGCACGATTCCTGCCTGTCATCTGCTTGACAATTGCCACCTGTGCTGCGTAATTCCTGCCTGCTCAGCTGCTTGATTATTGCCAGCTGAGCAGCATGATTTCTCACAGCTGAGTTCCATGATTATTGCCTGCTGACTGATTCGTGCCTACTCAGCTCTTTGTTCATTGCCTCCAGAGGCACATGATCAGTGTATGACACAAACATGATCAGCACATGATCAGTCACATGATCAGTGCATGATAAGCCACGTGATCAGTGCATGATCAATCATGTGATCAGTGCATGATCAGTCACGTGACCAGTGCATGGTAGCTGCGTGATCAGTGCATGATCAGCCACGTGATCAGTGCATGATAGCCACGTGATCAGTGCATGATCAGTCACGTGATCAGTGCATGATCAGTCACGTGATCAGTGCATGATCAGTCACGTGATCAGTGCATGATCAGTCACGTGATCAGTGCATGATCAGCCACGTGATCAGTGCATGATCAGCCACGTGATCAGTGCATGATAGCCACGTGATCAGTGCATGATCAGTCACGTGATCGTGTGTGATCAGCCACGTGATCAGTGCATGATCAGCCACGTGATCAGTGCATGATAGCCACGTGATCAGTGCATGATCAGTCACGTGATCAGTGCATGATCAGTCACGTGATCAGTGCATGATCAGCCACGTGATCAGTGCATGATCAGTCACGTGATCAGTGCATGATCAGCCACGTGATCAGTGCATGATCAGCCACGTGATCAGTGCATGATCAGTCACGTGATCAGTGCATGATAGCCACGTGATCAGTGCATGATCAGCCACGTGATCAGTGCATGATCAGTCACGTGATCAGTGCATGATCAGTCACGTGATCAGTGCATGATCAGCCACGTGATCAGTGCATGATAGCCACGTGATCAGTGCATGATAGCCACGTGATCAGTGCATGATCAGCCACGTGATCAGTGCATGATCATCACGTGATCAGTGCATGATCAGTCACGTGATCAGTGCATGATCAGTCACGTGATCAGTGCATGATCAGCCACGTGATCAGTGCATGATAGCCACGTGATCAGTGCATGATCAGTCACGTGATCAGTGCATGATCAGTCACGTGATCAGTGCATGATAGCTTCATGATCAGTGCATGATCAGCCACGTGATCAGTGCATGATAGCCACGTGATCAGTGCATGATCAGCCACGTGATCAGTGCATGATCAGCCACGTGATCAGTGCATGATCAGTTACGTGAGCAGTGTATGATCAGCCACGTGATCAGTGCATGGTCAGACACGTGAACAGTGTATGATCAGCCACGTGATCAGTGCATGATATCCAAGTGATCAGTGCATGATCAATCACGTGATCAGTGTATGATCAGCCACGTGAACAGTGCATGCTCAGTCACGTGATCAGGGCCTGCTGAGCTGCGTGATTACTGTCTGCTCATCTGCTTGACAATTGCCAGCTGAGCTGCACGATTCCTGCCTGTCATCTGCTTGACAATTGCCAGCTGTGCTGCGTAATTCCTGCCTGCTCAGCTGCTTGATTATTGCCAGCTGAGCAGCATGATTCCTCACAGCTGAGTTCCATGATTATTGCCTGCTGACTGTTTGATTCGTGCCTACTCAGCTCTTTGTTTATTGCCTCCAGAGGCACATGATCAGTGTATGATAGCAAACATGATCAGCGCATGATCAGTCACATGATCAGCGCCATTAAGTCACGTGATCACTACAATAGTCATGTGATCAGTCCATGCTCAGTCACGGTATCAGTGCATGATCAGCCACGTGATCAGTGCATGATCTGTCACATGATTAGTGTATGATCATCCACGTGATCAGTGCATGGGCAGTCATGTGATCAGTGCATGATTAGACGTGATCAGTGCATGATCAGTCTCGTGATCAGTGCATGATAGCCACGTGATCAGTGCATGATCAGTCACGTGATCAGTGCATGATCAGCCACGTGATCAGTGCATGATCAATTACGTGATCAGTGCATGATCAGTCACGTGATCAGTGCATGATAGCTGCGTGATCAGTGCATGATCAGCCACGTGATCAGTGCATGATAGCCACGTGATCAGTGCATGATCAGCCACGTGATCAGTGCATGATCAGTCACGTGATCAGTGCATGATCAGTCACGTGATCAGTGCATGATAGCCACGTGATCAGTGCATGATCAGCCACGTGATCAGTGCATGATAGCCACGTGATCAGTGCATGATCAGTCACGTGATCAGTGCATGATCAGCCACGTGATCAGTGCATGATCAGCCACGTGATCAGTGCATGATCAATTACGTGATCAGTGCATGATCAGTCACGTGACCAGTACATGGTAGCTACGTGATCAGTGCATGATCAGCCACGTGATCAGTGCATGATAGCCACGTGATCAGTGCATGATCAGTCACGTGATCAGTGTGTGATCAGCCACGTGATCAGTGCATGATATCCACGTGATCAGTGCATGATAGCCACGTGATCAGTGCATGATAGCCACGTGATCAGTGCATGATCAGTCACGTGATCAGTGTGATCAGCCACGTGATCAGTGCATGATGAGTCACGTGATCAGTGCATGATCAATTACGTGATCAGTGCATGATCAGTCACGTGATCAGTGCATGATAGCTACGTGATCAGTGCATGATCAGCCACGTGATCAGTGCATGATAGCCACGTGATCAGTGCATGATCAGTCACGTGATCAGTGCATGATCAGTCACGTGATCAGTGCATGATCATTCGTGATCAGTGCATGATCAGTCACGTGATCAGTATATGGTAGCTACGTGATCATTGCATGATCAGCCACGTGATCAGTGCATGATAGCCACGTGATCAGTGCATGATCAGTCACGTGATCAGTGTATGATCAGCCACGTGATCAGTGCATGAGTGCCACGTGATCAGTGCATGATCAGTCACGTGACAGTGTGTGATCAGCCACGTGATCAGTGCATGATCAGCCACGTGATCAGTGCATGATAGCCACGTGATCAGTGCATGATCAGTCGTGATCAGTGCATGATCAGCCACGTGATCAGTGCATGATCAGACACGTGATCAGTGCATGATCAGCCACGTGATCAGTGCATGATATCCACGTGATCAGTGCATGATCAGTCACGTGATCAGTGCATGATCAGTCACGTGATCAGTGCATGATCAGCCACGTGATCAGTGCATGATCAGTCACGTGATCAGTGCATGATAGCTACGTGATCAGTGCATGATCAGCCACGTGATCAGTGCATGATAGCCACGTGATCAGTGCATGACAGTCACGTGATCAGTGCATGATCAGTCACGTGATCAGTGCATGATAGCCACGTGATCAGTGCATGATCAGTCACGTGATCAGTGTATGATCAGCCACGTGATCAGTGCATGATCAGTCACGTGATCAGGGCCTGCTGAGCTGCGTGATTACTGTCTGCTCATCTGCTTGACAATTGCCAGCTGAGCTGTACGATTCCTGCCTGTCATCTGCTTGACAATTGCCACCTGTGCTGCATAATTCCTGCCTGCTCATCTACTTGATTATTGCCAGCTGAGCAGCATGATTTCTCACAGCTGAGTTCCATGATTATAGCCTGCTGACTGATTCCTGCCTACTCAGCTCTTTTCATTGCCTGCAGGCACATGATCAGTGTATGACAGAAACATGATCAGTGCATGATCAGTCACATGATCAGTGCATGATAAGCCACGTGATCAGTGCATGATCAGTTACGTGATCAGTGCATGATCAGTCACGTGACCAGTACATGGTAGCTGCGTGATCAGTGCATGATCAGCCACGTGAGCAGTGCATGATAGCCACGTGATCAGTGCATGATCAGTCACGTGATCAGTGCATGATCAGCCACGTGATCAGTGCATGATCAGTTACGTGATCAGTGCATGATCAGTCACGTGATCAGTGCATGATAGCCACGTGATCAGTGCATGATCAGCCACGTGATCAGTGCATGATCAGCCACGTGATCAGTGCATGATCAGTTACGTGATCAGTGTATGATCAGCCACGTGATCAGTGCATGATCAGACACGTGATCAGTGCATGATCAGCCACGTGATCAGTGCATGATATCCACGTGATCAGTGCATGATCAGTCACGTGATCAGTGTATGATCAGCCACGTGAACAGTGCATGCTCAGTCACGTGATCAGGGCCTGCTGAGCTGCGTGATTCCTGTCTGCTCATCTGCTTGACAATTGCCAGCTGTGCTGTGTAATTCCTGCCTGCTCAGCTGCTTGATTATTGCCAGCTGAGCAGCATGATTCCTCACACCTGAGTTCCATGATTATTGCCTGCTGACTGTTTGATTCGTGCCTACTCAGCTCTTTGATTATTGCCTCCAGAGGCACATGATCAGTGTATGATAGCAAACATGATCAGCGCATGATCAGTCACATGATCAGCGCCATTAAGTCACGTGATCACTACATGATAGTCATGTGATCAGTCCATGCTCAGTCACGGTATCAGTGCATGATCAGCCACGTGATCAGTGCATGATAGCCACGTGATCAGTGCATGATCAGCCACGTGATCAGTGCATGATCAGCCACGTGATCAGTGCATGATAGCCGTGATCAGTGCATGATCAGTCACGTGATCAGTGCATGATCAGGCACGTGATCAGTGCATGATCAGCCACGTGATCAGTGCATGATAGCCACGTGATCAGTGCATGATCAGTCACGTGATCAGTGCATGATCAGTCACGTGACAGTACATGATAGCTACGTGATCATTGCATGATCAGCCACGTGATCAGTGCATGATAGCCACGTGATCAGTGCATGATCAGTCACGTGATCAGTGCATGATCAGTCATGTGATCAGTGCATGATCAGCCACGTGATCAGTGCATGATCAGCCACGTGATCAGTGCATGATAGCCACGTGATCAGTGCATGATCAGTCACGTGATCAGTGCATGATCAGTCACGTGATCAGTGCATGATCAGCCACGTGATCAGTGCATGATCAATTACGTGATCAGTGCATGATCAGTCACGTGATCAGTGCATGGTAGCTACGTGATCAGTGCATGATCAGCCACGTGATCAGTGCATGATAGCCACGTGATCAGTGCATGATCAGTCACGTGATCAGTGCATGATCAGTCACGTGATCAGTGCATGATCAGCCACGTGATCAGTGCATGATCAGTCACGTGATCAGTACATGGTAGCTGCGTGATCATTGCATGATCAGCCACGTGATCAGTGCATGATAGCCACGTGATCAGTGCATGATCAGCCACGTGATCAGTGCATGATCAGTCACGTGATCAGTGCATGATCAGTCACGTGATCAGTGCATGATAGCCACGTGATCAGTGCATGATCAGCCACGTGATCAGTGCATGATAGCCACGTGATCAGTGCATGATCAGTCACGTGATCAGTGTGATCAGCCACGTGATCAGTGCATGATCAGTCACGTGATCAGTGCATGATCATTACGTGATCAGTGCATGATCAGTCACGTGACCAGTGCATGGTTGCTACGTGATCAGTGCATGATCAGCCACGTGATCAGTGCATGATAGCCACGTGATCAGTGCATGATCAGTCACGTGATCAGTGCATGATCAGTCACGTGATCAGTGCATGATCATTTACGTGATCTGTGCATGATCAGTCACGTGACCAGTATATGGTAGCTACGTGATCATTGCATGATCAGCCACGTGAGCAGTGCATGATAGCCACGTGATCAGTGCATGATCAGTTACGTGATCAGTGTATGATCAGCCACGTGATCAGTGCATGAGTGCCACGTGATCAGTGCATGATCAGTCACGTGACAGTGTGTGATCAGCCACGTGATCAGTGCATGATCAGCCACGTGATCAGTGCATGATAGCCACGTGATCAGTGCATGATCAGTTACGTGATCAGTGCATGATCAGCCACGTGATCAGTGCATGATCAGACACGTGATCAGTGCATGATCAGCCACGTGATCAGTGCATGATATCAACGTGATCAGTGCATGATCAGTCACGTGATCAGTGCATGATCAGCCACGTGATCAGTGCATGATCAGTCACGTGATCAGTGCATGATCAGTCACGTGATCAGTACATGGTAGCTACGTGATCATTGCATGATCAGCCACGTGATCAGTGCATGATAGCCACGTGATCAGTGCATGATCAGCCACGTGATCAGTGCATGATCAGTCACGTGATCAGTGCATGATCAGTCACGTGATCAGTGCATGATAGCTACGTGATCAGTGCATGATCAGCCACGTGATCAGTGCATGATAGCCATGTGATCAGTGCATGATCAGCCACGTGATCAGTGCATGATCAGTCACGTGATCAGTGCATGATCAGTCACGTGATCAGTGCATGATAGCTACGTGATCAGTGCATGATCAGCCACGTGATCAGTGCATGATAGCCACGTGATCAGTGCATGATCAGTCACGTGATCAGTGCATGATCAGCCACGTGATCAGTGCATGATCAGTCACGTGATCAGTGCATGATCAGCCACGTGATCAGTGCATGATAGCCACGTGATCAGTGCATGATCAGTCACGTGATCAGTGCATGATCAGTCACGTGATCAGTGCATGATCAGCCACGTGATCAGTGCATGATAGCCACGTGATCAGTGCATGATCAGTCACGTGATCAGTGCATGATCAGTCACGTGATCAGTGCATGATCAGCCACGTGATCAGTGCATGATCAATTACGTGATCAGTGCATGATCAGTCACGTGATCAGTACATGGTAGCTACGTGATCATTGCATGATCAGCCACGTGATCAGTGCATGATAGCCACGTGATCAGTGCATGATCAGTCACGTGATCAGTGCATGATCAGTCACGTGATCAGTGCATGATCAATTATGTATCAGTGCATGATCAGTCACGTGATCAGTGCATGTAAGCGTGATCAGTGCATGATCAGCCACGTGATCAGTGCATGATAGCCACGTGATCAGTGCATGATCAGCTACGTGATCAGTGCATGATCAGCCACGTGATCAGTGCATGATCAGTCACGTGATCAGTGCATGATCAGCCACGTGATCAGTGCATGATACCACGTGATCAGTGCATGATCAGTCACGTGATCAGTGCATGATCAGCCACGTGATCAGTGCATGATAGCACGTGATCAGTGCATGATAGCCACGTGATCAGTGCATGATCAGTCACGTGATCAGTGCATGATCAGTCACGTGATCAGTGCATGATCAGCCACGTGATCAGTGCATGATAGCCACGTGATCAGTGCATGATCAGTCACGTGATCAGTGCATGATCAGTCACGTGATCAGTGCATGATCAGCCACGTGATCAGTGCATGATCAATTACGTGATCAGTGCATGATCAGTCACGTGACCAGTACATGGTAGCTACGTGATCATTGCATGATCAGCCACGTGATCAGTGCATGATAGCCACGTGATCAGTGCATGATCAGTCACGTGATCAGTGCATGATCAGTCACGTGATCAGTGCATGATCATTCGTGATCAGTGCATGATCAGTCACGTGATCAGTGCATGATAGCCGTGATCAGTGCATGATCAGCCACGTGATCAGTGCATGATCAGCCACGTGATCAGTGCATGATCAGTCACGTGATCAGTGCATGATCAGCCACGTGATCAGTGCATGATAGCCACGTGATCAGTGCATGATCAGTCACGTGATCAGTGCATGATCAGTCACGTGATCAGTGCATGATCAGCACGTGATCAGTGCATGATCAGTCATGTGTCAGTGCATGATAGCCCGTGATCAGTGCATGATCAGTCCCGTGATCAGTGCATGATCAGCCACGTGATCAGTGCATGATAGCCACGTGATCAGTGCATGATCAGTCACGTGATCAGTGCATGATCAGCCACGTGATCAGTGCATGATCAGCCACGTGATCAGTGCATGATCAGCCACGTGATCAGTGCATGATCAGTCACGTGATCAGTGCATGATCAGTCACGTGATCAGTGTGTGATCAGCCACGTGAACAGTGCATGCTCAGTCACGTGATCAGGGCCTGCTGAGCTGCGTGATTACTGTCTGCTCATCTGCTTGACAATTGCCAGCTGAGCTGCACGATTCCTGCCTGTCATCTGCTTGACAATTGCCAGCTGTGCTGCATAATTCCTGCCTGCTCAGCTGCTTGATTATTGCCAGCTGAGCAGCATGATTTCTCAGAGCTGAGTTCCATGATTATTGCCTACTGATTCCTGCCTACTCAGCTCTTTGTTCATTGCCTCCAGAGGCACATGATCAGTGTATGACAGCAAACATGATCAGTGCATGATCAGTCACATGATCAGTGCATGATAAGCCACGTGATCAGTGCATGATCAGTCACGTGATCAGTGCATGATCAGTCACGTGATCAGTGCATGATCAGCCACGTGATCAGTGCATGATCAGTCACGTGATCAGTGCATGATAGCTACGTGATCAGTGCATGATCAGCCACGTGATCAGTGCATGATAGCCACGTGATCAGTGCATGATCAGTCACGTGATCAGTGCATGATCATCCACGTGATCAGTGCATGATCAGTCACGTGATCAGTGCATGATCAGACGTGATCAGTGCATGATCAGTCACGTGATCAGTGCATGATCAGCCACGTGATCAGTGCATGATAGCCACGTGATCAGTGCATGATAGCCACGTGATCAGTGCATGATCAGTCACGTGATCAGTGTGATCAGCCACGTGATCAGTGCATGATTGCCACGTGATCAGTGCATGATCAGTCACGTGATCAGTGCATGATCAGTCACGTGATCAGTGCATGATCAGCCACGTGATCAGTGCATGATAGCCACGTGATCAGTGCATGATCAGTTACGTGCAGTGTATGATCAGCCACGTGATCAGTGCATGGTCAGACACGTGAACAGTGTATGATCAGCCACGTGATCAGTGCATGATATCCAAGTGATCAGTGCATGATCAGTCACGTGATCAGTGTATGATCAGCCACGTGAACAGTGCATGCTCAGTCACGTGATCAGGGCCTGCTGAGCTGCGTGATTACTGTCTGCTCATCTGCTTGACAATTGCCAGCTGAGCTGCACGATTCCTGCCTGTCATCTGCTTGACAATTGCCAGCTGTGCTGCGTAATTCCTGCCTGCTCAGCTGCTTGATTATTGCCAGCTGAGCAGCATGATTCCTCACACCTGAGTTCCATGATTATTGCCTGCTGACTGTTTGATTCGTGCCTACTCAGCTCTTTGATTATTGCCTCCAGAGGCACATGATCAGTGTATGATAGCAAACATGATCAGCGCATGATCAGTCACATGATCAGCGCCATTAAGTCACGTGATCACTACATGATAGTCATGTGATCAGTCCATGCTCAGTCACGGTATCAGTGCATGATCAGCCACGTGATCAGTGCATGATCAGCCACGTGATCAGTGCATGATAGCCATGTGATCAGTGCATGATCAGTCACGTGATCAGTGCATGATCAGTCACGTGATCAGTGCATGATCAGCCACGTGATCAGTGCATGATCAGTCACCTGATGGGTGTATGATCAGTCACGTGACCAGTACATGGTAGCTACATGATCATTGCATGATCAGCCACGTGAGTAGTGCATGATAGCCACGTGATCAGTGCATGATCAGTCACGTGATCAGTGCATGATCAGTCACGTGATCAGTGCATGATCAGTCACGTGATCAGTGCATGATCAGTCACGTGATCAGTGCATGATCAGCCACGTGATCAGTGCATGATCAGTCACGTGATCAGTGCATGATAGCCACGTGATCAGTGCATGATCAGCCACGTGATCAGTGCATGATAGCCACGTGATCAGTGCATGATCAGTCACATGATCAGTGCATGATCATCCACGTGATCAGTGCATGATCAGTCACGTGATCAGTGCATGATCAGTCACGTGATCAGTGCATGATCAGCCACGTGATCAGTGCATGATCAGTCACGTGATCAGTGCATGATAGCTGCGTGATCAGTGCATGATCAGCCACGTGATCAGTGCATGATAGCCACGTGATCAGTGCATGATCAGCCACGTGATCAGTGCATGATCAGTCACGTGATCAGTGCATGATCAGTCACGTGATCAGTGCATGATAGCCACGTGATCAGTGCATGATCAGCCACGTGATCAGTGCATGATCAGACGTGATCAGTGCATGATCAGTCACGTGATCAGTGCATGATCAGCCACGTGATCAGTGCATGATAGCCACGTGATCAGTGCATGATAGCCACGTGATCAGTGCATGATCAGTCACGTGATCAGTGCATGATCAGCCACGTGATCAGTGCATGATAGCCACGTGATCAGTGCATGATCAGTCACGTGATCAGTGCATGATCAGTCACGTGATCAGTGCATGATAGCCACGTGATCAGTGCATGATCAGTCACGTGATCAGTGCATGATCAGCCACGTGATCAGTGCATGATGCCACGTGATCAGTGCATGATCAGACGTGATCAGTGCATGATCAGTCACGTGATCAGTGCATGATCAGCCACGTGATCAGTGCATGATAGCCACGTGATCAGTGCATGATAGCCAGTGATCAGTGCATGATCAGTCACGTGATCAGTGTATGATCAGCCACGTGATCAGTGCATGATTGCCACTGATCAGTGCATGATCAGTCACGTGATCAGTGCATGATCAGTCACGTGATCAGTGCATGATCAGCCACGTGATCAGTGCATGATAGCCACGTGATCAGTGCATGATCAGTTACGTGAGCAGTGTATGATCAGCCACGTGATCAGTGCATGGTCAGACACGTGAACAGTGTATGATCAGCCACGTGATCAGTGCATGATATCCAAGTGATCAGTGCATGATCAATCACGTGATCAGTGTATGATCAGCCACGTGAACAGTGCATGCTCAGTCACGTGATCAGGGCCTGCTGAGCTGCGTGATTACTGTCTGCTCATCTGCTTGACAATTGCCAGCTGAGCTGCACGATTCCTGCCTGTCATCTGCTTGACAATTGCCAGCTGTGCTGCGTAATTCCTGCCTGCTCAGCTGCTTGATTATTGCCAGCTGAGCAGCATGATTCCTCACAGCTGAGTTCCATGATTATTGCCTGCTGACTGTATGATTCGTGCCTACTCAGCTCTTTGTTTATTGCCTCCAGAGGCACATGATCAGTGTATGATAGCAAACATGATCAGCGCATGATCAGTCACATGATCAGCGCCATTAAGTCACGTGATCACTACATGATAGTCATGTGATCAGTCCATGCTCAGTCACGGTATCAGTGCATGATCAGCCACGTGATCAGTGCATGATCTGTCACATGATTAGTGTATGATCATCCACGTGATCTGTGCACGGGCAGTCATGTGATCAGTGCATGATAGGACGTGATCAGTGCATGATCAGTCACGTGATCAGTGCATGATAGCCACGTGATCAGTGCATGATCAGTCACGTGATCAGTGTATGATCAGCCACGTGATAGTGCATGATAGCCACGTGATCATTGCATGATCAGCCACGTGATCAGTGCATGATAGCCACGTGATCAGTGCATGATCAGTCACGTGATCAGTGCATGATCAGTCACGTGACCAGTACATGGTAGCTACGTGATCAGTGCATGATCAGCCACGTGAGCAGTGCATGATAGCCACGTGATCAGTGCATGATCAGTCACGTGATCAGTGCATGATCAGCCACGTGATCAGTGCATGATGCCACGTGATCAGTGCATGATCAGTCACGTGATCAGTGCATGATCAGCCACGTGATCAGTGCATGATCAGCCACGTGATCAGTGCATGATAGCCACGTGATCAGTGCATGATCATCACGTGATCAGTGTATGATCAGCCACGTGAACAGTGCATGCTCAGTCACGTGATCAGGGCCTGCTGAGCTGCGTGATTACTGTCTGCTCATCTGCTTGACAATTGCCAGCTGAGCTGCATGATTCCTGCCTGTCATCTGCTTGACAATTGCCAGCTGTGCTGCGTAATTCCTGCCTGCTCAGCTGCTTGATTATTGCCAGCTGAGCAGCATGATTCCTCACACCTGAGTTCCATGATTATTGCCTGCTGACTGTTTGATTCGTGCCTACTCAGCTCTTTGTTTATTGCCTCCAGAGGCACATGATCAGTGTATGATAGCAAACATGATCAGCGCATGATCAGTCACATGATCAGTGCCATTAAGTCACGTGATCAGTACATGATAGTCATGTGATCAGTCCATGCTCAGTCACGGTATCAGTGCATGATCAGCCACGTGATCAGTGCATGATCAGCCACGTGATCAGTGCATGATAGCCACGTGATCAGTGCATGATTTGTCACGTGATCAGTGCATGATCAGTCACGTGATCAGTGCATGATCAGCCACGTGATCAGTGCATGATCAGTCACCTGATGGGTGTATGATCAGTCACGTGACCAGTACATGGTAGCTACATGATCATTGCATGATCAGCCACGTGAGTAGTGCATGATAGCCACGTGATCAGTGCATGATCAGCCACGTGATCAGTGCATGATCAGTCACGTGATCAGTGCATGATCAATTACGTGATCAGTGCATGATCAGTCACGTGATCAGTGCATGATAGCCACGTGATCAGTGCATGATCAGCCACGTGATCAGTGCATGATAGCCACGTGATCAGTGCATGATCAGTCACGTGATCAGTGCATGATCAGTCACGTGATCAGTGCATGATCAGTCACGTGATCAGTGCATGATCAGTCACGTGATCAGTGCATGATCAGTCACGTGATCAGTGCATGATAGCTACGTGATCGTGCATGATCAGCCACGTGATCAGTGCATGATAGCCACGTGATCAGTGCATGATCAGTCACGTGATCAGTGCATGATCAGCCACGTGATCAGTGCATGATGCCACGTGATCAGTGCATGATCAGTCACGTGATCAGTGCATGATCAGCCACGTGATCAGTGCATGATCAGCCACATGGTGCATGATAGCCACGTGATCAGTGCATGATCAGTCACGTGATCAGTGCATGATCAGCCACGTGATCAGTGCATGATCAGCCACGTGATCAGTGCATGATCAGCCACGTGATCAGTGCATGATATCCACGTGATCAGTGCATGATCAGTCACGTGATCAGTGCATGATCAGTCACGTGATCAGTGCATGATCAATTACGTGATCAGTGCATGATCAGTCACGTGATCAGTGCATGGTAGCTACGTGATCAGTGCATGATCAGCCACGTGATCAGTGCATGATAGCCACGTGATCAGTGCATGATCAGTCACGTGATCAGTGCATGATCATCCACGTGATCAGTGCATGATCAGTCACGTGATCAGTGCATGATCAGACGTGATCAGTGCATGATCAGTCACGTGATCAGTGCATGATCAGCCACGTGATCAGTGCATGATAGCCACGTGATCAGTGCATGATAGCCAGTGATCAGTGCATGATCAGTCACGTGATCAGTGTATGATCAGCCACGTGATCAGTGCATGATTGCCACGTGATCAGTGCATGATCAGTCACGTGATCAGTGCATGATCAGCCACGTGATCAGTGCATGATCAGCCACGTGATCAGTGCATGATAGCCACGTGATCAGTGCATGATCAGTTACGTGAGCAGTGTATGATCAGCCACGTGATCAGTGCATGGTCAGACACGTGAACAGTGTATGATCAGCCACGTGATCAGTGCATGATATCCAAGTGATCAGTGCATGATCAATCACGTGATCAGTGTATGATCAGCCACGTGAACAGTGCATGCTCAGTCACGTGATCAGGGCCTGCTGAGCTGCGTGATTACTGTCTGCTCATCTGCTTGACAATTGCCAGCTGAGCTGCACGATTCCTGCCTGTCATCTGCTTGACAATTGCCAGCTGTGCTGCGTAATTCCTGCCTGCTCAGCTGCTTGATTATTGCCAGCTGAGCAGCATGATTCCTCACAGCTGAGTTCCATGATTATTGCCTGCTGACTGTTTGATTCGTGCCTACTCAGCTCTTTGTTTATTGCCTCCAGAGGCACATGATCAGTGTATGATAGCAAACATGATCAGTGCATGATCAGTCACATGATCAGCGCCATTAAGTCACGTGATCACTACATGATAGTCATGTGATCAGTCCATGCTCAGTCACGGTATCAGTGCATGATCAGCCACGTGATCAGTGCATGATCTGTCACATGATTAGTGTATGATCATCCACGTGATCAGTGCATGGGCAGTCATGTGATCAGTGCATGATTAGACGTGATCAGTGCATGATCAGTCTCGTGATCAGTGCATGATAGCCACGTGATCAGTGCATGATCAGTCACCTGATGGGTGTATGATCATTCACGTGACCTGTACATGGTAGCTACATGATCAGTGCATGATCAGCCACGTGATCAGTGCATGATAGCCACGTGATCAGTGCATGATCAGTCACGTGATCAGTGCATGATCAGCCGTGATCAGTGCATGATCAGCCACGTGATCAGTGCATGATCAGCCGTGATCAGTGCATGATCAGTCACGTGATCAGTGCATGATCAGTCACGTGATCAGTGCATGATCAGCCACGTGATCAGTGCATGATAGCCACGTGATCAGTGCATGATCAGTCACGTGATCAGTGCATGATCAGTCACGTGATCAGTGCATGATAGCTACGTGATCAGTGCATGATCAGCCACGTGATCAGTGCATGATAGCCACGTGATCAGTGCATGATCAGCCACGTGATCAGTGCATGATCAGTCACGTGATCAGTGCATGATCAGTCACGTGATCAGTGCATGATCAGTCACGTGATCAGTGCATGATCAATTACGTGATCAGTGCATGATCAGTCACGTGATCAGTGCATGATAGCTACGTGATCAGTGCATGATCAGCCACGTGATCAGTGCATGATAGCCACGTGATCAGTGCATGATCAGTCACGTGATCAGTGCATGATCATCCACGTGATCAGTGCATGATCAGTCACGTGATCAGTGCATGATCAGACGTGATCAGTGCATGATCAGTCACGTGATCAGTGCATGATCAGCCACGTGATCAGTGCATGATAGCCACGTGATCAGTGCATGATAGCCAGTGATCAGTGCATGATCAGTCACGTGATCAGTGCATGATCAGCCACGTGATCAGTGCATGATAGCCACGTGATCAGTGCATGATCAGTCACGTGATCAGTGCATGATCAGTCACGTGATCAGTGCATGATCAGTCACGTGATCAGTGCATGATAGCCACGTGATCAGTGCATGATCAGTCACGTGATCAGTGCATGATCAGCCACGTGATCAGTGCATGATCAGTCACGTGATCAGTGCATGATCAGCCACGTGATCAGTGCATGATAGCCACGTGATCAGTGCATGATCAGTCACGTGATCAGTGCATGATCAGCCACGTGATCAGTGCATGATCAGTCACGTGATCAGTGCATGATCAGACGTGATCAGTGCATGATCAGTCACGTGATCAGTGCATGATCAGCCACGTGATCAGTGCATGATAGCCACGTGATCAGTGCATGATAGCCAGTGATCAGTGCATGATCAGTCACGTGATCAGTGCATGATCAGCCACGTGATCAGTGCATGATAGCCACGTGATCAGTGCATGATCAGTCACGTGATCAGTGCATGATCAGTCACGTGATCAGTGCATGATCAGTCACGTGATCAGTGCATGATAGCCACGTGATCAGTGCATGATCAGTCACGTGATCAGTGCATGATCAGCCACGTGATCAGTGCATGATCAGCCACGTGATCAGTGCATGATCAGCCACGTGATCAGTGCATGATAGCCACGTGATCAGTGCATGATCAGTCACGTGATCAGTGCATGATCAGCCACGTGATCAGTGCATGATCAGCCACGTGATCAGTGCATGATAGCCACGTGATCAGTGCATGATCAGTCACGTGATCATGTGTGATCAGCCACGTGATCAGTGCATGATATCCACGTGATCAGTGCATGATAGCCACGTGATCAGTGCATGATCAGTCACGTGATCAGTGCATGATCAGTCACGTGATCAGTGCATGATCAGCCACGTGATCAGTGCATGATCAGCCACGTGATCAGTGCATGATAGCCACGTGATCAGTGCATGATCAGTCACGTGATCAGTGCATGATCAGTCACGTGATCAGTGCATGATCAGCCACGTGATCAGTGCATGATCAGCCACGTGATCAGTGCATGATCAGTCACGTGATCAGTGCATGATCAGCCACGTGATCAGTGCATGATCAGTTACGTGATCAGTGCATGATCAGTCACGTGACCAGTGCATGGTAGCTACGTGATCAGTGCATGATCAGCCACGTGATCAGTGCATGATAGCCACGTGATCAGTGCATGATCAGCCACGTGATCAGTGCATGATCAGTCACGTGATCAGTGCATGATCAGCCACGTGATCAGTGCATGATCAGTCATGTAGTCAGTGCATGATAGCCCGTGATCAGTGCATGATCAGTCACGTGATCAGTGTATGATCAGCCACGTGATCAGTGCATGATAGCCACGTGATCAGTGCATGATCAGTCACGTGATCAGTGTATGATCAGCCACGTGAACAGTGCATGCTCAGTCACGTGATCAGGGCCTGCTGAGCTGCGTGATTACTGTCTGCTCATCTGCTTGACAATTGCCAGCTGAGCTGCACGATTCCTGCCTGTCATCTGCTTGACAATTGCCAGCTGTGCTGCGTAATTCCTGCCTGCTCAGCTGCTTGATTATTGCCAGCTGAGCAGCATGATTCCTCACAGCTGAGTTCCATGATTATTGCCTGCTGACTGATTCGTGCCTACTCAGCTCTTTGTTCATTGCCTCCAGAGGCACATGATCAGTGTATGATAGCAAACATGATCAGTGCATGATCAGTCACATGATCAGTGCATGATAAGCCACGTGATCAGTGCATGATCAGTCATGTGATCAGTGCATGATCAGTCATGTGATCAGTGCATGATAGCTGCGTGATCAGTGCATGATCAGCCACGTGATCAGTGCATGATGCCACGTGATCAGTGCATGATCAGTCACGTGATCAGTGCATGATCAGCCACGTGATCAGTGCATGATCAGCCACGTGATCAGTGCATGATAGCCACGTGATCAGTGCATGATCAGTCACGTGATCAGTGTATGATCAGCCACGTGATCAGTGCATGATCAGACACGTGATCAGTGCATGATCAGCCACGTGATCAGTGCATGATAGCCACGTGATCAGTGCATGATCAGTCACGTGATCAGTGCATGATCAGTCACGTGATCAGTGCATGATCAGCCACGTGATCAGTGCATGATCAGTCACGTGATCAGTGCATGATAGCCACGTGATCAGTGCATGATCAGCCACGTGATCAGTGCATGATAGCCACGTGATCAGTGCATGATAGCCACGTGATCAGTGCATGATCAGCCACGTGATCAGTGCATGATCAGTCACGTGATCAGTATGATCAGCCACGTGATCAGTGCATGATAGCCACGTGATCAGTGCATGATCAGTCACGTGATCAGTGCATGATCAGCCACGTGATCAGTGCATGATCAGTCACGTGATCAGTATGATCAGCCACGTGATCAGTGCATGATAGCCACGTGATCAGTGCATGATCAGTCACGTGATCAGTGCATGATCAGCACGTGATCAGTGCATGATCAGCCACGTGATCAGTGCATGATCAGTTACGTGATCAGTGCATGATCAGTCACGTGATCAGTGCATGATAGCCGTGATCAGTGCATGATCAGCCACGTGATCAGTGCATGATCAGCCACGTGATCAGTGCATGATCATCACGTGATCAGTGCATGATCAGTCACGTGATCAGTGCATGATCAGTCACGTGATCAGTGCATGATCAGCCACGTGATCAGTGCATGATATCAGTGCATGATAGCCACGTGATCAGTGCATGATAGCCACGTGATCAGTGCATGATCAGTCACGTGATCAGTGTATGATCAGCCACGTGATCAGTGCATGATATCCACGTGATCAGTGCATGATAGCCACGTGATCAGTGCATGATCAGTCACGTGATCAGTGCATGATCAGTCACGTGATCAGTGTGTGATCAGCCACGTGATCAGTGCATGATCAGCCACGTGATCAGTGCATGATCAATTACGTGATCAGTGCATGATCAGTCACGTGACCAGTACATGGTTGCTACGTGATCATTGCATGATCAGCCACGTGATCAGTGCATGATAGCCACGTGATCAGTGCATGATCAGTCACGTGATCAGTGCATGATCAGTCACGTGATCAGTGCATGATCATTCGTGATCAGTGCATGATCAGTCACGTGATCAGTATATGGTAGCTACGTGATCATTGCATGACAGCCACGTGATCAGTGCATGATAGCCACGTGATCAGTGCATGATCAGTCACGTGATCAGTGTATGATCAGCCACGTGATCAGTGCATGAGTGCCACGTGATCAGTGCATGATCAGTCACGTGATCAGTGCATGATCAGTCACGTGATCAGTGCATGATCAGCCACGTGATCAGTGCATGATCAGTCCGTGATCAGTGCATGATCAGTTACGTGATCAGTGCATGATCAGTCACGTGATCAGTGCATGGCAGCTACGTGATCAGTGCATGATCAGCCACGTGATCAGTGCATGATAGCCACGTGATCAGTGCATGATCAGTCACGTGATCAGTGCATGATCATCCACGTGATCAGTGCATGATCAGTCACGTGATCAGTGCATGATCAGACGTGATCAGTGCATGATCAGTCACGTGATCAGTGCATGATCAGCCACGTGATCAGTGCATGATAGCCACGTGATCAGTGCATGATAGCCAGTGATCAGTGCATGATCAGTCACGTGATCAGTGCATGATCAGCCACGTGATCAGTGCATGATAGCCACGTGATCAGTGCATGATCAGTCACGTGATCAGTGCATGATCAGTCACGTGATCAGTGCATGATCAGTTACATGAATCAGTCACGTGATCAGTGCATGATCAATTACGTGATCAGTGCATGATCAGTCACGTGATCAGTGCATGAGCTACGTGATCAGTGCATGATCAGCCACGTGATCAGTGCATGATAGCCACGTGATCAGTGCATGATCAGCCACGTGATCAGTGCATGATACCACGTGATCAGTGCATGATCAGTCACGTGATCAGTGCATGATCAGTCACGTGATCAGTGCATGATAGCCACGTGATCAGTGCATGATAGCCACGTGATCAGTGCATGATCAGTCACGTGATCAGTGCATGATCAGTCACGTGATCAGTGCATGATCAGCCACGTGATCAGTGCATGATAGCCACGTGATCAGTGCATGATCAGTCACGTGATCAGTGCATGATCAGCCACGTGATCAGTGCATGATCAGCCACGTGATCAGTGCATGATAGCCACGTGATCAGTGCATGATCAGTCACGTGATCAGTGCATGATCAGTCACGTGATCAGTGCATGATCAGCCACGTGATCAGTGCATGATCAATTACGTGATCAGTGCATGATCAGTCACGTGATCAGTGCATGATAGCTACGTGATCAGTGCATGATCAGCCACGTGATCAGTGCATGATAGCCACGTGATCAGTGCATGATCAGTCACGTGATCAGTGCATGATCAGTCACGTGATCAGTGCATGATCATTCGTGATCAGTGCATGATCAGTCACGTGATCAGTGCATGGTAGCTACGTGATCATTGCATGATCAGCCACGTGATCAGTGCATGATAAGCCACGTGATCAGTGCATGATCAGTCACGTGATCAGTGCATGATCAGCCACGTGATCAGTGCATGATAGCCACGTGATCAGTGCATGATCAGCCAGTGATCAGTGCATGATAGCCACGTGATCAGTGCATGATCAGTCACGTGATCAGTGCATGATCAGCCACGTGATCAGTGCATGATCAGTCACGTGATCAGTGCATGATCAGCCACGTGATCAGTGCATGATCAGTCACGTGATCAGTGCATGATCAGTCACGTGATCAGTGCATGATAGCCACGTGATCAGTGCATGATCAGCCACGTGATCAGTGCATGATCAGTCACGTGATCAGTGCATGATCAGTCACGTGATCAGTGCATGGTAGCTACGTGATCATTGCATGATCAGCCACGTGATCAGTGCATGATAGCCACGTGATCAGTGCATGATCAGTCACGTGATCAGTGCATGATCAGTCACGTGATCAGTGCATGATCAGTCACGTGATCAGTGCATGATCAATTACGTGATCAGTGCATGATCAGTCACGTGATCAGTGCATGGCAGCTACGTGATCAGTGCATGATCAGCCACGTGATCAGTGCATGATAGCCACGTGATCAGTGCATGATCAGTCACGTGATCAGTGCATGATCATCCACGTGATCAGTGCATGATCAGTCACGTGATCAGTGCATGATCAGACGTGATCAGTGCATGATCAGTCACGTGATCAGTGCATGATCAGCCACGTGATCAGTGCATGATCAGCCACGTGATCAGTGCATGATAGCCACGTGATCAGTGCATGATCAGTCACGTGATCAGTGCATGATCAGCCACGTGATCAGTGCATGATAGCCACGTGATCAGTGCATGATCAGTCACGTGATCAGTGCATGATCAGTCACGTGATCAGTGCATGATCAGTCACGTGATCAGTGCATGATCAGCCACGTGATCAGTGCATGATCAGTCACGTGATCAGTGCATGATAGCCCGTGATCAGTGCATGATCAGTCCCGTGATCAGTGCATGATCAGCCACGTGATCAGTGCATGATAGCCACGTGATCAGTGCATGATCAGTCACGTGATCAGTGCATGATCAGCCACGTGATCAGTGCATGATCAGCCACGTGATCAGTGCATGATCAGCCACGTGATCAGTGCATGATCAGTCACGTGATCAGTGCATGATCAGTCACGTGATCAGTGTATGATCAGCCACGTGAACAGTGCATGCTCAGTCACGTGATCAGGGCCTGCTGAGCTGCGTGATTACTGTCTGCTCATCTGCTTGACAATTGCCAGCTGAGCTGCACGATTCCTGCCTGTCATCTGCTTGACAATTGCCAGCTGTGCTGCGTAATTCCTGCCTGCTCAGCTGCTTGATTATTGCCAGCTGAGCAGCATGATTTCTCACAGCTGAGTTCCATGATTATTGCCTGCTGACTGATTCCTGCCTACTCAGCTCTTTGTTCATTGCCTCCAGAGGCACATGATCAGTGTATGATAGCAAACATGATCAGCACATGATCAGTCACATGATCAGTGCATGATAGCCACGTGATCAGTGCATGATCAGTACGTGATCAGTGCATGATCAGTCATGTGACCAGTGCATGATAGCTGCGTGATCAGTGCATGATCAGCCACGTGATCAGTGCATGATAGCCACGTGATCAGTGCATGATCAGCACGTGATCAGTGCATGATCAGTCACGTGATCAGTGCATGATCAGCCACGTGATCAGTGCATGATCAGTCACGTGATCAGTGCATGATAGCTACGTGATCAGTGCATGATCAGCCACGTGATCAGTGCATGATAGCCACGTGATCAGTGCATGATCAGCCACGTGATCAGTGCATGATCAGCCACGTGATCAGTGCATGATCAGTCACGTGATCAGTGCATGATCAGTCACGTGATCAGTGCATGGTAGCTGCGTGATCATGCATGATCAGTCACGTGATCAGTGCATGATCAGCCACGTGATCAGTGCATGATATCAGTGCATGATAGCCACGTGATCAGTGCATGATAGCCACGTGATCAGTGCATGATCAGTCACGTGATCGTGTGTGATCAGCCACGTGATCAGTGCATGATAGCCACGTGATCAGTGCATGATCAGCCACGTGATCAGTGCATGATCAGTCACGTGATCAGTGCATGATCAGTCACGTGATCAGTGCATGATCAGCCACGTGATCAGTGCATGATCAGCCACGTGATCAGTGCATGATCAGCCACGTGATCAGTGCATGATCAGTCACGTGATCAGTACATGATCAGTCACGTGAACAGTGCATGATCATTTACGTGATCTGTGCATGATCAGTCACGTGACCAGTATATGGTAGCTACGTGATCATTCCATGACGAGCCACGTGAGCAGTGCATGATAGCCACGTGATGTGTGCATGATGAGTTACGTGAGCAGAGTATGATCAGCCACGTGATCAGTGCATGAGTGCCACGTGATCAGTGCATGATATGTCACGTGACAGGTGTGTGATCAGCCACGTGAACAGTGCATGTTCAGCCACGTGATCAGTGCATGATAGCCACGTGATCAGTGCATGATCAGTTACGTGAGCAGTGTATGATCAGCCACGTGATCAGTGCATGGTCAGACACGTGAACAGTGTATGATCAGCCACGTGATCAGTGCATGATATCCAAGTGATCAGTGCATGATCAATCACGTGATCAGTGTATGATCAGCCACGTGAACAGTGCATGCTCAGTCACGTGATCAGGGCCTGCTGAGCTGCGTGATTACTGTCTGCTCATCTGCTTGACAATTGCCAGCTGAGCTGCACGATTCCTGCCTGTCATCTGCTTGACAATTGCCAGCTGTGCTGCGTAATTCCTGCCTGCTCAGCTGCTTGATTATTGCCAGCTGAGCAGCATGATTCCTCACAGCTGAGTTCCATGATTATTGCCTGCTGACTGTTTGATTCGTGCCTACTCAGCTCTTTGTTTATTGCCTCCAGAGGCACATGATCAGTGTATGATAGCAAACATGATCAGCGCATGATCAGTCACATGATCAGCGCCATTAAGTCACGTGATCACTACATGATAGTCATGTGATCAGTCCATGCTCAGTCACGGTATCAGTGCATGATCAGCCACGTGATCAGTGCATGATCAGCCACGTGATCAGTGCATGATCAGTCATGTGATCAGTGCATGATACCTGCGTGATCATGCATGATCAGCCACGTGATCAGTGCATGATAGCCACGTGATCAGTGCATGATCAGTCACGTGATCAGTGCATGATCAGTCACGTGATCAGTGCATGATCAGCCACGTGATCAGTGCATGATCAGTCACGTGATCAGTGCATGATCAGCCACGTGATCAGTGCATGATAGCCACGTGATCAGTGCATGATAGCCACGTGATCAGTGCATGATCAGTCACGTGATCATGTGTGATCAGCCACGTGATCAGTGCATGATAGCCACGTGATCAGTGCATGATAGCCACGTGATCAGTGCATGATCAGTCACGTGATCAGTGCATGATCAGTCACGTGATCAGTGCATGATCAGTCACGTGATCAGTGCATGATCAGCCACGTGATCAGTGCATGATAGCCACGTGATCAGTGCATGATCAGTCACGTGATCAGTGCATGATCAGTCACGTGATCAGTGCATGATCAGCCACGTGATCAGTGCATGATCAGCCACGTGATCAGTGCATGATCAGTCACGTGATCAGTGCATGATCAGCCACGTGATCAGTGCATGATCAGTTACGTGATCAGTGCATGATCAGTCACGTGATCAGTGCATGATAGCCACGTGATCAGTGCATGATCAGCCACGTGATCAGTGCATGATAGCCACGTGATCAGTGCATGATCAGCCACGTGATCAGTGCATGATCAGTCACGTGATCAGTGCATGATCAGCCACGTGATCAGTGCATGATCAGTCATGTAGTCAGTGCATGATAGCCCGTGATCAGTGCATGATCAGTCACGTGATCAGTGTATGATCAGCCACGTGATCAGTGCATGATAGCCACGTGATCAGTGCATGATCAGTCACGTGATCAGTGTATGATCAGCCACGTGAACAGTGCATGCTCAGTCACGTGATCAGGGCCTGCTGAGCTGCGTGATTACTGTCTGCTCATCTGCTTGACAATTGCCAGCTGAGCTGCACGATTCCTGCCTGTCATCTGCTTGACAATTGCCAGCTGTGCTGCGTAATTCCTGCCTGCTCAGCTGCTTGATTATTGCCAGCTGAGCAGCATGATTCCTCACAGCTGAGTTCCATGATTATTGCCTGCTGACTGATTCGTGCCTACTCAGCTCTTTGTTCATTGCCTCCAGAGGCACATGATCAGTGTATGATAGCAAACATGATCAGTGCATGATCAGTCACATGATCAGTGCATGATAAGCCACGTGATCAGTGCATGATCAGTCATGTGATCAGTGCATGATCAGTCACGTGATCAGTGCATGGTAGCCACGTGATCAGTGCATGATCAGCCACGTGATCAGTGCATGATGCCACGTGATCAGTGCATGATCAGTCACGTGATCAGTGCATGATCAGCCACGTGATCAGTGCATGATCAGCCACGTGATCAGTGCATGATAGCCACGTGATCAGTGCATGATCAGTCACGTGATCAGTGTATGATCAGCCACGTGATCAGTGCATGATCAGCACACGTGATCAGTGCATGATCAGCCACGTGATCAGTGCATGATAGCCACGTGATCAGTGCATGATCAGTCACGTGATCAGTGCATGATCAGTCACGTGATCAGTGCATGATCAGCCACGTGATCAGTGCATGATCAGTCACGTGATCAGTGCATGATAGCCACGTGATCAGTGCATGATCAGCCACGTGATCAGTGCATGATAGCCACGTGATCAGTGCATGATAGCCACGTGATCAGTGCATGATCAGCCACGTGATCAGTGCATGATCAGTCACGTGATCAGTATGATCAGCCACGTGATCAGTGCATGATAGCCACGTGATCAGTGCATGATCAGTCACGTGATCAGTGCATGATCAGCCACGTGATCAGTGCATGATCAGTCACGTGATCAGTATGATCAGCCACGTGATCAGTGCATGATAGCCACGTGATCAGTGCATGATCAGTCACGTGATCAGTGCATGATCAGCACGTGATCAGTGCATGATCAGCCACGTGATCAGTGCATGATCAGTTACGTGATCAGTGCATGATCAGTCACGTGATCAGTGCATGATAGCTACGTGATCAGTGCATGATCAGCCACGTGATCAGTGCATGATAGCCACGTGATCAGTGCATGATCAGCCACGTGATCAGTGCATGATCATCACGTGATCAGTGCATGATCAGTCACGTGATCAGTGCATGATCAGTCACGTGATCAGTGCATGATCAGCCACGTGATCAGTGCATGATATCAGTGCATGATAGCCACGTGATCAGTGCATGATAGCCACGTGATCAGTGCATGATCAGTCACGTGATCAGTGTGATCAGCCACGTGATCAGTGCATGATATCCACGTGATCAGTGCATGATAGCCACGTGATCAGTGCATGATCAGTCACGTGATCAGTGCATGATCAGTCACGTGATCGTGTGTGATCAGCCACGTGATCAGTGCATGATCAGCCACGTGATCAGTGCATGATCAATTACGTGATCAGTGCATGATCAGTCACGTGACCAGTACATGGTTGCTACGTGATCGTTGCATGATCAGCCACGTGAGCAGTGCATGATAGCCACGTGATCAGTGCATGATCAGTCACGTGATCAGTGCATGATCAGTCACGTGATCAGTGCATGATCATTTACGTGATCAGTGCATGATCAGTCACGTGATCAGTATATGGTAGCTACGTGATCATTGCATGACAGCCACGTGATCAGTGCATGATAGCCACGTGATCAGTGCATGATCAGTCACGTGATCAGTGTATGATCAGCCACGTGATCAGTGCATGATGCCACGTGATCAGTGCATGATCAGTCACGTGATCAGTGCATGATCAGTCACGTGATCAGTGCATGATCAGCCACGTGATCAGTGCATGATCAGTCACGTGATCAGTGCATGATCAGTTACGTGATCAGTGCATGATCAGTCACGTGATCAGTGCATGGCAGCTACGTGATCAGTGCATGATCAGCCACGTGATCAGTGCATGATAGCCACGTGATCAGTGCATGATCAGTCACGTGATCAGTGTATGATCATCCACGTGATCAGTGCATGATCAGTCACGTGATCAGTGCATGATCAGACGTGATCAGTGCATGATCAGTCACGTGATCAGTGCATGATCAGCCACGTGATCAGTGCATGATAGCCACGTGATCAGTGCATGATAGTCAGTGATCAGTGCATGATCAGTCACGTGATCAGTGCATGATCAGCCACGTGATCAGTGCATGATAGCCACGTGATCAGTGCATGATCAGTCACGTGATCAGTGCATGATCAGTCACGTGATCAGTGCATGATCAGTTACATGATCAGTCACGTGATCAGTGCATGATCAATTACGTGATCAGTGCATGATCAGTCACGTGATCAGTGCATGATAGCTACGTGATCAGTGCATGATCAGCCACGTGATCAGTGCATGATAGCCACGTGATCAGTGCATGATCAGCCACGTGATCAGTGCATGATACCACGTGATCAGTGCATGATCAGTCACGTGATCAGTGCATGATCAGCCACGTGATCAGTGCATGATAGCACGTGATCAGTGCATGATAGCCACGTGATCAGTGCATGATCAGTCACGTGATCAGTGCATGATCAGCCACGTGATCAGTGCATGATCAGCCACGTGATCAGTGCATGATAGCCACGTGATCAGTGCATGATCAGTCACGTGATCAGTGCATGATCAGCCACGTGATCAGTGCATGATCAGCCACGTGATCAGTGCATGATAGCCACGTGATCAGTGCATGATCAGTCACGTGATCAGTGCATGATCAGTCACGTGATCAGTGCATGATCAGCCACGTGATCAGTGCATGATAGCTACGTGATCAGTGCATGATCAGCCAGTGATCAGTGCATGATAGCCACGTGATCAGTGCATGATCAGTCACGTGATCAGTGCATGATCAGCCACGTGATCAGTGCATGATCAGTCACGTGATCAGTGCATGATCAGCCACGTGATCAGTGCATGATCAGTCACGTGATCAGTGCATGATCAGTCACGTGATCAGTGCATGATAGCCACGTGATCAGTGCATGATCAGCCACGTGATCAGTGCATGATCAGTCACGTGATCAGTGCATGATCAGTCACGTGATCAGTGCATGATAGCTACGTGATCAGTGCATGATCAGCCACGTGATCAGTGCATGATAGCCACGTGATCAGTGCATGATCAGTCACGTGATCAGTGCATGATCATCCACGTGATCAGTGCATGATCAGTCACGTGATCAGTGCATGATCAGACGTGATCAGTGCATGATCAGTCACGTGATCAGTGCATGATCAGCCACGTGATCAGTGCATGATAGCCACGTGATCAGTGCATGATAGCCAGTGATCAGTGCATGATCAGTCACGTGATCAGTGCATGATCAGCCACGTGATCAGTGCATGATAGCCACGTGATCAGTGCATGATCAGTCACGTGATCAGTGCATGATCAGTCACGTGATCAGTGCATGATCAGTCACGTGATCAGTGCATGATCAGCCACGTGATCAGTGCATGATCAGTCACGTGATCAGTGCATGATAGCCCGTGATCAGTGCATGATCAGTCCCGTGATCAGTGCATGATCAGCCACGTGATCAGTGCATGATAGCCACGTGATCAGTGCATGATCAGTCACGTGATCAGTGCATGATCAGCCACGTGATCAGTGCATGATCAGCCACGTGATCAGTGCATGATCAGCCACGTGATCAGTGCATGATCAGTCACGTGATCAGTGCATGATCAGTCACGTGATAGTGTGTCATCCACGTGAACAGTGCATGCTCAGTCACGTGATCAGGGCCTGCTGAGCTGCGTGATTACTGTCTGCTCATCTGCTTGACAATTGCCAGCTGAGCTGCACGATTCCTGCCTGTCATCTGCTTGACAATTGCCACCTGTGCTGCGTAATTCCTGCCTGCTCAGCTGCTTGATTATTGCCAGCTGAGCAGCATGATTTCTCAGAGCTGAGTTCCATGATTATTGCCTGCTGACTGATTCCTGCCTACTCAGCTCTTTGTTCATTGCCTCCAGAGGCACATGATCAGTGTATGATAGCAAACATGATCAGCACATGATCAGTCACATGATCAGTGCATGATAGCCACGTGATCAGTGCATGATCAGTACGTGATCAGTGCATGATCAGTCACGTGATCAGTGCATGGTAGCTGCGTGATCAGTGCATGATCAGCCACGTGATCAGTGCATGATAGCCACGTGATCAGTGCATGATCAGCCACGTGATCAGTGCATGATCAGTCACGTGATCAGTGCATGATCAGCCACGTGATCAGTGCATGATCAGTCACGTGATCAGTGCATGGTAGCTACGTGATCAGTGCATGATCAGCCACGTGATCAGTGCATGATAGCCACGTGATCAGTGCATGATCAGCCACGTGATCAGTGCATGATCAGTCACGTGATCAGTGCATGATCAGCCACGTGATCAGTGCATGATCAGTCACGTGATCAGTGCATGATCAGCCACGTGATCAGTGCATGATAGCCACGTGATCAGTGCATGATCAGTCACGTGATCAGTGCATGATCAGTCACGTGATCAGTGCATGATCAGCACGTGATCAGTGCATGATCAGTCATGTGTCAGTGCATGATAGCCCGTGATCAGTGCATGTCAGTCCCGTGATCAGTGCATGATCAGCCACGTGATCAGTGCATGATAGCCACGTGATCAGTGCATGATCAGTCACATGATCAGTGCATGAAGTCACGTGATCAGTGCATGATAGTCATGTGATCAGTGCATGATCAGTCACGTGATCAGTGCATGATCAGCCACGTGATCAGTGCATGATCAGTCACGTGATCAGTGTATGATCAGCCACGTGATCAGTGCATGATCAGTCATGTGATCAGTGCATGATATAGACGTGATCAGTGCATGATCAGTCACGTGATCAGTGCATGATAGCCACGTGATCAGTGCATGATCAGTCACGTGATCAGTGTATGATCATTCACGTGACAGTACATGGTAGCTACGTGATCATTGCATGATCAGCCACGTGATAGTGCATGATAGCCACGTGATCAGTGCATGATCAGTCACGTGATCAGTGCATGATCAGTCATGTGACCAGTGCATGGTAGCTGCGTGATCATGCATGATCAGCCACGTGATCAGTGCATGATAGCCACGTGATCAGTGCATGATCAGTCACGTGATCAGTGCATGATCAGTCACGTGATCAGTGCATGATCAGCCACGTGATCAGTGCATGATCAGTCACGTGATCAGTGCATGATCAGCCACGTGATCAGTGCATGATAGCCACGTGATCAGTGCATGATCAGCCACGTGATCAGTGCATGATAGCCACGTGATCAGTGCATGATCAGTCACGTGATCAGTGCATGATCAGTCACGTGATCAGTGCATGATCAGCCACGTGATCAGTGCATGATAGCCACGTGATCAGTGCATGATCAGTCACGTGATCAGTGCATGATCAGTCACGTGATCAGTGCATGATCAGTCACGTGATCAGTGCATGATCAGCCACGTGATCAGTGCATGATAGCCACGTGATCAGTGCATGATCAGTCACGTGATCAGTGCATGATCAGTCACGTGATCAGTGCATGATCAGCCACGTGATCAGTGCATGATCAGTCACGTGACAGTGCATGATAGCTACGTGATCAGTGCATGATCAGCCACGTGATCAGTGCATGATAGCCACGTGATCAGTGCATGATCAGTCACGTGATCAGTGCATGATCAGTCACGTGATCAGTGCATGATCAGCCACGTGATCAGTGCATGATCAGTCACGTGATCAGTGCATGATAGCTGCGTGATCAGTGCATGATCAGCCACGTGATCAGTGCATGATAGCCACGTGATCAGTGCATGATCAGTCACGTGATCAGTGCATGATCAGCCACGTGATCAGTGCATGATAGCCACGTGATCAGTGCATGCAATTACGTGATCAGTGCATGATCAGTCACGTGATCAGTGCATGATAGCCACGTGATCAGTGCATGATCAGTCACGTGATCAGTGTATGATCAGCCACGTGAACAGTGCATGCTCAGTCACGTGATCAGGGCCTGCTGAGCTGCGTGATTACTGTCTGCTCATCTGCTTGACAATTGCCAGCTGAGCTGCACGATTCCTGCCTGTCATCTGCTTGACAATTGCCAGCTGTGCTGCATAATTCCTGCCTGCTCAGCCACTTGATTATTGCCAGCTGAGCAGCATGATTTCTCAGAGCTGAGTTCCATGATTATTGCCTACTGATTCGTGCCTACTCAGCTCTTTGTTCATTGCCTCCAGAGGCACATGATCAGTGTATGATACAAACATGATCAGCACATGATCAGTCACATGATCAGTGCATGATAAGCCACGTGATCAGTGCATGATCAGTCACGTGATCAGTGCATGATCAGCCACGTGATCAGTGCATGATCAGCCACGTGATCAGTGCATGATAGCCACGTGATCAGTGCATGATCAGCCACGTGATCAGTGCATGATCAGTCACGTGATCAGTGCATGATCAGCCACGTGATCAGTGCATGATCAGTCACGTGATCAGTGCATGTAGCTACGTGATCAGTGCATGATCAGCCACGTGATCAGTGCATGATAGCCACGTGATCAGTGCATGATCAGTCACGTGATCAGTGCATGATCAGCCACGTGATCAGTGCATGAGCCACGTGATCAGTGCATGATCAGCCACGTGATCAGTGCATGATCAGCCACGTGATCAGTGCATGATCAGTCACGTGATCAGTGCATGATCAGTCACGTGATCAGTGCATGATCAGCACGTGATCAGTGCATGATCAGTCATGTGTCAGTGCATGATAGCCCGTGATCAGTGCATGATCAGTCCCGTGATCAGTGCATGATCAGCCACGTGATCAGTGCATGATAGCCACGTGATCAGTGCATGATCAGTCACGTGATCAGTGCATGATCAGCCACGTGATCAGTGCATGATCAGCCACGTGATCAGTGCATGACACGTGATCAGTGCATGATCAGTCACGTGATCAGTGTGTGATCAGCCACGTGAACAGTGCATGCTCAGTCACGTGATCAGGGCCTGCTGAGCTGCGTGATTACTGTCTGCTCATCTGCTTGACAATTGCCAGCTGAGCTGCACGATTCCTGCCTGTCATCTGCTTGACAATTGCCAGCTGTGCTGCGTAATTCCTGCCTGCTCATCTGCTTGATTATTGCCAGCTGAGCAGCATGATTTCTCAGAGCTGAGTTCCATGATTATTGCCTGCTGACTGATTCCTGCCTACTCAGCTCTTTGTTCATTGCCTCCAGAGGCACATGATCAGTGTATGACACCAAACATGATCAGCATGATCAGTCACATGATCAGTGCATGATAAGCCACGTGATCAGTGCATGATCAGTTACGTGATCAGTGCATGATCAGTCATGTGACCAGTGCATGGTAGCTGCGTGATCAGTGCATGATCAGCCACGTGATCAGTGCATGATAGCCACGTGATCAGTGCATGATCAGTCACGTGATCGTGTGATGATCAGCCACGTGATCAGTGCATGATATCCACGTGATCAGTGCATGATAGCCACGTGATCAGTGCATGATCAGTCACGTGATCAGTGCATGATCAGTCACGTGATCGTGTGTGATCAGCCACGTGATCAGTGCATGATCAGCCACGTGATCAGTGCATGATCAGTCACGTGATCAGTGCATGATCAGTCACGTGACCAGTGCATGATAGCTACGTGATCAGTGCATGATCAGCCACGTGATCAGTGCATGATAGCCACGTGATCAGTGCATGATCAGCCACGTGATCAGTGCATGATCATCCACGTGATCAGTGCATGATCAGTCACGTGATCAGTGTGTGATCAGCCACGTGATCAGTGCATGATCAGCCACGTGATCAGTGCATGATCAGTCACGTGATCAGTGCATGATCAGCCACGTGATCAGTGCATGATAGCCACGTGATCAGTGCATGATCAGTCACGTGATCAGTGCATGATCAGTCACGTGATCAGTGCATGATCATTCACGTGATCAGTGCATGATCAGTCACGTGATCAGTATATGGTAGCTACGTGATCAGTGCATGATCAGCCACGTGATCAGTGCATGATAGCCACGTGATCAGTGCATGATCAGTCACGTGATCAGTGCATGATCAGCCACGTGATCAGTGCATGATGCCACGTGATCAGTGCATGATAGTCACGTGATCAGTGCATGATCAGCCACGTGATCAGTGCATGATAGCCACGTGATCAGTGCATGATCAGTCACGTGATCAGTGCATGATCAGTCACGTGATCAGTGCATGATCAGCCACGTGATCAGTGCATGATCAGTCACGTGATCAGTGCATGATCAGTCACGTGATCAGTGCATGATAGCCACGTGATCAGTGCATGATCAGCCACGTGATCAGTGCATGATCAGCCACGTGATCAGTGCATGATCAGCCACGTGATCAGTGCATGATCAGTCACGTGATCAGTGCATGATCAGCCACGTGATCAGTGCATGATCAGTCACGTGACAGTGCATGATAGCTACGTGATCAGTGCATGATCAGCCACGTGATCAGTGCATGATAGCCACGTGATCAGTGCATGATCAGTCACGTGATCAGTGCATGATCAGCCACGTGATCAGTGCATGATATCAGTGCATGATAGCCACGTGATCAGTGCATGATAGCCACGTGATCAGTGCATGATCAGTCACGTGATACGTGTGTGATCAGCCACGTGATCAGTGCATGATATCCACGTGATCAGTGCATGATAGCCACGTGATCAGTGCATGATTAGTCACGTGATCAGTGCATGATCAGTCACGTGATAGTGTGTGATCAGCCACGTGATCAGTGCATGATGAGCCACGTGATCAGTGCAGGATCAATTACGTGATCAGTGCATGATCAGTCACGTGACCAGTACATGGTTGCTACGTGATCGTTGCATGATCAGCCACGTGAGCAGAGCATGATAGCCACGTGATCAGTGCATGATCAGTCACGTGATCAGTACATGATCAGTCACGTGAACAGTGCATGATCATTTACGTGATCAGTGCATGATCAGTCACGTGACCAGTATATGGTAGCTACGTGATCATTCCATGACGAGCCACGTGAGCAGTGCATGATAGCCACGTGATGTGTGCATGATCAGTTACGTGAGCAGAGTATGATCAGCCACGTGATCAGTGCATGAGTGCCACGTGATCAGTGCATGATATGTCACGTGACAGGTGTGTGATCAGCCACGTGATCAGTGCATGATCAGCCACGTGATCAGTGCATGATAGCCACGTGATCAGTGCATGATCAGACACGTGAACAGTGTATGATCAGCCACGTGATCAGTGCATGATATCCAAGTGATCAGTGCATGATCAATCACGTGATCAGTGTATGATCAGCCACGTGAACAGTGCATGCTCAGTCACGTGATCAGGGCCTGCTGAGCTGCGTGATTACTGTCTGCTCATCTGCTTGACAATTGCCAGCTGAGCTGCACGATTCCTGCCTGTCATCTGCTTGACAATTGCCAGCTGTGCTGCGTAATTCCTGCCTGCTCAGCTGCTTGATTATTGCCAGCTGAGCAGCATGATTCCTCACACTGAGTTCCATGATTATTGCCTGCTGACTGTTTGATTCGTGCCTACTCAGCTCTTTGTTTATTGCCTCCAGAGGCACATGATCAGTGTATGATAGCAAACATGATCAGCGCATGATCAGTCACATGATCAGCGCCATTAAGTCACGTGATCACTACATGATAGTCATGTGATCAGTCCATGCTCAGTCACGGTATCAGTGCATGATCAGCCACGTGATCAGTGCATGATCTGTCACATGATTAGTGTATGATCATCCACGTGATCAGTGCATGGGCAGTCATGTGATCAGTGCATGATATAGACGTGATCAGTGCATGATCAGTCTCGTGATCAGTGCATGATAGCCACGTGATCAGTGCATGATCAGTCACCTGATGGGTGTATGATCATTCACGTGACCTGTACATGGTAGCTACATGATCATTGCATGATCAGCCACGTGAGTAGTGCATGATAGCCACGTGATCACTGCATGATCAGTCACGTGATCAGTGCATGATCAGTCATGTGACCAGTACATGGTAGCTGCGTGATCATGCATGATCAGCCACGTGATCAGTGCATGATCAGCCACGTGATCAGTGCATGATCAGCCACGTGATCAGTGCATGATCAGTCACGTGATCAGTGCATGATAGCCACGTGATCAGTGCATGATCAGCCACGTGATCAGTGCATGATAGCCACGTGATCAGTGCATGATCAGTCACGTGATCAGTGCATGATCAGTCACGTGATCAGTGCATGATCAGCCACGTGATCAGTGCATGATCAGCCACGTGATCAGTGCATGATCAGCCACGTGATCAGTGCATGATAGCCACGTGATCAGTGCATGATCAGTCACGTGATCAGTGCATGATCAGTCACGTGATCAGTGCATGATCAGCCACGTGATCAGTGCATGATCAGCCACGTGATCAGTGCATGATCAGTTACGTGATCAGTGCATGATCAGCGTGATCAGTGCATGATAGCTACGTGATCAGTGCATGATCAGCCACGTGATCAGTGCATGATAGCCACGTGATCAGTGCATGATCAGTCACGTGATCAGTGCATGATCAGCCACGTGATCAGTGCATGATCAGTCATGTGTCAGTGCATGATAGCCCGTGATCAGTGCATGATCAGTCCCGTGATCAGTGCATGATCAGCCACGTGATCAGTGCATGATAGCCACGTGATCAGTGCATGATCAGTCACGTGATCAGTGCATGATCAGTCACGTGATCAGTGCATGATCAGTCACGTGATCAGTGCATGATCAGTCACGTGATCAGTGCATGATCAGTCACGTGATCAGTGCATGATCAGTCACGTGATCAGTGCATGATCAGTCACGTGATCAGTGCATGATCAGTTACGTGATCAGTGCATGATCAGTCACGTGACAGTGCATGATAGCCACGTGATCAGTGCATGATCAGCCACGTGATCAGTGCATGATAGCCACGTGATCAGTGCATGATAGCCACGTGATCAGTGCATGATCAGTCACGTGATCAGTGTGTGATCAGCCACGTGATCAGTGCATGATATCCACGTGATCAGTGCATGATAGCCACGTGATCAGTGCATGATCAGTCACGTGATCAGTGCATGATCAGTCACGTGATCAGTGTGATCAGCCACGTGATCAGTGCATGATCAGCCACGTGATCAGTGCATGATCAATCGTGATCAGTGCATGATCAGTCACGTGATCAGTGCATGATAGTCACGTGATCAGTGCATGATCAGCCACGTGATCAGTGCATGATAGCCACGTGATCAGTGCATGATCAGCCACGTGATCAGTGCATGATAGCCACGTGATCAGTGCATGATCAGTCACGTGATCAGTGTGATCAGCCACGTGATCAGTGCATGATCAGCCACGTGATCAGTGCATGATCAGCCACGTGATCAGTGCATGATAGCCACGTGATCAGTGCATGATCAGTCACGTGATCAGTGCATGATCAGCCACGTGATCAGTGCATGATCAGCCACGTGATCAGTGCATGATCAGTCACGTGATCAGTGCATGATCAGTCACGTGACCAGTACATGGTAGCTACATGATCATTGCATGATCAGCCACGTGATCAGTGCATGATAGCCACGTGATCAGTGCATGATCAGTCACGTGATCAGTGCATGATCAGTCATGTGATCAGTGCATGATCAGGCACGTGATCAGTGCATGATCAGCCACGTGATCAGTGCATGATAGCCACGTGATCAGTGCATGATCAGTCACGTGATCAGTGCATGATCAGTCACGTGATCAGTGCATGATCAGCCACGTGATCAGTGCATGATCAGCCACGTGATCAGTGCATGATCAGCCACGTGATCAGTGCATGATCAGTCACGTGATCAGTGCATGATCAGTCACGTGATCAGTGCATGATAGCTACGTGATCAGTGCATGATCAGCCACGTGATCAGTGCATGATAGCCACGTGATCAGTGCATGATCAGTCACGTGATCAGTGCATGATCAGTCACGTGATCAGTACATGGTAGCTGCGTGATCATGCATGATCAGCCACGTGATCAGTGCATGATAGCCACGTGATCAGTGCATGATCAGTCACGTGATCAGTGCATGATCAGTCACGTGATCAGTGCATGATCAGCCACGTGATCAGTGCATGATCAGCCACGTGATCAGTGCATGATCAGCCACGTGATCAGTGCATGATAGCCACGTGATCAGTGCATGATCAGTCACGTGATCAGTGCATGATCAGTCACGTGATCAGTGCATGATCAGCCACGTGATCAGTGCATGATCAGCCACGTGATCAGTGCATGATCAGTCACGTGATCAGTGCATGATCAGTCACGTGATCAGTGCATGATCAGTCACGTGATCAGTGCATGATAGCTACGTGATCAGTGCATGATCAGCCACGTGATCAGTGCATGATAGCCACGTGATCAGTGCATGATCAGCCACGTGATCAGTGCATGATCAGCCACGTGATCAGTGCATGATCAGTCACGTGATCAGTGCATGATCAGCCACGTGATCAGTGCATGTCAGTCATGTGTCAGTGCATGATAGCACGTGATCAGTGCATGATCAGTCCCGTGATCAGTGCATGATCAGCCACGTGATCAGTGCATGATCAGCCACGTGATCAGTGCATGATCAGTCACGTGATCAGTGCATGATCAGTCACGTGATCAGTGTATGATCAGCCACGTGAACAGTGCATGCTCAGTCACGTGATCAGGGCCTGCTGAGCTGCGTGATTACTGTCTGCTCATCTGCTTGACAATTGCCAGCTGAGCTGCACGATTCCTGCCTGTCATCTGCTTGACAATTGCCAGCTGTGCTGCGTAATTCCTGCCTGCTCAGCTGCTTGATTATTGCCAGCTGAGCAGCATGATTTCTCACAGCTGAGTTCCATGATTATTGCCTGCTGACTGATTCGTGCCTACTCAGCTCTTTGTTCATTGCCTCCAGAGGCACATGATCAGTGTATGATAGCAAACATGATCAGCGCATGATCAGTCACATGATCAGTGCATGATAAGCCACGTGATCAGTGCATGATCAGTCATGTGATCAGTGCATGATCAGTCATGTGATCAGTGCATGATAGCCACGTGATCAGTGCATGATCAGCCACGTGATCAGTGCATGATAGCCACGTGATCAGTGCATGATCAGTCACGTGATCAGTGCATGATCAGTCACGTGATCAGTGCATGATCAGTCACGTGATCAGTGCATGATCAGTCACGTGATCAGTGCATGATCAGTCACGTGATCAGTGCATGGTAGCTACGTGATCATTGCATGATCAGCCACGTGATCAGTGCATGATAGCCACGTGATCAGTGCATGATAGCCACGTGATCAGTGCATGATCAGTCACGTGATCAGTGCATGATCAGCCACGTGATCAGTGCATGATAGCCACGTGATCAGTGCATGATAGCCACGTGATCAGTGCATGATCAGTCACGTGATCAGTGCATGATCAGTCACGTGATCAGTGTGTGATCAGCCACGTGATCAGTGCATGATCAGCCACGTGATCAGTGCATGATCAATTACGTGATCAGTGCATGATCAGTCACGTGATCAGTGCATGATAGCTACGTGATCAGTGCATGATCAGCCACGTGATCAGTGCATGATAGCCACGTGATCAGTGCATGATCAGCCACGTGATCAGTGCATGATCAGCCACGTGATCAGTGCATGATCAGTCACGTGATCGTGTGTGATCAGCCACGTGATCAGTGCATGATCAGCCACGTGATCAGTGCATGATCAATTACGTGATCAGTGCATGATCAGTCACGTGACCAGTGCATGGTTGCTACGTGATCAGTGCATGATCAGCCACGTGATCAGTGCATGATAGCCACGTGATCAGTGCATGATCAGTCACGTGATCAGTGCATGATCAGTCACGTGATCAGTGCATGATCATTCACGTGATCAGTGCATGATCAGTCACGTGATCAGTGCATGGTAGCTACGTGATCATTGCATGACAGCCACGTGATCAGTGCATGATAGCCACGTGATCAGTGCATGATCAGTTACGTGATCAGTGTATGATCAGCCACGTGATCAGTGCATGATGCCACGTGATCAGTGCATGATCAGTCACGTGATCAGTGCATGATCAGCCACGTGATCAGTGCATGATCAGCCACGTGATCAGTGCATGATAGCCACGTGATCAGTGCATGATCAGCCACGTGATCAGTGCATGATCAGTCACGTGATCAGTGCATGATCAGCCACGTGATCAGTGCATGATAGCCACGTGATCAGTGCATGATAGCCACGTGATCAGTGCATGATCAGTCACGTGATCAGTGCATGATCAGTCACGTGATCGTGCATGATCAGCCACGTGATCAGTGCATGATGAGCCACGTGATCAGTGCATGATCAATCACGTGATCAGTGCATGATCAGTCACGTGACCAGTGCATGGTAGTTACGTGATCATTGCATGATCAGCCACGTGATCAGTGCATGATAGCCACGTGATCAGTGCATGATCAGCCACGTGATCAGTGCATGATCAGTCACGTGATCAGTGCATGATCAGTCACGTGATCAGTGCATGATCAGCCACGTGATCAGTGCATGATAGCCACGTGATCAGTGCATGATCAGTCACGTGATCAGTGCATGATCAGTCACGTGATCAGTGCATGATCAGCCACGTGATCAGTGCATGATCAGCCACGTGATCAGTGCATGATCAGCCACGTGATCAGTGCATGATCAGTCACGTGATCAGTGCATGATCAGTCACGTGATCAGTGCATGATAGCTACGTGATCAGTGCATGATCAGCCACGTGATCAGTGCATGATAGCCACGTGATCAGTGCATGATCAGTCACGTGATCAGTGCATGATCAGTCACGTGACCAGTGCATGGTAGCTGCGTGATCATGCATGATCAGCCACGTGATCAGTGCATGATAGCCACGTGATCAGTGCATGATCAGTCACGTGATCAGTGCATGATCAGCCACGTGATCAGTGCATGATGCCACGTGATCAGTGCATGATCAGTCACGTGATCAGTGCATGATAGCCACGTGATCAGTGCATGATCAGCCACGTGATCAGTGCATGATCAGCCACGTGATCAGTGCATGATCAGCCACGTGATCAGTGCATGATCAGCCACGTGATCAGTGCATGATAGCCACGTGATCAGTGCATGATCAGTCACGTGATCAGTGCATGATCAGTCACGTGATCAGTGCATGATCAGCCACGTGATCAGTGCATGATCAGCCCGTGATCAGTGCATGATCAGTTACGTGATCAGTGCATGATCAGTCACGTGATCAGTGCATGATAGTCACGTGATCAGTGCATGATCAGCCACGTGATCAGTGCATGATAGCCACGTGATCAGTGCATGATCAGCCACGTGATCAGTGCATGATCAGTCACGTGATCAGTGCATGATCAGTCACGTGATCAGTGCATGATCAGTCACGTGATCAGTGCATGATAGCCACGTGATCAGTGCATGATCAGTCACGTGATCAGTGCATGATCAGTCACGTGATCAGTGCATGATCAGCCACGTGATCAGTGCATGATCAGCCACGTGATCAGTGCATGATCAGTCACGTGATCAGTGC